>NC_045434.1:107984583-108028489 GCF_002776525.5 Piliocolobus tephrosceles | reverse complement strand
ATAGATAGATAGATAGATAGATAGATAGATAGATAGATAGATAGATAAAGACTCTGTCATAAATAAATAAATAGATAGATAGATAAATAAATAAAAGTATTTAGCACAGTGCCTGACCACAGACAAAACTTAATTCACAATAGCTCCCTTCACTTCTGTTTCTTTTGCTTCTTTCCATTCTTCATATACTAACCAAACCCTGACCACAAATACTTAACAGAGTATAAGGTATTCTCTCAACAAGTGTGTGGATAGATTATACTAAAATATTTCTAGTGGTTTTCTTTGAGTAGTGAGGATTTGGGGGGCTTTCTCTCCCTCTTGGTTTAGTGGTACTTTCTAATTTTCTACTACATAATTTTAATGGAAAATGTTTTAAAATTTATATGCAACTTTTTCATACACCTCTTATTATTGATGCAAAGCCTTGTGGGGAATACCAAAAAGTATAAAGAGAGATTTTAATAAATGTTGACCTAAAAAGTATTATAAATATGACTTTTAAAGTAACCAAAAGCAACCAACAATTCTCAGTAAAAAAGTTCCATTAGATCCAGGTGTGGTGGCTCATCCCTGTAATCCCAGATACTCAGAAGGCTCAGGTGGGAGGATCCTGTGAGTCCAGGAGTTAGAGACCAGGCTGGGCAACACAGTGAGTTCCTGTCTCAAAACACAGTTGCATTAAAGTTCCTGCAGTAGCAGTTTGTTCAAACCAACTGTTAGAGAAGAAATTATGCAATGAAGCTTGTTTTAAAGCATTATATGTAATCCCAGCACTTTGGGAGGCCGAGACGGGCAGATCATGAGGTCAGGAGATCGAGACCATCCTGGCTAACATGGTGAAACCCCGTCTCTACTAAAAAATACAAAAAACTAACCGGGCGAGGTGGCGGGCGCCTGTAGTCCCAGCTACTCGGGAGGCTGAGGCAGGAGAATGGCAAAAACCCGGGAGGCGGAGCTTGCAGTGAGCTGAGTTCCGGCCACTGCACTCCAGCCTGGGCGACAGAGCAAGACTCCGTCTCAAAAAAAAAAAAATAGTAATAATAATAAATAAATAAATAAAGCATTACAAAAGCATAGTAATCTTTGCCAGTGCCCCCTTGTTTAATAACAATATAAGTCAACTTTGAACAATCGAACAATGTAAGTCAATGTTTTTCATTCTTAGAATTGAAACTTTGCCCGGCGTGGTGGCTCACACCTGTAATCCCAGCACTCTGGGAGGCCAAGGCAGGTGGATCACGAGGTCAAGAGATCAAGACCATCCTGGCCAACATGGTGAAACCCCGTCTCTACTAAAAATACAAAAATTAGCTGGGCATGGTGGCACACACCTGTAGTTCCAGCTACTTGGGAGGCTGAGGCAGGAGAATCGCTTGAACCCGGGAGGTGGAGGTTGCAGTGAGCCAAGATTGTGCCACTGCACTCCATCCTGGGCATCAAGCAAGACTCTGTCTCAGAAAAAAAAAAAGAGTTAAAATTGAAACTTCTGTGGAATCAGATCTTAGATACTTTATTCAAATATTAAACTTGATGAGGATTTTATCATGCACATAAAGCAAGTTCTCAAAATCATTTACTTTCCCTGCTTCTAAGTGGATGGGACATTTAAGGGGTCATTGAGAGAAAATACTGATTTTTCAGATATGTTTTACAGGGTTAGAAACCACAAATACTTTTTCAGTGCTCTTAGTTTAGATTGTATTACACATTCCCACAGTGCTGAAGTGGTTTTTTGTTTGTTTGTTTGTTTTTGGGAGACAGAGTCTCAATCTGTTGCCCAGGCTGATGTGCAGTGGTGTGATCTCGGCTCACTGCAACTTCCGTCTCCCGGGTTCAAGCAGTTCTTCTGCCTCAGCCTCCCAAGTAGCTGGGATTACCGGTGCCCAACACCACATCCAGCTAATTTTGTATTTTTAGTAGAGACAGGGTTTCGCCATGTTGGCCAGGCTGATCTCGAACTCTTGACCGCAGGAGATCCTCCTGCCTCTGCCTCCCAAAGTGCTAGGATTACAGGTATGAGCCACTGAGTCTGGCTTAGTGCAGAAGTGTTTTTAGTCTTCATGAAATAATCTGACAGTAATTATATGCTGTCTACAACAGAGATCTCTTGTTGCTCCTATATATAGTGTTTCCCAATACTTTCATAGGAAAAAATTTAAACCTCCAAAATTTAAAGGAAGGTGCAATTAACACCATATACGCTTTATCTAGATTCACTGACTGTTAACGTTTTGCTAAATTTGTTCTGTTTCCCTCCCTCCTCCTCTCTCATTTTAGCTCTTGCTCCCTCTCCACATACACACAAATATATATATATATGTACAGTTTTTTTGCTGACCATTTAAAAGTTGCAGCCATGATGACACTTCACCTCTAAATATCTCAGCACATTTTTTTTTTTTTTTTTTTTTTCTTGAGACGGAGTCTCGCTCTGTCACCCAGGCTGGAGTGCAGTGGCCGGATCTCAGCTCACTGCAAGCTCTGCCTCCCGGGTTTACGCCATTCTCCTGCCTCAGCCTCCCGAGTAGCTGGGACCACAGGCACCCGCCACCTCACTCGGCTAGTTTTTTGTATTTTTTAGTAGAGACGGGGTTTCACTGGGTTAGCCAGGATGGTCTCGATCTCCTGACCTTGTGATCCGCCCGTCTCCACCTCCCAAAGTGCTGGGATTACAGGCTTGAGCCACCGCGCCCGGCCGTATTTTTTAAGAACAAGTACATTTTCTAATGAAGACATCACCATTACCACACCCAAGGAAATTAACATTGATAAGATAATATTAACTAATACACAGTCCATACTCAAATTTCCCCAATGTTAAAAAAAAAAAAGTCCTTCGTAGATGGTTTTTTCAATCAAGAATCACACATTTCATTTGATTGTAATGACTCTTTAGTCATCTTCAAAATAGATCCCTGGCCGCCCTTGTTCCCCTCTCTTTTTTTAGTGTCTTTCATGAGGTTGATATATTTAAAGAATTTTGGCAGACAGTCTCAATTGGTTTTCTCATGATTACGTTTGTGTTGAATGTTTTCGGCAAGAATAATGGATAGGTGTGTGGTAAGGTTTTAATACTGAAGATGTTTAGAACAAAAAATAAAACAAAGGATGCTTTTCCTCTTTTCTTTCCTGCAGGATTCTGAACACAAGCAGTTTGCTCTGTGACTGCCATTTGAAGTGGCTACTTCAGTGGTTGATTGATAATAACTTTCAACATTCTGTGAATGTAAGCTGTGCACACCCTGAATGGCTAGCAGGGGAAAGCATCCTGAATGTGGATCTGAAAGATTTTGTCTGTGGTTTGTATTTTTGTTTTAATATTTTATATATTACACACTTAATAATCTTAACAGAATTTAAAAAAATTAAACCAGAATGATTTTCCACTAGCAATTTTTGTAATCGTACAGTTTTAATTGCCATTAAAAATGATCACAGGCATTTTAATGAATGAAGGCTTTTCTCTTTTAGGGGGATTGTTAACCTTAGGTTAGGTATTTGGTAGTCAGATTCCTGAATCAAGCAATATGAGTTTTTTTAAATGAACATTTTTAGTAGATCTTGAAAAGTGCCACCAGGTACTTTCTAAAAAGATAGCACTAGTTTAAAGTTGTCACCAGCAATGTATGAATATACTGATTCTGTGTGTTTCATATTTTTTATGCGGTTTCATAACATTAAAGTGGCAGAGTTTTGTTTATTCTTTGAGGGGAGAGAGATAGTCATAGACAAGTTGTCCTGATTCTAGCACTTATACTTTCAAATATACTTTTTTTTCCCCCTTGAGATGGGGTCTTGCTGCGTCACCCAGGCTGGAGTATAGTGGTATGATCTCAGCTCACTGCAACCTCTGCCTCCTGGGTTCAAGCGATTCTCCTGTCTCAGCCTCCTGAGTAGCTGGGATTACAGGCGTGTGCCACCATACCTGGCTAATTTTTGTATTTTTAGTAGAGACAGGGTTTTGCCATGTTGGCCAGGCTGGTCTTGAACTCCTGACCTCAGGTGGTTTCCCTGCCTCTGCCTCCCAAAGTGCTGGGATTATAGGTATAAGCCACCGTGCCCAGCCAATTTCAAGTATACTTCTATATTATTCTTTCTCAATTTGGAAATTTTTCCTTTACACTTAAATTTCCTTTAGGCTGGGCATGGTGGCTCACACCTGTAATCCCAGCACTTTGGGAGGCCAAGGTGGGTGGGTCACCTGGGGTCCGGAGTTCGAGACCAGCCTGGCCAACATGGCGAAACCCTGACTCTACTAAAATACAAAAATTAGCTGAGCCCACTGGTGGCACACGCCTGTAATCCCAGCTTCCCGGGAGGCTGAGGCAGGAAAATTGCTTGAACCGAGAGTTGGAGGTTGCAGTGAGGCAAGATTGTGCTGCTGCATTCCAGCCTGGGTGACAGAGTGAGACTCTGTCTGAAAAAAAAAATTTTTTTTCTTTAAAGTGGAATGACTGATTCTTAGCTTTACATAGGAGACCTTTTAGCTCAGTGTATCTATGTTGCATCTCCCTAGAGTATCTCTGATCATTTGAGTACCTATATATTGCCAAATCTGTTTTCACAGTGTACTTAAAGATGGTTGGAACAGAACACACACTTGGAAGTTCAGGCCCACAAAATACATGCATTGTTTTTACAAATTTTAAGGAAGAGAACAGAATCTAGTAAAGGTTAAATTCTGCTGACATTGCCACATATTCCCTTTTTACTTAGTTTTAAATACCATATATTTTTTCCTCCCCTTCCACTTACTGCTTTTATGGCACAATGAAATGTTATACAGTGGAGATACTGGTTAAGAATTTATATACCGGCCGGGTGCGGTGGCTCACGCCTGTAATCCCAGCACTTTGGGAGGCCGAGACAGGCGGATCACGAGGTCAGGAGATCGAGACCATCCTGGCTAACATGGTGAAACCCCGTCTCTACTAAAAAAATACAAAAAACTAGCTGGGCGTGGTGGTGGCACCTGTAGTCCCAGCTACTCGGGAGGCTGAGGCAGGAGAATGGCGTGAACCCGGGAGGCAGAGCTTGCAGTGAGCCGAGATCGCGCCACTGCACTCCAGCCTGGGCGACAGAGCGAGACTCCGTCTCAAAAACAAAAAAAAAATTTATATGCCTGCTTCTCTCAGTCCAATAACATTATTAAATATGAATCTATATTTTATTAGCCAGTCCTAAGCCAATCTTCAGTTGGACATTTGACCTATCTGGATTTTTTCACTGCTTTAGGTGAAACCTGTGCACATACAAAATGCTTTCAAATAATTTGTTTTATTAGGTATTCTCTGTGAAATATAAATCATTCATAAGCCCCCCATTTTATATTGGCACAGAAAGGATAATGGTTATATATTTTTATAACCATTTTATATATATATATATATATATATATATATATATATATATTTTTTTTTTTTTGGAGACAGAGTCTCACTCTTGCCCATGCTGGAGTGAAGTGGCGTGATCTCGGCTTGCCTCCCCACCCGGGTTCACGTGATTCTCCTTCAGCCTCTCAAGTAGCTGGGATTACAGGCGCCCGCCACCTCGCCCAGGTAATTTTTGTGTTTTTAGAAGAGATGGGGTTTCGCCATGTTGGCCAGGCTGGTCTCGAACTCCTGACCTCAGGTGATCCACCCACTTTGACCTCTGAAAGTGCTAGGATTACAGGCATGAGCCACCGCTCCTGGCCATACACACGTTTATCTATCACATACATATATACAAGGGGTAATAGAAGTAGAACTTGTCTTGAAATCCTAATATAAGTTTTCTGTTTTTCCCCAATAAGTGATAATGCTTGAGAAATACATTCCGAGCACACAGGTGACAGTAAGGGCTAGTAGAAAAGTGCTGGATCCTGAAGTCAGGAAACTTGAGTTCCAGTCCAGGCTCTGCCACTGACTTGACATGTCTTTGAGCAAGTCATTTGAATTTTCCTGGCCTCATTTCCCCCATCTTTAACCAAGGGAATTGGACTCTAGCTCTGTGGTCTCTTTCAACTTTAATATGCCACTTTGTAAACAGAACACACAATTTTATAGTATTTGTTTTAAAATTTAAAGCAAAAATATATAACTGACTTGGCTGCGGATGCATTTTTTTCCCCTTAGATGATTTTCTTAAGCCACAGATAAGGACACATCCTGAAACCATAATTGCTCTAAGAGGCATGAATGTGACTCTGACGTGCACTGCAGCGAGCAGCAGTGATTCACCCATGTCCACTGTGTGGCGCAAAGACAGCGAAATCCTGTATGACGTGGATATTGAGAATTTTGTTCGTTATCGGCAGCAAGCTGGAGAAGCTCTGGAATATACTAGTATCTTACATCTTTTCAATGTGAATTTCACAGATGAAGGAAAATATCAGTGTATTGTTACTAATCACTTTGGTTCTAATTATTCTCAGAAAGCCAAACTGACTGTAAATGGTAAGGAATTATGCTCCTTGATTGTTTTTTAGTTGAGAAGGATTTTTCATGTTCTGTTTTGAATCACTTGAGAGAATTAGGCTAAACCTGACATTTAAGTAGAACTCTTACTGTCTTTTGAGTTGTGATAACGTGTCAAGTGGGTGGGATTTTTGGATTAGTCAGTCTGCCCACTTATGGTCTCTAAGTGGTCTTTGGTTGAAGGGTAAATGCTGTGGCCCTAAGAGATATGCTGTTTTCACTGCTGTTTATGCTTTTGAAGACATTCTTATGAAATTCTCAGTTTTCATTCCAGAACCATAAATCTCTCTTGATAACTATAAAATTTATTCCTGATGGGCCTTATAATAACTGGGAATATCTAGGACATTTTTGGGTCTAATGGTCATTATCATTGTCTAAATGTAGTTACACAGGATCATTTGTGTGTGTGTGTGTGTGTGTGTGTGTGTGTGTATTTTTATTTATTTTAATTTCTCTTTTTTTTTTTTGAAATGGAGTCTCACTCTGTCTCCCAGGATGGAGTACAGTGGCATGATCGCAGCTCACTGCAACTTCCGCCTCCCAGGTTCAAGTGATTCTCCTGTCTCCTATAATTCCGAGTAGCTGGAATTACAGATGTGCGCCACCAGGCCTACCTAAATTTTGTATTTTTAGTAGAGATGAGGTTTCACCATTTTGGCCAGGTTGGTCTCAAACTCCTGAGCACAAGCGATCCATCTGCCTCGGCCTCCCAAAGTATTGGGATTACAGGTGTAAGCCACTGCACCCAGCCTTATTTCAGTACCTTTTGGGGTACAAGTGAGTTTTTTCCCCATGGATTATAGTGGTGCATTCTGAGAATTTAGTGCACCAATCACCGAGTAGCGTACATTCTATCTAATGTGTAGTTTTTTATCCCTAGTCCCCTGCTCACCCTCTCCATTCTGAATCTCTAAAGTCCGTGATACCACTCTGTATCCCTTTGTGTACTGATACTTAGCTCCCACTTATAAGTGAGAACATATGGTGTTTGGTTTTCCACTCCACACAGGATCATTTTAAAAATGAATACTCTTCTTTCCTGCAAAAGCTTCTCAAAAATAGCTTGATTTATCTATTGTGTATCAAATTGAATAACTATAACATTTTAGGCTTTGTGCAACCAAAAGATGTACTTATGTTTTGCTTCTGTGTTTTTTAATGATACTTTTGAAGGCATAAGTTTTTTTTAGCATGCAGTTTCCTTGATAGCTTTGTAGATGTTGGTTTGGGCAACATCTTTTCGTTTTTGAGATGGAGTCTCACTTTGTCACCCAGGCTGGAGTGCAGTGGTGTGATCTCAGCTCACTGCAACTTTCACCTCCTGGTTTCAAGTGATTCTCCTGCCTCAGCCTCCCAGGGAAGCATCATTTAGCTTCATAAGTGAGGGAATCATGGTAAATATCAGGTTCTAAAATAGGAAGTTCAAGAAGGTTTGTGGCCTTCTGCTTTCCCTAGTTCCAACTGATGATTAAGTGTATCATGCATCCTAGAAGACACAGTTATCAGTGTGCTCCAAATACTCTGAGGTTCTGGAAGAAGAGATGGCCTCAAAACCATATTCACTCTTGGCTGGGTGCTGTGGCTCAGGCTTATAGTCACAGCACTTTGGGAGGCCAAGGTGGGAGGATAGCTTGAGGCCAGGAATTTGAAGCTGCAGTGAGCTATGATTGCGCCACTGTACTCCCACCTGGATGGCAGAGCAAGACCTTATCTCTAAAGTTTTGGTTTTTTTTTAAATTTATAAAACTATATTCACTCTCAATCAGAGAGCTTGTCTTCACAAAGAAATGGAACATTACGGGGTGTTTCGCCTACTAGACTCTTTCATGCCTATTTGTATACATATATGTGTCTTTGTTCCCCTGCCCACTTTTTCTTGGTGGTCTTTCTGGAAACAGAGATGCCATCTTTTCTGAAAACGCCAATGGATCTGACTATTCGCACTGGTGCCATGGCCAGATTAGAATGTGCTGCAGAGGGACACCCTGCACCTCAGATTTCCTGGCAGAAAGATGGTGGTACTGACTTCCCTGCGGCTCGAGAAAGACGCATGCACGTCATGCCCGAAGATGACGTTTTCTTTATTGCCAACGTGAAAATAGAAGATATGGGAATCTATAGCTGCATGGCACAAAATACAGCAGGCGGTCTCTCAGCAAATGCTTCCCTAACAGTGTTAGGTATGTTTACTGCTTCATGGGTCCCTGCTTTTGTTGGAGTCTTTGGGAGCTACTCTTGGTCTTAACAAGCAAGAAAAATAAGTTTGAGATTACCTCTGTGATTCTTAGATCTTTATCTTATTTCACAATTTTATGCAGGGTTATGTCAGTCTAGGAATTAGTGGGTCAGATAACTGAAATGTGGGAAAATACATAGGGCAAAATTAGGTAGGCATCCTTATCACAATAATTGAAAGTTCAAATTCCTTTATCAACTTACTTTTTCTTTCTTTTTTTTTTTTTTGAGATGGAGTCTCGCTCTGTCGCCGGGGCTGGAGTGCAGTGGCCGGATCTCAGCTCACTGCAAGCTCCACCTCCCAGGTTTTACACCATTCTCCTCCTCAGCCTCCGGAGTAGCTGGGACTACAGGCGCCCGCCACCTCGCCCGGCTAGATTTTTGTATTTTTTCAGTAGAGACGGGGTTTCACCGTGTTAGCCAGGATGGTCTCGATCTCCTGACCTCGTGATCCGCCCGTCTCAGCCTCCCAAAGTGCTGGGATTACAGGCTTGAGCCACCGCGCCCGGCTCAACTTACTTTTTCAAGTCCCTCACTGTAAGGTTTCTATTTCATGTAGGTGTGTTTACTATTCAGTGAGTTTGCATTGAGAGTTCCAGTGTTCTCTTAGGAGTATCCCAGCCATTTGATGCTGCTTCACTTATTGCTTGATAGGAACCTAAGACTGTTTGCTCCTAGTTCATTTTCAAAAAAAATTAAACAAACAATTTATTTTCTGGTTAGAGTTTCTGCTTTCCTTTTCAGTGTGTTCTTCTTAACCCTATTTCTGGTAAAATGCCTTTTTTCCTAAACATTTCCCCCGGCTAGCCTGGGTTTTTTGTTGTTGTTGTTGTTTGTTTGTTTAGTTTTTTCTTCCTTGTTATAATACTTTTCTTCATGGAACACAAATCCAAGGTAAATTCTACTTTCCAGTTCTGTATTTTCCTAGATGTCATTATTATTATTATTATTATTTTGTAAGTTTGTTGGCTTGTGTTGTTTACTTGTATAACCAGAAAAATAAGAAGTTATTTATTTATTTATTTATTTATTTAGAGACGGAGTCTCACTCTGTCGCCCAGACTGGAATGCAGTGGTGCGATCTCAGCTCAGAGCAACCTCCACTTACCGGGTTCAAGCGATTCTCCTGTCTCAGCCTCCTAAGTAGCTGGGACTACAGGCACATACCACTGCTCCCAGCTAGTTTTTGTATTTTTTTTAAGAGACGGGCTTTTACCATGTTGGTCAGGCTGGTCTCGAACTCCTGACCTTGTGATCCGCCCACTTCAGCCTTAGAAAAATAAGTCATTTATTGTTTTAGCATGTTAAGATATACAGAAAATTAGGAAAAGGGGAGGAAAGTCACTCAGACACTGAAGGATTTTAGCATGTTCTAGACTTTCCCCTCTCACTTTTATGTAGTTAAATATACCTACATTTTTTTCATTTAATATTGTACCACAAGTTACCTTGTTATTAAAGTCTTTGTAAAACATCATGTGACTATACTATAATTTAATCATTTTTCTGCTTGGTTTTCAAATATTTTTCTTTATTCTTTAAAATTACAAATTTTGTAGTAAACATCTTTTTGCATATAAATCTTTGAATTTCATTTTTTTTTTTAAGTTATTTTTAACCTTTTTTAATGGGTCACCCCTGCTCACCTCCTCCAGCTATTGCAGCTGCCCTGAACTTCTTACTTAGGATAGCTTGCCTAAGCTGGAATTACTGAGAAAAGATTGAGGCTTTTTTCAGGATTTTGTTCTGAAACATTAACTTCTAATCCTCCTGTGAGTATATAAAATCACTCATTTTATTATACCCTCATTGATCTAATTCAGTAGGAATTAAGGAATAAAACTGCCTAACTTTTCATTTTTTAAAAAAATGTTTTCTTGTTAGAGACACCCTCATTTATTAGACCCCTGGAGGATAAGACAGTAACCCGAGGTGAAACTGCGGTGTTACAGTGCATAGCTGGAGGGAGTCCTGCCCCTCGTCTCAACTGGACTAAAGATGATGGGCCTTTGCTGGTGACAGAACGACATTTCTTTGCTGCAGCCAATCAGCTTCTCATCATTGTAGATGCTGGGCTAGAAGATGCTGGGAAATACACCTGCATTATGTCTAACACCCTTGGGACAGAACGTGGCCACATTTACCTAAATGTCATTTCATCCCCCAATTGTGACTCTTCCCAGAGTAGCATTGGGCATGAAGATGATGGCTGGACCACAGTTGGCATTGTCATCATTGTTGTGGTCTGCTGTGTTGTTGGCACTTCTTTGATCTGGGTCATTGTTATTTACCACATGAGAAGGAAAAATGAAGACTATAGTATCACAAACACAGGTAAGTAGTACCCACATGATACCTATGGCTTGTACTTGAGTCAAGAATGTAGTATAGGATTAATTGTACAGTATAAAAAACAGAGCTGGTCATAGTAGCACATGCCTGTAGTCCCAGCTACTCAGGAGGATGAGGTGGGAGGACGGCTTGAGCCCAGGAGTTCAAGGCCCACCTGGGCAACATAGCGAGACCTCATCTTCCCCTCAAAAAACTGAAGAGCTGTGATACATTACCTGATATGTGATAGAAGGGAGTTTTTGTTGTTAAAATGTTCAACTTCTTTGATATAACAGAACCTCTTTGAGGAAAGAATTTTGTTTGACATTTGAGATAGGGTGTTACTCTAACGCCCAGGTCAGAGTGTATACGGCTCACTGCAGTGTTGACTTCCCAGGCTCAGGTGATTCTCCCATCTTGGCCTTCTGAGAAGCGGAGACTATAGGCATGTGCCACCGCACCTAATTTTTTAAAAGTCAGGTTTTGCCATGTTGCCCAAGCTGGTCTCGAACTCCTGGGCTCAAGCAGTTTGTTTGCCTTGGTCTCTCAAAGTGCTGGGATTACAGGCATGAGCCACTACGTCTGACCAATTTTAAGAATTTGTAAATACTTTTTTTTTTTTTTTGAGATGGAGTCTCACTGTGTTGCCAGGCTGGAGTGCAGTGGCATGATCTCGGCTCAATGCAACTTCCACTTCTCGGGTTCAAGCGATTCTCCTGACTCAGCCTTCCTAGTAGCTGGGACTACAGGCGTGTGCCACCACGCCCAGCTAATTTTTGTATTTTTAGTTGAGACGGGGTTTCACCATGTTGACCAGGATGATCTCAATCTTTTCACCTTATGATCTGCCCGCGTTGGCCTCCCAGAGGGCTGGGATTACAAGCGTGAGCAACCATGCCCGGCCAAACTTTACTCTTAAAAACACATTACAGATGCATTCTCTTTAATGTCTAAGGCTCCTTTTCATCATAATTTTGCTGTAAGGAAGAATGGAGCCCGCGATTGAGATCAGTCTCTTTTTTTCCCTTGAATATCAAACTGGATTGTTGAGGTCAGTCTTTTACACCTCTCACCCTGAAATCCTGCAAGAAAAGAAATCTAGTCAGATAGGTTATGAAAGTGTGGCAGTAGATAAGATTTCAACCTTTAGGTTTTGTTTCTTTTGGTGAAACTTTTAAAGTGAAACTTTGAGAAGAATTCTAGTGAGAAATAGTTTTAGGGGAAGTACCAAGAGCTGTTGGGGTCCTAGGTACATACATTTTTTCTTGCTAATAGTATCCAAGTGGAACACATTTGCAAAACAGTCTTCTGAGTGTTGACTTCAACTGCCTACCTTTGAGAGTTAAAAATGTCTCTTTTACAGAGGAGCTCAATCTGCCGGCAGACATTCCCAGCTACTTGTCTTCCCAAGGAACGCTGTCTGAGCCACAGGAAGGCTACAGCAACTCTGAGGCAGGCAGTCACCAGCAACTTATGCCTCCTGCCAATGGATATATACACAAAGGCACTGATGGTAATGACTCTGTTGTTTATGGTTACAATTTCAGCCTCATCTATTGAGTTTATTTTTCAGTGTGTAGTTTCTCCATTAATCTGAAGCAATATTTTAAAGATACCTAATGAAAGCATTTAGCCACATGCAAAATAGGATGAAAATTGACTAAAGTCTTAACAGGATAAGAAAATCATCTTACAGAGTGGAGAAACACATTAAACAAGAGATTAGAGTACACAGCAGAGGCTCCCAAACTTGTGTAATTATAGGAAAGGGATGTTCTGGAAACTTTTTTCAGGTATCTCTTTCTTACCCTTTTCAGGCGGGGGCATCCTTCAGAACACATCCAAGGAAAGCTGGTTTCTCTTCCTGACAGGTAGACATTCAGTAAAGTTTAAAGGGTAGCTAAGAGCCAGGCATGGTGGCACGCCTGTAGTCCCATCTATCCATGAGGCTGAAGCAGAAGGATCGCTTGAGGCCAGGAGTTTGAGGCTATATTGTGCTGTGAGCACACCTATGAATAGCCACTGTACTCTAGCCTGGACAACACAGCAAGACTCCCTACCTCTAAAAAAATCAACAAAGGGTAGCAATGGTTCTTAGCATATATCAGAGAGATGTAAAGAGTTCTCTAATTAAATGAACCTACATCCCAACATGTAGAGATGCGTACCCATACACAGAGCTCTTCTCCCTCCACCCTTTTCATACCCTCGCTCCCACAGGGAGTGACAGAACTGAATGAATTAAGGGACAGAAGAATTGGGTTTGACTGATACTTCTTCCTTTTTCCAGCTCTGTGACCATGAACTAGTTACTTAAGATCTGAGCTTTACTTTTCCAATTTTTAAACAAAGAAACAATAGTTTGTAAAGCACTTCCCCCAAGATTCTCACAGATCTTTTCAACAAATCTTTGTGATACTCAAATACTATACAAATGAAAGATATATTCCATTTCTTCAGAGACTTTTTTCGACTGTCAACAGAACTTTATCTAATTGATAAATTGGATTTTATTTTGGCTTTTCATGAAAAATATAGTAGTTCTGACTCTTTGTTTCTGAGAAAGAGTCTTACCCTGTCACCCAGGCTGGAGTGCAGTGGCACAATCTCAGCTCACTGCAACCTCCACCTCCCAGGTTCAAGCGATTCCTCTGCCTTAGCCTCCCAAGTAGCTGGGATTACAGGTGCGTGCCACCATACCTGACTAATTTTTGTATTTTTAGTAGAGACGGGTTTCACCATGTTGGTCAGGCTGGTCTTGAACTCCTGACCTTGTGATCTGCCTGCCTTGGCCTCCCAAAGTGCTGGGATTACAGGCGTGAGCCACCGCACTTGGCCAGCATTTCTGACTTTTAAAAGAATACTTAAAAGTCTATTCTTTGAAATATGTGGGAAATAACACTGCTTTCTGGGTTAAACTAAATTTTCACTCTCTTCCAGTTCTAACATTCTGTTGCATGATTTTGTTTTTTGGTTTTTTTGAGACAGTTTCATTCTTGTCACCCAGGCTGGAGTGCAATGGCGCCATCTCAGCTCACTGTAACCTTTGCCTCCCAGGTTCGAGTGATTCTCCTGTCCCAGCCTCCCGTGTAGCTGGGATTACAGGCACCCACCACCACGCCCAGCTAATTCTGTGTTTTTAGTAGAGATGGGGTTTCACCATGTTGGCCAGGCTGGTCTCAAACTGCGGACCTCAGGTGATCCACCTGCCTCGGCCTCCCAAAGTGTTGGGATTACAGGCGTGAGCCACTGCTCCTAGCCTGTTGCATGATTTTGAATAAGTGACTCTTTATTTCTCACTCTCTCTTCTCTCCTTCATCATTCAGTTTTCAAAGCACATAATAATCCAGGGAGTTCATTGTTAAACCTATACTTGTCAACCATGTACTTGTCAGGCAGGACTCCTCATTGTCAGAAGCTTTCTCTAGGGATGCTTGTAGCAATTGGTGTTACTTAACCTCTTGACTCATGAAAGTAACATGGTTTTTCATGAAGTGAAGTCATCATAACTCCTTATTCTCTGACTTAGTTTGCTTAAGCCAAGCATGTGTCTTGTAGCACAGTACCAGCCTTATCTTGCTCCCTTGATTTGGGCATGATCTATCTATCCACGATAGAGATGTTTCAATGTAGTTTTCAAGAGCATGGGCTCTGGAGCCAGAATGGCTGTTTCTTCTCCTCACTCTGGCAGTATGACTTTGGTTAAGTTACTTCTCTGTGCTATAGTTTACCCTATCTGTAAAGTGGGGATAATAGTAATACCTACCTCATAAGGATGTTGTGAGGATTAATGAATCAATTCACAGAAAGGGCTTGAAACTTCACCGGCTTTATAAAGTAAGTGCTCAATACATCCTAGCAATGATGATGACAACCGTTGAAGAAAACTGATGATTGGCAAAAAATAATTCCTTAACAGAAAGAGATTTAGATTCTTTTTCTTGTCATTAGGTGGCACTGGTACCCGGGTGATTTGCTCAGATTGTTACGACAATGCCAACATCTACTCCAGGACCCGAGAATACTGTCCATACACCTATATTGCTGAGGAGGATGTTCTTGATCAGACACTGTCAAGCCTCATGGTCCAGATGCCTAAAGAGACATATTTAGCACATCCTCCCCAGGATACTACTGCCCTAGAGAGCCTGATATCGTCAGCTGACAGAGAGCCATCTGCCTTTCCCACCAACCATGAGAGGATAAGTGAGAAGAAACTTCCGTCCACACAGATGAGCGGTGGTAAGGGATGCATTTTTGTTGTTATTTTGTTTTCACTTTTGTCTAATTGACTCTTCCTTCTGTCATATAGGTAGTGCTCTCATTTGAGAGGAAGCAAACAGATTGGATATAGGAGTAACTGGCCATTGTTAAATGGTGTAAACTATAGCCAGAGATTTCTACATACTAGAGTTACAAAGAAGTCTTCATCTATAGGATGGAAACAACTTTTGTGGGGGTAACAAGATCACACTACTGAAAATTCAGAGGCCACACACAAAAACGTTTCATACAGGGTATTTATTTATTTGAGACAGAGTCTCACTGTGTCGCCCAGGTTGGAATGTAGTGGCGCAATCCCAGCTCACTCCAACCTCTACCTCCCTGGTTCAAGCAATTCTCGTACCTCAGCCTCCCAAGAAGCTGGGACTACAGGTGTGTGCCACCACACCCAGCTAATTTTTGTATTTTAACCATGTTGGCCAGGCTGGTCATGATCTCCTGACCTCATGTGATTTGCCTGCCTTGGCCTCCCAAAGTGCTGGGATTACAGGCGTGAGCCACCACACCCGGTATCATATAGGGTATTAATTTTTCTCCCATATTTAAATAAAGAATAAAATATGGGGGGCTGGGTGCAGTGGCTCACACCTGTAATTTTAGCACTTTGGGAGGCCAAAGCGGGTGGATCGTTTGAGGTCAGGAGTTTGAAACCAGCCTGGCCAACATAGTGAAACCCCGTCTCTACTAAAAATACAAAAATTAGCCAGGTGTGGTGGCGGGTGCCTGTAATCCCAGCTACTCACGAGGCTGAGGCACGAGAATCACTTAAGAGATGGAGGTTGCAGTGAACCGAGATCATGCCACTGCACTCCAGCCTGGGTAACAGAGTGAGACTCTGTCTCCAAAAAATAGTAATAATAAAATTTCGGCATAATTTGGTGATGGTTTTTACTGAGAAGATTTTTTTTTTTTTTGGAAATGGAGGTTTGCTCTTGTTTCCCAAGCTGGAGTACAATGACGTGATCTCGGCTCACCACAACCTCCGCCTCCCAGGTTCAAGCAATTCTCCTACCTCAGCCTCCCGAGTAGCTGGGATTACAGGCATGTGCTACCATGCCCAGCTAATTTTGTATTTTTAGTAGAGCTGGGGTTTCTCCATGTTGCTCAGGCTGGTCTCGAACTCCAGACCTCAGGTGATCCGCCCACCTTGGCCTCCCAAAGTGCTGGGATTACAGGCATGAGCCACCGTGCCTGGCCTACTGAGAAGATTTTTTTTTTAAATTTGAGATGTATTCTAGCCCTGTCGCGCAGGCTGGAGTCCAGTGGCGTGATCTCAGCTCACTGCAACCTCTGCCTCCTAGGTTCAAGCGAAAATGTTTTGTTTTGTTGCTGTTCTAGCAGGTAAACATTTAATCTCAGCTTCACTTGGCGGGTGTTTTCTTCTATGAGGTACGATCAAGGTCATAAGTGAGAACGCAGTTCTGGGCTTGTGTCCCCTGTCTCACATGGCCCAGGAAAAGAAATATACATTATACTGTATAGATCAGGCATTTGATAACCACTTGGCATTTGAAACAAAACTCTTTCTAGATCATGGAGAGTAATGCTGAGCATGTCTTCCTGTCCATCCAAGCTTTTCATCAGCTTTCATCCTTCTGTCAGCCTGACACGCAAGCGCACTGGAATAGGGTAGGAGGTCAGGCTGGGTGCGGTGGCTCACTTTTGTAATCCCAGCACTTTGGGAGACCGAGGCAGGTGGATCACAAGGTCAGGAGTTTGAGACCAGCCTGGACAACATAGTGAAACCCCATCTCTACTGAAAAAATAAAAATTTAGCTGGGCATGGTGGTGGGTGCCTGTAATCCCAGCTACTTGGGAGGCTGAGGCAGGAGAATCACTTGAACCCGGGAGGCGGAGTTTGCAGTGAGCTGAGACTGAGTGATTGCACTCTAGCCTGGGCATCAGGGTGAGACTGTCTGAAAACAACAACAACAACAACAAAAGATAGGGTAGGAGGTGAGAACTACAGGTTTCCAGAGGAAGGCAAAGTATACTGTGATACTCCTGGGGATGGTTCTGGCAGGAGTGAATGATCTAATGTCCCACGTTCGATTATGTCCCACAGGTTACAGGATCATACAAGACTTGGAACATTCAAGATGGTAGTGAGGGTACATGAAACTCTCTTCAGGATGAAATCTGGGCAGAGACTTATTAATTTTGCATTTACTACTTCATGTCCCACATTAGATCATTTACTCCTGCCAGAACCATCCATGAAAGTTTCTAAGATATGCTCGATTTTTTTTTTGAGATACAGAGTCTCGCTCTGTCACCCAGGCTGGAGTGCAGTGGCACGATCTCGGCTCACTGCAACCTCTGCCTTCCATGTTCAAGCGAGTCTCCTGCCTCAGCCTCCTGAGTAGCTGGGATTACAGGTGCCCACCACCACGCTTGGCTAATTTTTTGTATTTTTTAAAAATAGAGACAGGGTTTCACCATGTTGGCCAGGCTGGTCTTGAACTCCTGACCTCAGATGATCCACCCACCTCAGCCTCCCAAAGTGTTGGGATTACAGGTATGAGCCACTGCCCCCAGTCTCTGTTGTTCTTAAGAGATTAAAGTCTTCTGCCGGGCGCGGTGGCTCACGCCTGTAATCCCAGCACTTTGGGAGGCCGAGGCGGGCGGATCACAAGGTCAGGAGATCGAGACCACGGTGAAACCCCGTCTCTACTGAAAATATAAAAGATTAGCCGGGCGCGGTGGCGGGCGCCTGTAGTCCCAGCTACCCGGGAGGCTGAGGCAGGAGAATGGCTTGAATCCAGGAGGCAGAGCTTGCAGTGAGCCGAGATCACGCCACTGCACTCCAGCCCGGTAGACAGAGCGAGACTCCGTCTCAAAAAAAAAAAAAAAAAGTCTTCCAAAGAGGTTACAGAGGAAAGCACTATTATTATTGAAGTTAATCTCTTATCTTGAAGTGTTCATGAAAGAAATGCATCAACAGTAAATCCACTTTTACTGTTGGATGTCTTAGAAGAGTTAACACAAAAAGGGTTTAAGAAGGACCAGAAATGTAGTCCATCTTTTTTCTAACTTTAGGGATGCCCTCATTTTTAATCTAGTCCGTAAGTAAGGAAATCAGCAAATCAAAGTGCTTTGGCACATTGGCCATTTTTTACTTAGGGTATCCTAGCTGCTGCTTACTCAAAGTCTGGTCTATTGACTATCAGCATCACCATTACCTAAGAGCTTGTTAGAATGATCCCAGCGCAGACCTAGCAAATCAGAGTCTACATTTAACAAGATCCTCAAGTTATTTGTGTGCATATTAATTAAAACTTGAGAAACCCTGCTCTAGCTTTTCACATGGATTTTATTTTTATTTCTGGGTATTTGTTTTTATAATATCTGGCTAGCTTTTTCCAAAATGCACCTATGAAGTTAATATAATTTTCAGTAAACAGTCTTTGGGAAAATAGTTCTCCATTATACTAAAGAAGAATGAGAAATGCATATTTGAAACCAATGTGCAGATAATTTGATTTAATATAGCTCCTTTGGCTATCATTTGTTGTTAGAATTGTTGACATGCTAGGAGTTAGAAGGGAATGGCCGTTTATTTTTAAAACAATTTTGTGACATATTTAAAGATGTAATGGCTGCACTGAATCAGTGATTATTATCTATCATGAAACTTTCATTACAATATGGATACCGTTTTGTCTTTTAGTTTTTTTCCATGTGTCTAAAGAGTTTTATTTAAAAATTTTGTGGCTGGGCACAGTGGCTCACGCCTGTAATCCCAGCACTTTGGGAGGCTGAGGCAGACAGATCACATGAGGTTGGGAGTTCAAGACCAGCCTGGCCAACATGGAGAAATGCCTGTCTCTACTAAAAATACAAAATTAGCCGGGCATGGTGGCACATGCCTGCAATCCCAGCTACTTGGGAGGCTGAGGCAGTAGAATTGCTTGATCCCGGGAGGCGGAGGTTGCAGTGAGCCGAGAGGGCGCCATTGCACTCCAGCAACAAAAGCGAAACTCCATCTCAAAAAAAAAAATAAATAAAAATAAAAAAATTGTTGGCAACAGAACCAGTAAAATAACAGGTGAAAGTACATGATATATAGTATGATCTCAGTAAATAATTGGTTAGGTTTGTGAAGTAGAGGGATTTGAAAGACCACGTTCTGGTGGTGGTTTGTGTGTGTGTGTGTGCGCGCGCGCGCGCCTGTGTGACTGTGTTTGATTTCAGTGTCCTTATTCAGGAATATTGAACATCTTTATTTCTTTGAGGATTTGGCTAAAAGGATATTGTTTTACCAGTCACTACTGATAATTCTTGTCTTTCATTCTCAGAAACATTGCAGCGGCCCGTCTGGAACATAAACAGAGAACTAGGCCTGCCTCATCCTCCTTTTTCCCAGCAGCCAGTCCATGAGTCGCCACAACTTCATCAAAATGAGGGCTTGGCAGGGCCGGAGCCAGACTGTTCCGCTTCTTCCATGTCCTGCCACAGGTTACAGGATCATGGTTTTGATTTTAGTAGGACTCGGAACATTCAAGATGGTAGTGAAGGCACATGAAACCCACTTCAGGATGAAATCTGGGCAGAGACTCATTAATTAATTTTGCATTTACTACCTCAGAGCTCAGAAGAAACTCCGAAGTCAGCATTTGCTTTACTCTTTCTTTATGATTGCATCTGACTGCACCAAGGTGGGCCATGCGTTGTTTGGTCTTATACCTGATGAAGAAATGGTAACGGTTGACAGAAATGGGTACAGCTCATCAAAAATGTGCATCATCGGCAGAGGGAAGATACGGGGCAAATGTGCTTCTGGATGGTTCCATGGCAATGTGCCCCGGTGTGCATCTGCCTGTCAGGAAGAGTCACATTGCTGCTTAACCTGCTGTATTGCCCTAGTCTTCAGAATGGTCCTGAGAAAACATCACTACTTTGATGTTCTGCTTTGCCTTCCAAGGAGCAAAAATAACTTTGGAGCCTTCTGGGAAGTGTGCCTGGGATTCTTCAGTGGTTTCAGGCAGATAGTTGAGACAGGCTTTGATATTCAAGGTCTTTGGCAAGAATCCCAGGCTTGACCAATTGGTACCAGGTCAAAGGTTTTTGTATTCTTGTGAATTTTTTTTTGTCCCTATTGCCCAGGGATGTCACTGTAAATACATGTACATTTATAAATAATTTTTGTATTCATTGACCATATGTGTTGGCTGCAATGTAAATATTTTTGATATGCCAAAATTATATATAATATTCAGTTATAATATTGACAAGTAGCTTCTCAGATCACAGATTTTAAATAACTCAATTTAGTGATATCTAAAAATTTTATTTAAAGTATAAAAGCTGTGGCTCACTCCTGTAAATCCCAGCATTCTGAGAGGCTAAGGTGGGAGGATTGCTTGAGGCCAGGAATTTGAGACCAGGCTGGGCAACATGGTGAGACCCTGTCTCTGCAAAAAATAAATTTAAAAAATAGCTGGGCATTGTGGCATGCTGTTGTAGTCCTAGCTACTTGGGAGGCTGAGGTGGGAGGGTCACTTGAGCCCGGGAAATCAAGGCTGTAGTGAGCTGTGTGAAGCCACTGCACCCCAGCCTGGGTGACAAAGTGAGACCTGGCTCAAAAATAAATAAAATAAATAAATAAAAAGTTTTAAAAACTTACTTGTTAAGAAGTATATCTATAGAGGCAGCTACTTAGTGATTGTATACACATAAACAGAGTCTTGGGGTAATTAACTGCCTTCTTCAGTCCTAGAGGTTCATACTTCTGGTCATTTGCCATCTGTTTAAAAGTGCTAGGTGATACTCCCTTTCTAACATAAAAAGCTTGTTCTTTCAGAGCCTGGCAGTCCTGGCACAGCTGTTATGTACCTAGAGGAAAACTTGTTTGGAAATTCCTTTCATTTCCTCCCCCTCTTGCTCCCCACTTCCCTCTTTTTTACTGAAACAGAAATTGATTGAGGAAAGTTCAGTCATTCCTTCAGGAACCAGTGAGTTAGATCGGGTTGTTACTTTATGTATAATGAACGCTTCAAAAACTGGAGGCTGATTTAAAGATTGCAGAACTTGAGTCAGAATCATAAGCAGTACTGTGGCATGAACTGGAGCCAGAACAGTTGCTCATATCAGAACCATCTCTTTCAATCTGTGACTTTGCTCTTGCCATGTTCTGACTGGGGTGAGCCGCTAGGATATAAATCACTATCACTGTCCATATTTGAGTCTGCACATCTTGTCATTATCTGCTTTAATGCTCTTTGAGTTGCAACAGGTGTATTAAATGAGTTATTTGAAATTCTGTGAACAGGAATTCTGTTGGTAGTGAAACGGGTTCTCACACCTGCTTGCTCAGAATGTGAAAATAATATTTCTGAGTCCTCGTTCACTTTCTAAAGTGACTGTTGTTTGGTGTTGGAGTTGTTAACTGGGTTCTATTAGGCGTGCTATATCTTGGCAAATATTCTCCATGATGAACTCTTCCTACTATCGCAACCAGGACTATGACTGGATTTCTCAGTCTCAGTGCCCCAGATTCACCATTTCTGATTGTGTCTGGAGAATGTTCTCCTGGAAAGGTATTCCATGTTCCAAAAGCTATAAAAAGACGCCCACTTTGTAACTATGGGTCAGTTATTTACTCTCTCAATGTCTCAGGTTGCTGAGTTCTAGAAAATCTCTGTCTCATTTACCAGGGGTCGTTCAAAAGTCTGAGATGGTGTATTGTCATGAAATATTTGTGAAATTTCTTACCATGAATTTGGAGGCAACCTACTTTTGTTTCTCGCTCTAGTTCTCCATTGGTCTGGCCTCCTGCTTCTCAGTCTTCTCTGACCTCTGTAAGTGGAACTTCCATTAATACTTCTGTCGCACTTTGTACCTGACCTGGGTGGCCTTGCAAATGTTGACTCAGATTGTGGATTTTCCACTTTCTTTTTTTTTATTTTTTTATACTTTAAGTTCTAGGGTACATGTGCACAACGTGCAGGTTTGTTACATATGTATACTTGTGCCATGTTGGTGTGCTGCACCCATATTTTCCACTTTCCTCTGACTGTTTTCCCCATTTTCTCCCTTGGGAAGTCTTGCAGATGATGCATACTTATTTGCTGTATTCAGCCTTCCATTATTAAGGATAAAATTGATCCCTACATTGAATCTGAAATTACCACTATAGGGATTACTCTGACTCAGTGCTGTCCAAGCTTGGTTTTCTCTTTGCTCACTTCCTTTTCAGTTTGTCCAAAAGAGGTAAGCCACTTTATTACAGACTCATTACTAGTACCTGACATTATCCACCTCTGCTTTCACCTGATTCTTGTGGGGAATCCTCTTTAATTTGTTGTAACCTTCTCAGCAACTCTTCTGTACTTCACCTGTAGTGCCTAGCAAATTGTTATCACTCATAAGCCTGTAATCTTCATCACTCAGATTATTTGCAAGTAGAAATCTTCTGGAACCAATTGGTCCATCTGACTTCTGCACTGGGCCACATCCATCTTCTTCATTGTCAGAATCTGAGTTTTCTGTCTTGGAGAACAGCTGGAAAGTTGTCTGGCTGTTTTGACACAGTATCGAAATACTAGACTGAGTTTTAGTTGTTTCTAGTTGTGTTCACTTTGTGCTTTCTCTAAATGGGAATATCTTCTTTCAGCAAAGTTCTTCATTGACCAGGAAACCAAAGATTGCTTCTTTTCTGAGTTTGTTTTGTTTTTAATCTTTTACCAGTGCACAGTATATCTTAAGAAGGGAAGGGTGCTCTTGGGAGTAGACGAACATGCAAACATTCTTTTTTTATTTTAATTTGAGATGGAGTCCATCTCGGTCACCCAGGCTAGAGTGCAGTGGCATGATCTAGGCTCACTGCAACCTCTGCCTTCCAGGTTCAAGCAATTCTCTTGCCTCAGCCTCCCAAGTAGCTGGGATTACAGGCACACCACCATTTCCGACTTTTTTTTTTTTTGTATTTTTAGTAGTGATAGGGTTTCACCATGTTGGCCAGGCTGGTCTCAAACTCGTGACCTCAGGTGATCTGCTCTCCTTGGCCTCCCAAAGTGCTGGGATTACAGGCATGAGCCACTCGCCCAATCCCAAAATTTTTATACTGTAAAGCCTTGGAGTGGTCCTTATTTTGTATAAGTGATTAAGCCAAAAAGTTTTCTTCAATTTCTGATACCAAAGGCTTTAGGTAAATAAAGAACTTCACACTCTAATGCAATGTAATTCCTTCTTTGTGCTTTCAGATTTCCTTACAGAAGCTGTCCAGTTCTCTCCTCTAAATCCAATATTACTCACTAGATAATTTCAGCCACTTAAATATCTATTTTTAAGTTCTTGTTCAAGGGTTCTAAACTCACATAATTTCTCAACTTTTTGCCAGAAAGTTGAGCATTTATTCTTATTTTCAATCCTAAGTGTTCATCCACAGGCAGCAGCCCTTCTTGAGCTATTTAGTATTGCCACACCTTTTTCTTTAATATGTCAGCCTCTGATCATTTTCACTTTGAACTTAAAGATCACAATTTCCTGTCCCTTCAATCTGCGATCCCTCTTCTTCCTTTCTTACTAGATTATGGTGTAGTCTGTACTAGACTGACTCAGAATTTAGACCTCGTTCGCTTCCTGACTCTGCTTGTTACTAACTTTGTAATCAAGGGTGTGTCTTTTTCTTCTCTAGGCTAGATTTTCTCATTTATGAAATGAGGACTTTTTTTTTTTTTTTTTTTTGAGACGGAGTTTCACTCTTGTTGCCCAGGCTGGAGTGCAATGGCATAATCTTGGCTCACTGCAACCTCCGCCTCCCAGGTTCAAGCAGTTCTCCTGCCTCATCCTCCCTGGTAGCTGGGATTATAGGCATGTGCCACCACGCCCAGCTAATTTTGTATTTTTAGTAGAGACGGGGTTTCTCCATGTTGGTCAGGCTGGTCTCAAACTCCCGACCTCAGGTGATCCACCCGCCTCGGCCTCCCAAAGTGCTGGGATTTCAGGCGTGAGCCACCGCGCCCGGCCTGAGGACATTTTTCTAGATGCTGTAAAGCCCTTTCCAGCTGTAACATTCTATGAATCTGTAATTCCCTCCAGGAGCTAAGGAGGGTTATGCTACTTTAATAAAAAGCTGCTTTCATGACATTTGTTCGAGTAGAACAAGAGTGATGCTGCTCATTCTGACTTGAGCCAGATATGTTTCCTTTATAGCAGGAGTAATGGTCTAAGAAATACTCACTAGGAGGAAAAAATTCTGCTTCTAAACAGTATTAGTAAACAAAGAATCTTGACTCAGTTGAAAAACCACCCACTGCTCTCCAGAGCAGAATGTCTGAATGCTGGTTTTACAGCACACTACAGTATCAGAATGAGTTGACAGGTCTACCACAACTAATTTTTTTTTTTGAGACGGATTCTCGCTCTGTCGCCCAGGCTGGAGTGCAGTGGCCGGATCTCAGCTCACTGCAAGCTCCGCCTCCCGGGTTCACGCCATTCTCCTGCCTCAGCCTCCCAGGTAGCTGGGACTACAGGCGCCGCCACCTCGCCCGGCTAGTGTTTTTTGTAGTTTTTAGTAGAGACGGGGTTTCACCGTGTTAGCCAGGATGGTCTCGATCTCCTGACCTCGTGATCCGCCCGTCTCGGCCTCCCAAAGTGCTGGGATTACAGGCTTGAGCCACCGCGCCCGGCTACCACAACTAATTTGTAACTAGTTTGTGACTCACCTTTCCAATGTATTCAAAGTTATCCCTATAATTATATTACTCTCGCTCAAATTCTAATAGATTTCCTGAATGGAAAAGGTGGAGTTAGGGCGAGGCTGCCAGAGACTGTGCCAGTGAGCATCAGCTGTCACGTGTGAGAGGGCAGATGACATCCTGTGAGCCAGTGCTCTAGAAAACTTCGTGTAGGAGGCCGGGCGTGGTGGCCCACGCCTGTGATTCCAGCACTCGGGGAGGCTGAGGTGGGCATTTCATGAGGTCAAGAAATTGAGACTATCCTGGCCAACATGGTGAAACCCCATCTCTACTAAAAATACAAAAATAAGCTGGGTGTGGTGGTATGTACCTGTAGTCCCAGCTACTCGGGAAGCTAAGGCAGGAGAATCGCTGGAACCCAGGAGGCAGAGGTTGCAGTGAGCCAAGATCGTGCCACTGCACTCCAGCCTGGCGACAGAGTGAGGCTCCGTATCAAAAAAAATAAAATAAAAAATTAAACAAACCAACCCGTGTAGGAGTGCTGCCTCTCTGCTCTAGCAGTGGTCCTTCTGACAGTGCTGTCAGAGTCTGGTCTCCTAAAGAGCCAGGTCATTTTCCATTATGTCAACTCAGATGGTTGAGATGTCCTTCTTAGATATTCCTAGCCTGCCTAAATAACTAGTCAGCAATCTATTTAAATGTGAAGAGCCTATCTTAAACAAACACACACACACCCCTAGGAAAAGGAATTCCTGAAACTTTTCATTATTGCATGTTTTTGATCAAGCAATATGTTAACCCTCTAAGCAGGATTAGTGTCCCATGAGTATTTCTTCCAGCAGAATCATGTCTGCTTAATGCTAATCAGGAATGTTGCAAAGCAAGGTTAACTGAAATGCTGAGGGAAATACCTCCTTTCCCCCACTGCCCCAGTGAGCACTTTATTTCAGCAGGAATACATAAATTCTCTTGATTTGCTTGTCCCCTTTCAGGCCGATTCTCCAAGTCTACCTGGAAGACAAGACAGTATTCCTTGAACTCCGTGCCCCACTGGCACAGGATCTAACTTAAGCCGTTGGCTCTGTTACTCCGCAACTTCTTTTATTTTTTTGAGACCGGGTTGCACCGTGTCACCCAGGCTGGAGTGCGATGGTGTGATCATGGCTCACTGTCGTCACTGCAGCCTTGATATCTCAGGGCCAAGTGATCCTTCCACTTCAACCACCTGAGTAGCTGCACCACCACACCCAGCTAATTTTTGTATTTATTGTAGAGATGGGGTTTCACCTTGTTGCCCAGGCTGATCACAAACTCCTCGGCTCAAGCAATGTCCCCTCTTTGGCCTCCCAAAGTGCAGGGATTATAGGCATGAGCCACCGCACCCTGCAGTACTTTCCCTAGTATACAAGCTACTCTCTTGAAAAAAATAGCAGGAACCCATTCCAATGTGCAAGTTCCCATAAAGTGCCACCTCAGAGTAACTTTCATGTTTAAAAACAGCTGTCTCACATCGCCCATTGTGAGGTTGTAAAAGGAACATTAAGATGTCAAGCAATTTAGATTCTGTTACCCATTTCCCTATGAAAACAGAGATGTGTTAAAAGTCTTTAATTACCTAAAGGGTCGTCATAAAAAATAAGAATTCTATTCCAGAAGACAGGAATTATACACAGGGAGGTGTATTATATACTTGCTAATAAATTTTGTGTAGGCTTTTAAATAAATTTATCTGATAATGGAATAATCAGCCTTTTTGGTGGAAAGGTATATACAGAAGCTAAATCATCATCTGTTAATAGTGTTTAAGAAATTTCTTCATTGAGATGGAATATGGGCAAGATGACCTTTAAGGTCTTTTTCACTTTTATCATTATCCCCAGAAGCAATCTGATAGTCTTAAAACTTTGTCCTAAGTCCTTTGTATTCATGTTAGAGCTCTTCAGGAAACCAGATAATTTTGGGCTTTGGTTGACAAAAGGGGTCTGACCTGTGTTCGTACCTGGGAACATGAAACACGAAATTCTAGGCTTAATCTTCTGAAGAAATCTATAAGTAGTTACTAGCATAAATGGCATTACTATACTAACAAATTTAAAAGCCTATAATGTATTAAAACTCTTTTTTACTCTTGATTACATTTTTTTTGTAAGACAGAGTCTCGCTGTATTGCCCAGGCTGGAGTGCAGTGGCACGGTCTCAGCTCACTGCAGTCTCCACCTCCCAGGTTCAAGCGATTCTCCTGCCTCAGCCTCCCAAGTAGCTGGAATTAATTACAGACACCCGGCACCATACCTGGCTAATTTTTGTATTTTTAGTAGAGACGGGGTTTCACCATGTTGCCCAGGCTGGTCTTGAACTCCTGACCTCAAGTGATCCACCCACCTTGGCCTCCCAAAGTTCTGGGATTACAGGCATGAGGCACTGTGCCCAGCCCTCTTGATAATTTTTATTCTTGTTTCTTCTTATCTGTGAGACTACTATTAGAATGGGGTTGAGATTGTTGTGTTCAGTTTTATACCAATATTTTACCCAAGTGTGTCATGGGCTTTTCTAATCATTTTATTAGCCACAGAAATGCCAGAAGCGTAATGGAATAACAGGTAAATTTACTGTCATTTTATGCCACATCCTCTTCTTACTTTGCTTCTTGATACAGATTATAGAGGTAATTGTGAAGACAGTTGAACCTTAGAAGATTGAGTAAAATTCTTTTTTTGGCAACCTGCAAGTAATATTTCATTTTTCTATTACGTGATCTCTTTCCCCATACAGCTGGCAGATGTTTTTCCCCCCTTTTTCTACCTTAAACTTTTTCGTTTGGAGTACAGTCTAAACCAACATCAGTTAGCCTTGATTTTCTTTCTTTTTTGGACAATTGTCTGGTTCATTGATAAAAGTAATGAGTTTGGAACTAAGAGATATGTTATAAGCTGCACTTAACCCCTGAAAACCCAAGAAACATCTGGAGGTTTTGTCAGTCGTAAGGTAGGGTGTGTGTGTGTGTGTGTGTGTAGATGGAATAGGGTGAAGGTGAAGAAACAGCTTGACTTGTTTTCAGATAAAGGAGTAAAGTGATCTTCTACGAACTGTAACTATCTTGAAAGAGAAATTGATCATCACATGGTCAAGTACTCTTGGAATGTCTCTTTGCTGTTTACTGTGGCCTCTTTACAATGGTGAGACTTATTTCTACCCTCTACTTTCCACTATTATTTTTTTCCCCTATTGGATAATGCCAGTCTGAGCAGCCCTAATACTAGATGTACCTAAAAAGAGATATAAGCCAAGTCATTGTTCAGTGTAGTCATTTCTTAGTATCTGTTTATATTTTGTCACACATCAGAATGTATATTTTATAGAGCATGTGTTTGTCTAATATGTCTTTAATAAAGCTAAAATACATTATGATTTTCTGATCTTTTGCCTAATGTACAGCAGTGAAATGGTACATTTTTGAGTTTGTATCCTTTTGAGGGGGACTTCAAGTAGCTGTACAAGTGAGAACAGGGCAGAGTTGCTGTCCTTTAGTTCTTGCCAAGTCACATATTGCCTTGAGCCTGCCCCAGGCTGCCCCTGCAGCTGTGAGCTGTGAGGACAGGCACTGTGTGCTCTCCTGCTTCCTCCCTGGTGGTATCCGCTGTGGTGCTAGATGCCTGGCAGGTATGGAAACAAATACACTTCATAATTCATTAGAAAATAAGAGTCTTTTCTGCACAGGGAAGGATATGAAGGCAGCATTTTCTAATTCGGTAAATCTTTGATTAAGAGGATAAAGAATGTCAATATTCTGGTCAACTTTGTTACTATATCATAGGGGCCATTTTCTTTGAGGCTACCAACTCTTTGAAAGCTCATAATATTTACCCCATCATGTACTTCTACTGCACTTTATTCTGTTTTTTTGAGACGGAGTCTCGCTCTGTCACCCAGGCTGGAGTGCAGTGGTGCAATCTCGGCTCACTGCAACCTCCACCTTCCGGATTCAAGCAATTCTCCTGCCTCAGCCTCCTGAGTAGCTGGGATTACAGGCATGTGCCACCATGCCCGGCTAATTTTATTTTTAGTAGAGATGGGGTTTCACCATATTGGCCAGGCTGGTCTCGAACTCCTGACCTTGTGATCTGCCTGCCTCAACCTCCCAAAGTGCTGGGATTACAGGCGTGAGCCACCGTGCCCAGCCAAGCACTTTATTCTTTAGGAGACACTTTCCACAGACATCTCACTTGAATTTCACAACACTCTTAGGATATAGATTGGGCAGACAATTTTACTTTCCACATTTTATAGTTATGGAAACTGGATAGATGACATTATCACTTAGCCAATATCAAAAGTTTTTGTTTCAGCTCACCCACTTCCTCCTGTTCTTTAAAAACTTTTGATATTAGGTAAGTGATAATTTCACCAAGTCCCAGGCAGCCCATGACAGCATTGGCCAGAAAGACAGCAGAATTTGAATCCAGGTTTTCTGACTCAGATTCAGGGTTTTCCCTACTATGATACCTTCTAATTCAAGCAGAGTATCTTCTCTATAGTCTGCGCCAACACTTCAGTAAAACCCTCCGGACATTGATCACTTCCAGTCTGAAAGTTTGGACTGGAATTTACCCTAGTAAAAAATGTTTTGCTAAATTTCTAATAGAAAAATTAGACCTTTTTTTTTCTCTTTTAAGGTGACATGCAAAAAAAAAAAAAATGTCGTGGTGTTAATTGTACTTTTTGGAGTGGGACATGCTAGGGCCTATATGGTAGCATCCTGCTGAGTTATGAAAGATATTTGTTCACACTTGTAGATATTTAGAGGTTTGTGACAGTGCTTAAGCTATCTGTGCTGAAGGACTAGTTGCCATGGATCAATACTTTTGTAAAGTGCAGTAAGAATGAATTTCTAGAAAAATTAAAATACAAACATAAAATTTTTATTACAGATTCTACACATAAAATTACTATCAAACTGCAATTAAAATTGCTAAATGCTTATTCTCGGTTTCTGTAGTTCGTGGACAGAAGCAAATACTTTGTGAACTGGCACAAGTCTGCAGATCACTTCTGTAGCAGTATTGCTGGAACTGTGTAACAGTGCATTTATGTGTCAGGATGGGAATCGGCTTTACTTATTTTGGGGATTCCTTTTAGTCTTGCTGGTGTGATATGATTGAAACTGAGGACTGGACTTTGTCTAGAGGCCTCTCTGGCTAGAAGCAACAATTAAAACACCTTTTCAGCTCACTGACTTCCTCCTGTTCTTCAGCTCCTCACTTGCTGGGTAGAGCATTTATAGCATGCTATTTGTTTTCCAGGCCTGCTGCCTTTCTGGCCAGTGCTGTCAGGGATGGGCTGCCTGTGACTTGTTATAAGAGAAAGTCTATCACAAGAAAGGGAAAGGGAAAAGGAAGTACATGGGTCATTATACTGGGAGGAAGGTGGTCTGATGCTATGGAATCTGATGTGGACTTGTGGGTGATCACTAGAGTAATACTCCATTTGGGCTGTTTCTCTCTCTCTTTCTTTTTTGAGATGGAGTTTCGCTCTTGTTGCCCAGGCTGAAGTGCAATGGCATGATCTCGGCTCACTGCAACCTCTGCCTCCCGGGTTTAAGCAATTCTCCCGCCTCAGCCTCTGGAATAGCTGGGATTACAGGTGCCCGCCACCATGTATTTGGGCTGTTTCATTCACCACCTCTACTGCTTTGTTCAGCCAGTCAAGAAATGTTTCTTGAAATCTCTAGGATAGAGATTTTTCCCTGTTCATTTAGTTCTCAGACCCTCCCCAAGGCCAGTCATCAAAGCACTGACAAAAAGAGACAAATAGGAAGTTTTAATCATAATTACTGGGAAGAAATGATGCAACTAATAGCAAATACATTCTGCTTACGCCTTTCAGATACTGTGAAGCATTTTACCTACTTAACATTTACTTAACAACACTCCCTTTGAGGATGATATATATATATTTTTTTTGCTGAGCACAGGGGATTTTATTGATGGTATATGACAAGGTGGGGCTCCCTAGGCCCCTCCCCCTTCAAGGGGTCTACATGGAAACTGTGAGGGGAGATTCAGTGTGGCGGGGGACTGAGTGTGGCAGGGACTCCCCAGCAGTGAGGGCCTCTCTCTTCGTCTTGTGCTCTCGCTGGGGCTGGTGGTCCAGGGGTCTTACTCCTTGGAGGCCATGTGGGCCATGAGGTCCACCACCCTGTTGCTGTAGCCAAATTCGTTGTCATACCAGGAAATGAGCTTGACAAAGTGGTCGTTGAGGGCAATGCCAGCCCCAGCGTTGAAGGTGGAAGAGTGGGTGTCGCTATTGAAGTTGGAGGAGACCACCTGGTGCTCAGTGTAGCCCAGGATGCCCTTGAGGGGGCCCTCCAATGCCTGCTTCACCACCTTCTTGATGTCATCATATTTGGCAGGTTTTTCCAGATGGCAGGTCAGGTCCACCACTGACACGTTGGCAGTGGGGACACGGAAGGCCATGCCAGTGAACTTCCCGTTCAGCTCAGGGATGACCTTGCCCACAGCCTTGGCAGCGCCAGTAGAGGCAGGGATGATGTTCTGGAGAGCACTGCGGCCGTCACGCCACAGTTTCCCGGAGAGGCCATCCACAGTCTTCTGGGTGGCAGTGATGGTGTGGACTGTGGTCATGAGTCCTTCCACAGTACCAAAGTTGTCACGGATGACCTTGGCCTGGGGTGCTAAGCAGTTGGTGGTACAGGAGGCGTTGCTGACGATCTTGAGGCTGTTGTCGTACTTCTCATGGTTCACACCCATGACGAACATGGGGCGTCAGCAGAGGGGGCAGAGATGATGACCCTTTTGGCTCCCCGCTGCAAATGAGCCCCGGCCTTCTCCATGGTGGTGAAGACGCCAGTGGACTCCACAACGTACTCAGTGCCAGCATCGCCCCACCTGATTTTGGAGGGATCTCGCTCCTGGAAGATGCTGATGGGGCTTCCATTGATGACGAGCTTCCCGTTCTCAGCCTTCACGGTGCCATGGAACTTGCCATGGGTGGAATCATACTGGAACATGTAAACCATGTAGTTGAGGTCAATGAAAGGGTCATTGATGGCAACAATATCCACTTCACCAGAGTTAAAAGCAGCCCTAGTGACCAGGCGCCCAATACGACCAAATCCGTTGACTCCAATCTTCACCTTCCCTATGGAGTCTCAGGGATGCGCTGGCGATGCAAGAGAAAATGCGACCGACTCTCGAACAGGAGGCGCAGAGAGTGAGGATGATATTCTCATCTCCTATATTATGCTGTTCTTGCACTGCTATGAAGAAATACTTGAGACTGGGCAATTTACAAAGAAAAGAGGTTTAATTGGCTAACAGTTCTGCAGGCTTTACAGCAAGCATGGTGCCAACATCTGCTCAGCTTCTGGGGAGGCCTCAGGAAGCTTAAAATCATGGAAGGCAAAGCGGGAGCAGGCATATCACATGGAGAAAGCAGGAACAAGACAGAAATTGGTGGGGAAGTCCCACACACCTTTAAACAACCAGATCTCGGGAGAACTCACTCGATTCATAAGAACTGTACCCCCACGATGCAATCACCTCCCACCAGGCCCCACCCACAACACTGGGATTACATTTCAACATGAGATTTGAGTGATGACAAATATCCAAATTCTGTCATGCCCCATTGTACAGAGGATGATCCTGGGTAAGCAAGTTGCCCACATTCACATAATTAGCAAGCAGTACAACTAGGAGTTGAAATTATATCTTATTTCAAAGCACACATTCTTTCCCTGTGCCTAAGGGAAAAAGTGAGCTTTTATAAAACTCCTACTTTGTCATTTAGTCTTTCTTGTTGGCTAAACTGTTGTCATCCCAACCCTCTGAAATTCAATACATCGAAGTCCTATCCCTCAGTACCTCAGAGTATAATCATATTGCCAATAAGGTCTTTAAAGAGGTAATTAAGTTAAAATGAGCACAGAGCAAAAACCAAAGACCATGTATGGATTCATCAAGAAGGAAGCCACTGAGAGAGCTCTCAGAAGAAAGCAAACTTGCTGACGTATTGATCTTGGACTTCTAGCTTCCAGAGCTGTGAGAAAATCAATTGTTTAAAGCCATACTCGTCTGTGGATTTTGTTATGGTAGCCCAGGCAAACTAATACGGTCCCTCAGCCACCCAGCCAGGCTGGTAGGATTTTCTTCAAATTTTGCAAATAAGAAAGTTGTCTCAAGCTATGTGATTAGCCAGAGGTCATGTGCTCCAAAGCCCCTGCTCTTTCTACTGAGCCACCTTGTCCTCTGAGCCCAGCTGGTTCTTTTTATACTGAAATCCACTGTAGACACTTAATTTTTTTTTTTTTTTAGATGGAGTTTCACTCTGTTGCCCAGGCTGGAGTGCAATGGCATGATCTGAGCTCACCGCAACCTCTACCTCCTGGGTTCAAGTGATTCTCCTGCCTCAGCCTCCCGAGTAGCTGGGACTACAGGTATGTGCCACCACGCCTGGCTAATTTTGAATTTTTAGTAGAGACGGGTATTCTCCATGTTGGTCAAGCTGGTCTTGAACTCCCGACCTTAGGTGATCTGCCCGCCTCGGCCTCCCAAAGTGCTGGGATTACAGGCATGAGCCACGATGATGGGCCTGACATTTAATATTCTTTTAACATTCTGAGGAGAAACCGGAAGTGAAACTGACGAACGTACTGGCTAGCATGCTAGCAGTTGATGCACACTGCACATCCCTGGGCTCAACAAAATTCAAACAAAAGGCATCTGTGGTACTGAACTATACTTGCCACAAAACAAGAAACTGGAATGTCTTTAGATAAATGAGTGCATCTGGGGACAAAGAAGCAAGTTACTTGGAGCTTTCGAGAGTAAATGCTCTTAAGCTTCTGTCTTATTCTTTCTTCCCAAGGACAAACTGGATTTTGAAATCAATATATAGAATCTCATCTGTGGAATGACTGGCTGCTCTTGAGTTATACTCAAAATCAAGTCGTTTAATTTTGTCTCTTTTCTAAATGCTCCATCAAAGCCCATGTGAATTTCTCTGTCTTGAAAACAGTAGGTGTGTGGTTTAAGGTCAGCAGTTCCAGAGGCTAGTTTGAATTATTTACTCTGGGCAAGCTCCAGAGGCAAGCGCTCGGGTATATGTTCCATGCCAGAAACAGCTAGTGCAGAAAGAAACAACTGTCATCAAATAGTGAATTATTGCCACCTCCATGGTTTTGTTCTTTATACACGTAACCTGGGGGTGGCTTAGGGACTACTCAGATAGGCTCTTACAAAAAAGGAACTTAAGGCTTTTTTTTTTTTTTTTTTTTGGGCGGGAGTCTCGCTTTGTCGCCCAGCCTGGAGTGCAGTGGCGCGATCTCGGCTCACTGCAAGCTCCGCCTCCCGGGTTTACGCCATTCTCCTGCCTCAGCCTCCCGAGTAGCTGGGACTACAGGCGCCCGCCACCTCGCCCGGCTAGTTTTTTGTATTTTTTTAGTAGAGACGGGGTTTCACCGTGTTCACCAGGATGGTCTCGATCTCCTGACCTCGTGATCCGCCCCTCTCGGCCTCCCAAAGTGCTGGGATTACAGGCTTGAGCCACTGCGCCCGGCCCTTAAGGCTATTTTTTAGGTGTGTGAGGTTGAGCGTTTTGACTGTTGGAGAAGCACAAAGCCATCATGAGTTGCAGGTCTGCGGGAAAGGGGAGCATCATGTTGCCAGGAGCGTTACCTTTTAGGCCCCACTCCTGCACATGCACCAGCTTTCTCACACCTTTTCCAGACCTCAGTCACTTGTCTCACCTGCCAAATGTGTACCATTTCCCAAAGTGCCCCTGAGTGTAAAAGACTATAAAACCCAGGGAGGAGGAGAGAAGTTTGAACACTACCTCATGTCTTCCCCTGCTGAAAGCTGCAGTGTTTCTGCCTTTGTGCAGCCTTAATTTAGAGAAGGCCCTAAGACCTTTCTTAGTTCAGGGAAGGGATTTTGTAAAGACAAATCCCAATTTACAGAAATGACTGTTCACTTTGACCAGAAGTCCTTTCTTGTGTCTAATTTAAGTTCTATCTGATGTAAGACTTGTTAGTGAAGTGGTTACTGCGCCTGGTGAAAGAATTCAAGAACAACATTTCCTCTGTAGCTCTTGAGTGCAGGGGTGCGGCTTTTAGAAGGTCTTTGGTTACAAACCTGTTCTGTTTTCTTTCTCTCCCCAGAGAGAAAGAACATGTCCTTCCTCATTGCTCTTCCTACCTTTCTTCCAACCCCCAATAAAAGAGTTTGGGCAAAAGAACTAAAAACTAAACTCCGAAGTCTCCAGTTTGCCATCCATGGTGGGAGTTCCATGGCTAGGCAGGGGCTGCCAATTTCCTGCAGACAGCTGGCTACATATATGAGGATTCCTTGTAGTAAGCCAAAGTCCTTGGGCCCTGCATTTACTATATGGTTTTTTTTTTTTTTTTTTTTTGAGACGGAGTCTCGCTCTGTCACCCAGGCTGGAGTGCAGTGGCCGGATCTCAGCTCACTGCAAGCTCCGCTTCCTGGGTTCACGCCATTCTCCTGCCTCAGCCTCCCGAGTAGCTGGGACTACAGGCGCCCGCCACCTCGCCTGGCTAGTTTTTTGTATTTTTTTTAGTAGAGACGGGGTTTCACCATGTTAGCCAGGATGGTCTTGATCTCCTGACCTCGTGATCCGCCCGTCTCGGCCTCCCAAAGTGCTGGGATTACAGGCTTGAGCCACCACACCCGGCCGTACTATATGGTTTTTAAAAGTGAGTGATTCAGAGCACTGCCTTTGACAGTAAACAGAGCTGGACTCCAATCCTACCCCCACCTCTTACCAGTTGTGGGAGCTTAAGCCAGTTTCTTAGATGCCTTGTGCCTCGTTCCCCTTATCTGTAAAATGGGAACAGTCATGCTTACCTTATATGCTTGTTGAGATAGATGAGCTGATGCATATAAAGCAATAAGCAGTGCCCAGCACAGTGCTCAATACATTTTGGCTGCTGTTAGCTATTGTTATGGGCACTCAGAATGAAGCACCCCCTTTCCGCTCCCTTCTCTATCTCAAGATGGGGCATGGGGAATGTTAGTAGAGAGAAGTAACCCCAATGAGCTATTTTAGGGCTAGCCCTGGAGACTGGGATTCCTAGTTGGATTTTGCCTAGAAATAAGATACAATGTCCTGAAACTATGATGAAATGAAAAGTGCAGGCCAGGCATGGTGGCTCACACCTGTAATCCCAGCACTTTGGGAGGCCAAGGCAGGTAGATCACCTCAGGTCAGGAGGTCAAGACCTGCCTGACCAACATGGTGAAACCCGTCTCAACTAAAACTACAAAAATTAGCTGGGCATGGTGGTTTGTGCCTGTAGTCCCAGCTACTTGTGGGGCTGAGACGGGAGAATTGCTTGAACCTCGGAGGCGGAGCCTGTAGTGAGCCAAGATCGTGCCTGGGCGACAGAGGGTGGGAGGGAGGGAGGGAGGAACGAAGGAAGGAAGGAAGGAAGGAAGGAACGAAGGAAGGAAGGAAGGAAGGAAGGAAGGAAGGAAGTAGTCTGGGTGACAGACCAAGAAAAAGGAAGGAAGGAAGGGAAGGAAGGAAGGGAAGGAAGGGAGGAGGGAAGGAAGGAAGGAGGGAAGGAAGGATGGAAGGAAAGAAGGAAGTAGCCTGGGTGACAGAGCAAGAAAAAAGGAAGGGAGGGAGGGAAGGAAGGGAGGGAGGGAAGGAAGGGAGGGAAGGAAGGAAGGGAAGGAAGGGAAGGAAGGGAAGGAAGGAAGGAGGGAAGGAGGGAAGGAAGGGAAGAGGGAAGGAAAGAAGGAAGGAAAGAAGGAAGGAAAAAAGGAAGGAAGGAAGGAAGGAAGGAAGGAAGGAAGGAAGGAAGGAAGGAAGGAAGGAAGGAAAACTTCATTCAGCCAGAGTCCATTGGACTTGGATTCTGAGCAGTTCTGCCCCTCACTGACTGTGTGGTCTTGGGAAGTCTTGACGTCACCTGATGTTTCCCCATCACTGCCCCCATTGTGTCTTTGTTTCTTCCAATTGGTTTACGGTGGTTCTTCTTAACTTTCCCAGGAGAGGACTCCCTTTATCTGGAGAACAATAATGACAAAGTCTTGCAGGAGATTTTATAGGGGACAAAGAGCCTGTCTGGCTTAAGTGAAGAGAATGAAGTAGGAAACTGGAGACATCTTTAACTGAGAAGTTCTGACCCTCCCAGAAAGTATATAGTGTTAAGTGAGCAATGGTAAGCATCATCCCTGAATGAGGGTTGTCCTTGGCCCACTGACTCCGCCTATAGTGTAGTTCCAGTGGTTGTGCAGGAATTCATGCAACGATCTATGGCAAACTGAATGACTTCTCAGAATATTCTCTTTAGGACTTAGGATGTTGGCATCATGCCAAGGGGAATGGTGGTGTTGGGAAAACTGCAGATGTTCTGGAAGGAGAGCACTTGAGTTCAAATCTTGACGATTCCTCTTACAGGCAAATTACTAAATTTCTTTTAGCCTCTGTTTCCTTCTCTGCATGACAGCAACGACAGTACTTACTTCACAAGATTACTGTGAGCACCGAGTGGAATCATGTCTGCTGCAGAGAAGGAAACACTTCAGTTTTCAGCAGCCTCACTTATGTGGGTGTGCCGGTAAAGGAAAGGGCAACTTCATTGCCTCTGGACCCCGCGGCCTATCAGTGGACTGTACTTTGTCCTTGGGGAACGGCTGTGGCTTTTTCATAGATTCAAACGTCACTCTAATGTTCTCAAGGCTCCTCCTGGTTTACTTTGAAGGGAGCCCCTTGTTTGGATTGTCGCTGGTCTGAAGAGGGACCAGCAGCTGCTTTCCTGCAAAAATGTACTGCGGCCTCTGTGGGCATTCCCTGGCTACTGCACACACTCCATCCCCAAGCAGCCACAAACTAGGATGCTTTGACAATGAGAGTTTGTCTATTTTACGTATCTTGTTTTCCAATTATACTTAAGAATCCAATAAGCTGAGTAGTAGGAAGCTGAAGTACTAGCCTGGCAAAGGAATGAACAGAAAAACCTAACAAATTTAAAAAGAGGATTAAAAAAAATGTCCTTGCTCAGTTTGGGAGGCTGGCTTACTTTCCTCAGTACTCTGCTGTTCCTGATACCGTTCAAGCTGGGGCGCTGAAGATCTGGAACCACGTAGCTTGGATTTTCTTCAGACCAAAATACCTCGATGCTCATTTTGTTTTTTTCGAGACGGAGTCTCGCTCTCATGCCCAAGCTGGAGTGCAGTGGTGCGATCTCAGCTCACTGCAGCCTCTGCCTCCCGGGTTCAAGTGATTCTCATGCCTCAGCCTCCCAAGTAGCTGGGATTACAGGCACCTGCCACCACACCCGGCTAATTTTTGTATTTTTAGTAGAGTGATGGAGTCTTGCCATGTTGGCCAGGCTAGTTTTGAACTCTTGACCTCAGGTGATCCACCCACCTTGGCCTCCCAAAGTGCTGGGATTACAGGCGCTGAGCCACCATGCCCGGCCTTGATGTTTATTTTGAACTATCGACTTACCTTCGATGCCTTTGTTAGACCCATCCAACTACTTCTCGATAAATGGTCCAGGATTAATGTGTATTCATGCTCAGTGTAGGCTAGCTGATTCCAGAAATGTAAGCCAAATCAGCAAACTCTCCTAAAAAGGACATCCTATCTACTGCTAAGCTGTCTTCCCAAGCTAGCCAGGGAGTCTGAATTTGGGCACGAAGGAAGGGGAGCAGATGGCTTGAGGTCTGACATGCAGGGCAAACTGGAGGGTTTCCTTGGCATATTCGTTCTTCAAATCTAGATTTTAGAATATGTGAGAAACAGTGATATTCTCACATTGGTCCCAAGCCACGGAGGAAATCCTGCCCCACTGAGAACTGGAGACATTTCAGTCCTTGCATATCTCATCAGCAAACCACCGGACTGGGGAAGGGACTGATGGAGTCCTTTTAAAGGTCTTGTGCCATTTTCTTGCCTTTTTGTCTTTTTGTTCAAAGATATCTCTTTTTTGTTTTGTTTTGTTTTCTATCTTGAGGCAAAATTGAAAACTTGGCCTACACATTGGTTTGGGCTAGAACTGGCCTCTAGATGGCGATTCAGTACAGAGAATGGTAGTGGCTGGCGTCACCTCGAGCCACCATTTCTCAGAGATACCATTATATAAGGGGATTCATGAGAAATCAGGCGTCACAATAGAGGGACAGCTTGGCCTCTGTCGCTGTTCAAGCTGGGATCCTGAAGAGGTTGGGGTGCATGGGGAGCTGCGAAAACACCTAGTCTCAAGCAATATAACACGAGTTTAAGGCTCCCACTAGGACGGAGCCCAGAGTAGTTTGGCAAGGGTTGCAAGATTTGGGCTTGGCCTGCAGGGAGAGTGAGCCCTGAGCTTCAGGCTTGGTTCCGTCGCTTCTGGGAGGCCTCGCTCAGGCTCATAGCCCCTGACGGAGCACTCAGCTTGGCGGCTGCCTGCCCCAGGTCTCCAGAAAAGGCAGACAGCTCCTAGTTGAAGTCCTCCCACTTTACTTCCCGTTCCTTCCCCGTTCCCCACTCCCTCTCTTCTCCTTCACCCCTTTTCCTTCTGCCTCCAGTTCCCCTCTGCTTCCTCCTTGTCCCACCTCCTCCCCACCTCCTCACACACCCCATTCTCACCTTCTGCTATTTACAAAGTGCTTTCCCCTGTGTGATCTCATCTGCTGCTCACAGACTCCTGTGGAAGAGGGACAGGTGGAGCCCTCCCTCACTGCCTGGCACACTTTGAGGACAGTGCAGAAGTGCTTATAAAGATCCCTTTATCTGACTGTCGCCACCAGCAAATAGTGAGTACCTTGGGGCAACTACTGAATTCAAATTAGTGCATGTTGCTTGGCATGGAGGAGGTCTCAGAACTATTTACTGAATGAATAAATATCTATAGTTGCAAAGAACTGAATCAAGGGACAGTAGGTGGTAGAGTCCATTCTAGAAGTTAGGCTTCAGACTTGTAGGACCTGCGACGCTGCCGCACTAGGTACTAATTGTAACACAGTTTTCTAGTAAAAAATACAGCATGTGAGTACATAAGCGGACCCATGCAGATTTGTCTGCGTATCTAGCTCTCAACCACATGAAACTGCTCTGGCACCAGTCTGCTGTCTGTCAGGGGCACTAGGAGCTGTGGGTGGATCTAGGGAAGCAGCTGGCCTTTCTGAGGCCTTCCTTAAAGTATGGGATAGGCACTCTGAGCTTCTCAGTTATCAAAACCCTTCTGTCTTTAGCTGATCTAACATATTGAGATAAAAAGCACCACCCAGTTATTACTCAACCCACTCCATTCCAATCCATGAATCAGCACTTTATGTTTTTTTTTTTTTTGCTTAAATGTACATATTTCAGGCAGTTTAGGACTCTGCGATGAGACTATATAGGTTCAAATCCTAGCTCTATCACTTCCTAGCTGTTGGCCTTGGGTAGGTCATTTAACCTCTGTGTGCCTCTATTTCTCATCTTTTAAATGATAAGAATAAGAGTATTTAACTCAGAACATTACCGTGGGGGTTTAGGGAGTTAATATATAGAAAACAATGAGAACAAGGCCTGGCAATAAGTCAGAGCTAGGAGGTGTTCAGCTGATCTCTCATTACGGTTTCCTGGGTTTGAGAATCGCTTTGTGTTCCTCTGATGGAGGCGCTTCATGATTTTGTAGAATTCCCTGGAATGCTCTCATTTTAGCTGTGAGGCTTTCAACATTTGCCCACTCAGTTACAGCTTTCTTGAGGCCTAAAGAAGAGAGGAAGCAACTTGAAGTGTATTTTTCTGCTAATGAGGGCTGTGGCATTTGTTTCATATACAGCATCCCCAGGTGGCTCCAGACAGAATTCAAGGGCTTTTTTCTCTACAGCAGTGCTTACCACTTAGCACACAGTAGGTGTTAAATAAACGCTTGTGCCAGGATGGGAGGAAGGAAGATGCAGTACAGAGGAAAACATTAGTACGTAGTAGTTTACAAGGACAAGGTCCCAATGGGGTATATACTTGTTCCCTAAGATCTACTGACTAAGCATGAAAATCACCAAGGAAATGTGATCAACTCAGAGGAGAAGGAGTGGGAGGAGGAGAGAGAAGAAACTGGAGCAGCCTGTTACCTGACCGAAGATATCAGGCTTTACATTGCAAATGGTTCCATCAGCTCAGGCCAAGTGGAAAACCTTGCTGCTGCTCTGGGACATCCAAGGCATCTCCAATTGCTGCCTGCCCCAGAGTTTCATCCTTCCAGGGGTAGTTTGTCACTTGCGTTGTAGCCTCTACGGTACTCTTTCTTATGGCTAAAGACCAGCTAGCTCACCAGACGTTTCTGTGGGTTTTGGCAGGAGACAGGGATGGGAGGCAGACAATGCTCTAGGGTGGTTCTTAGGAGAAACTTTTCTGACCTTGGCAGTCTTATTCCAACATTCATGCCAAATTAGACTAATAATAGATCCTCACCCACAACCCAAATCCTCTAGCCTGAAAGGCTTAGAGTAGACAGAATGCAACTAGAAACTACTCTATGTTCTATAAGGCAGTTGAAATTGAAACAGAGCTTTTCTGGCGAACACATTAGCTAATCAATGAGGTCACTGATGGTAAGGAGGACTGTCTCAACTGCATGCCAGCTCTGATTGATGGATAAAGCCTGCCTGGGGAATTGTGTTGAGTTGGATTCTGAGTCTCCATCATCACATCTAGGTCCCAGAGGCAAGTGCTATAATTCACCAACAATGTCTGTCACAAGTACAGGAATGGGGAGTAGCCCCAGGAGGCACAGATAGATACCTGCTCCAGGAGGCTATTTGGAGTTAGGAAAACAAAAATGGTTGAATGATCAACTATGCTCATTTAATTAAATCATTAAATCTATGACCTTGAGCAATTCAACTCTTGAGGAAAATGTGGTATCAGCTCAGGAAAGAAAAAGGAGTAAGAGTGGGGATAGCGGAGTGTTCCAGTTCCATAGCTCTGTAGAGCCTTCTCAGTATTTAAAAACAGTCAGATTGGACTGGGTACAAAGGCTCACACCTGTAATCCCAGCACTTTGGGAGACCAAGGCAGGCGGATCACCTGAGGTCAGGAGTTCGAGACCACCCTGGCCAACATGGCAAAACCCCGTTTCTACTAAAAATACAAAAATTAGCTGGGCATGGTGGCAGGCGCCTGTAACCCTAGCAACTCGGGAGGCGGAAGCAGGAGAATTGCTTGAACTTGGGAGGCGGAGCTTACAGTGAGCTGAGATGTAGCCTGGGTGACAGAGCGAGACTCCATCTCAAAATAAATAAATAAAAATTAATAAATTAATAAATTAAATTAAATTAAATCAGATTGAGAGGGAGCCGGTATGACAACATTAGACAGTTATTCTGAGTTGCAGTTCAAGACCTGGGAAACTCTTGAAGGAGATAGTTAAGCCACTGGCAACCAGAAGGAAGGGCAGAGAGAGTGTTTCCCAAACTGGGTACCGTGAATCTCTTAGTATCCATGAGATGTTGTAAGTATTTTGCCATGAAACACAGGCAGCGGTGGGGAGGGGATTTCCATGGTTATTCAAGTTTGGGAAACCTGTCAAAAAAATTCAGCAAAGTTAACTGTAGCCCAGGGTGGCTCCTGGCCTGAGGGTGTTATGGAAGAGAAATGTAGTAAGCTAAGAAAGAAAAAGTGTAGCTGGGGTCAGGCTCTGAAAGGCCTTGAATGACAGAATGAAGGCTTTTGTTTTGACTGGGAGACATGGAGGATTTGTGCGCAGGAGAAGTGATACATTCGGGGCTGGGGGTTAGGAAAATAACTGTTGGTACCACGAAGATTGAATAGAGAAGAGACTGGAGGTCAGAAGACTAGTTAGAAAGGTGTTATATGGTTCAAACGAGACAGGCTAGCAGCCTAAACTTGGGCAGTTGCAATGGGAATGAAAAGGCAGGCCCAAAGTCAAGAGACATTTTCACCAGAAATAATGTCAGGTCTAGTCTGACCTCCAGAAACACTCAAGTACATGAAGGGCTACACTAACAGGGAACTGACCAGCCCTTCTCTACACCCTTAAGTACAAAGTCAGCAGAGTGGGAGGTAAGTTGCTGAGATGAAGCATTTGATTAGATACAAAGTATGTCTTCCTAATGCTAGGGATAATTAAACCCTGGAAGAGCCACCAGAGCACTAGCATAGTTTCTCACAGGAAAGCCGCCATCTGCCCGGGTCCTCTAAGGCACATGACCACTCAAAGCTCCTTTCTGCTCCATGAGTCTATAATTAATGTATCTCAGGAATCTGAATATTGCAAGGGGCCTTACAGCTGATCTAGTCAGTGGCTTCCAACCCTGACTGAACATCGCAATCCACTTCTTTTTTTTTTTTTTTTTTGAGACAGAGTTTCGCTCTTGTTGACCAGGCTGGAGTGCAATGGCATGATCTCAGCTCACTGCAACCTCCGCCTCCCAGGTTCAAGAGATTCTCCTGCCTCAGCCTCCCTAGTAGCTGGGATTACAGATGCTCGCCACCATGCCCAGCTAATTTTTTTGTATTTTTAGTAGAGACAGGGTTTCACTATGTTGGCCAGGCTGGTCTCGAACTCCTGACCTCAGGCGATCCGCTGGCCTCAGCCTCCCAAAGTGCTGGGATTACAGGCATGAGCCACCATGCCCAGCTAACATCACAATCCTCTAAGGAACTTAGTAAAATGCAGATTCTCAGCTTCCATTTCCAGAAACTTGGATTTGATTGGCAGAGTCTGGGAATCTGCATTTTATGATGTCTTCAAGTGATTATAATATATAATCAAATTTAGAAATTTTTTTTTTTTGAGAGAAGTCTCACTCTTATCTCCCAGGTTTGAGTGCAGTGCCTCGATCTCAGCTCACTGCAACCTCCGCCGCCCGGGTTCAAACAATTCTCCTGCCTCTGCCTCCTAAGTAGCTGGGATTAAGTCTCCTGCCACCACGCCTGGCTAATATTTGTATTTTTTTTTTTTTTTTTTTT
>NC_045434.1:107927494-107984483 GCF_002776525.5 Piliocolobus tephrosceles | reverse complement strand
TTAGTAGAGACGGGGTTTCACCGTGTTAGCCAGGATGGTCTCGATCTCCTGACCTCGTGATCCACCCGTCTCAGCCTCCCAAAGTGCTGGGATTACAGGCTTGAGCCACTGCACCCGGCCCATATTTGTATTTTTTAATAGAGACGGGGTTTCACCATGTTGGCCAAGCTGGTCTCGAACTCCTGACCTCGGGTGATCCGCCCGCCTCGGCCTCCCAAAGTGTTGGGATTACAGGCATGAGCCACTGTGCCTGGCCAAATTTAGGAATTATTTAGACCCACCGATTGATTTTATAGAGGAGTGGACTGGGGCAAGAGAGGAGCAAGGACTTGTCCAAGGCCACATGGGCAAGGGCATCATTTGGTGGCAGAGTGGACACTAGTGTCCCATGCTTAAGGCTCCTCCAATAGATCATAAACAAATCTTGGTCCCACTGCTTGGCTCTAGGCTGAGGGTCAGACAGGGACTAAAAGGTTCAGAAACCTTTCCTGTTACTCGCTACGCTCATGGAGATGTGTTGCTTCAGTGTAGGATGTACACTGAGATGTAGGAGTACAACAAGAGAATGCTGAGTGTTATTACTAACCATAACGACAGTTAATGTTTACTGTGTGTCAGGCATTGCTCTAGGCACTTTACATAAAACTCTTCATCTGCACAATAAGTCCATAAGATCAATTTTATCCCCATTTTACAGAAGAGGAAACTGAGGCACAGTGAAGTTAAGAGGGCAAGATGCTGCTCTCACCATACATCCTGTCCTCATAACTGTTTTTCTGTGGCCTGGGACACTCAGCCTCCACTCCGTAGTCACTCCCTTTATTTCACACACTCAGTGCTGGCCTTTTTCTCTTCTTACTTCTCAGAGAGCCATTCAGAACTGAGCAGTGGAAGAGTTTGGCTCCAGAGTCCCAGTGCCACACCCCATGGCGGACCTCCTTTACTGAGGGGCTAAAACCTGAGAGCAGGACTGGACTGCTGAGGTAGCTGGCAGTGTGCAATAGTGGCCAGCCCTGCCAGTTAGCCTGGAATGGGACCTGCGGCTCAGCCAGGCAGCCAGGAGAGAGAGGCTGCTTCTCTTGCCAACCCCAGCTTGCTACTAGAGCGGTGGCATTTTCCAGGCAATTCATTCTTGGGTGATAGGGTTGGGAGTTCCTTTTTTAAGGCACATTCTTGGCCAGAGTAGAGCTGCAGGTTTGCAGTGCTTTAAATAAGTGCTAATACACGTAATAGCAAGTCTCTAGAATTGCTATTGAAATATCATCCATTTTGTTACTCAAGGACCTTGTGTTAGGACTCACTTGACAAAAAGTTCCTTTGGACTTAGTCGAAAAAGCTGATCTCTCCTGGAGGTTTTGGTGGTGAGTTCCCTTGGCTGTGTCTTTATTTTGCAGTGGCTGCTAGGAAGCTTGGGATTCTATTTGTTGCTGAAGTGAACACTCCATCTGATTTTGAGTTCTTGACAGAATTAACTTTCTCCTCTTCAGTTTTTCCTCCAATTTTAATGGTTATTAATCTGACTCAATTTTAAATTGCCCAGTAGTGTGTATGGCTTTATTTTAAGCTACCTTAAATGGTTTATCAGAAATAAGCAGGACAGAAAATAAATGAATTACATTTCTTATTTCTGTACTACAATGAGTGAGTATGAAGGAGTCTTTCTGACCATCCATTTTATCTACATTTTATTTCTGTGATAAGAAAAATAGCTACTACTTATCGAGTGCTTGCTATATGTTAGAAACTGTTCTTTACACGTATTAACTCATTTCATGACAATCCTATGAGGTAGATATTATTATTCCCATTTTACAGATAAAGAAATTGAGCCACAGATCAGTTAAATAAGATGCCTGTGTTTATACAGCTAGCAAACGGTAGAGCCAGGACTCAAACTCAAAGTCTGTACACCAGTGGTTCTTCACGGGGGGATGATTTTACACACACACCCTGGGGATGCAGGAAGTTTCTGGAGGTATTTCTGGTTGTGACAGCTTGAGAGTTGCTCACTATCATGTACTGAGTGGAGGGCAGGGATGCTGCTAAATCCTGCAATGCACAAGTCAGCCCCTCATAACTGAGAGTTATCTGGCCCAAAATGTCAATAGTGCTGAAGTTCAGAAACTCTGCTGGACACCAACTATTATATCATTACTTTAGGCTTCACAAAAGGTCTTTAGTCTGTTTCTCTGTCCTTGATCTGCCTGGACAACTGAATATGCCTCAGAATGGCTCAGGCAATTGTGTCTACACTGGTCCACCCAATGTAAGTGAGCACACACATTTCAGAAAACAGGCCTTGGTGCTCCTGTAACCTGAAGAGCGGAAACCTAATGGGAAAAAACTGCTGGAAAGTAGGAAGCAAAAAAGCGGAAAGCCTTCATGCCCATTGTGATCGCTGGTCCAAAGAATGGCAGCGGCTGCTGAAGGAACATGTGGGCTTATTACATTAGGGGAAGTAACTAGAACTTCCATGCCATGACTAGAACCCCCCGACAGCTATAGGTTACTGAAGCCCCAGATCCCGAGTGCTTCATGTGCTCCTGCACACCCGCTCCTCCCTCCCTCTGCCCATGGCTCCTCTGTTCTCAGCTTCCCAGACACTAACCCCACATCCTGTCTAGACTACTGACTGAGAGCAGGCCCCTCTTATCTCCTCCATCTGACCTGCACCGCACACACAGCTACCACTGTAAGTTCCCTGGGGCAAAGATGAGTCTTACTTCCATTGCACCCTAGCACTGAGCACACTGCAGACACCTGTGTTAGTACATCTCAGTAGAAAACTCTATGTACAGCCTCCTCATGCACACTGCTAGAAGTAGTCTCCTAAATCTGGCAGCCAGGGGATCACTTTTGGAAGGCAATGCTGTTGTAGAAAGAACACTGAGCGAGGAATTGGCAGGCCTGGGCTGCTGAATTTGTGCACTCGGGAGTCCTGCACAGGACTCAGTTCAGGGCTGAGTTACATTTATCTCCTCTATGGTACCTGGCAGGGGGCTCTGCATGGGGCTGGCTGTCAACAACTATTTGTTGGATGACATAAATGCATCACTTCTCTGCTCTGTTCTCCTATCTGGACAGATGGAAACCACCCTTACCAATGGACCCAGGTGGTGGCAACAGCCTGCTCCATGCAGAGGATGTAGGACACAGGGCTGAAGGGCTCACCAGCCCCCTGCCCACTGTGCAGGCACCTGTGCACACTAGTAAATCTGCCCCTTGTCTGTGGGCTTGTCTCAGCCTACCCCATTCTACCTCCCAGCCATACACACTCTGGTTTATATGATCCTTGAGGCAAGGCACCATTAGTTAATTAAACTGAGATTTATTAGGGGCCTACTCTGTGGCAAATACCGGACTGCTTCTAAATGCCTGCTTCTTCTTAGTTGCAGACGCAGCAACCAATAAGAAAGACATGTTTCTGACTAGTGGAGAATAGAGATTTTGAGCTAATAAGTGGGATAGTGTGATGAAAGAAGTAACGGGGGAGTTTGTTACTGTTTATCACTGATATATGGAAATGCTAGAAATTCAATGGATGGAATTTTCATCATAGACGCTGTTTCTGAAAAAAATACCCTAATGCTTTGGCATGCTGAGTACTTTGAATTAAAGGACAGTGGAAGGCCTGGGAAGCAGCCTCAGAACCAAGCTCTCTGACTTTCTCCTGCCCTCCTGTCTCTAGCCCTTCATTCTCCCCTGAGGCAAGTCACAGAACCCAGAATGCTCCACCCCAAGGCAGGTCATAGAGACTAGAGCCCCCTTCCCCCAGGGCAAACCAAACAACCTAGAAATACTACTTGAACCTTCCCCCACCTTTCTGTGTAGGAGTTGCTCATACAGTAGGTAATAAGATCCTCATTCCAAAAAGGATCCTGCTTCATATCTGGGAGGAAGGAATGCCACACAGAGAGACCAAGAAGAACAGACAGGCCTTACTGGGTTTCCCACTCTGTCCATTACTATCACATCATTCTCTTTTTGTCCAGTCACATTTCTACATAACTGTCCACCCTTCAACAAATCTAAAAATAAAAGTGGACAGTTTTCCCTTTGGTCATCATTTCTGAAGGCTCCTGTATCAGGTAAAACTTTGATTACATAAATCAGTTATGTTTTTCTCTTGTTAACCTGTCTTTCATTACAGGAGTCTTAGCCATGACCCTTATGATGAAGGAAAGGTATTATACCCTTTCTACCCCCAAAAAGAGCCACATGTGTGTCTCATTCCTCAGTGCTGATCCTCCCCACAGGCCAATGTGGCAGTCATGTGTATGGCCTGGTTTGATAAAGACCACAAGTACATCCACCCCAAAATGTCCAACTTCAGGGCCCACTATGATATATTAGGTTGGTGCAAAAGTAACAGTCGTTTTTGACATTAAAGTAATGGCAAAATGCGATTATTTCAGTTTTTGCCATTAAAGTGATGGCAAAATGCCGCAATTACTTTTGCACCATCCCACTAGTTAAAAGAGTACTGGAATTGTCAAAAGATCTGTTTTGTATTCTTGTGGTATATTAGTTAATGTTTCTCAGACAATCTCCTTATCAGCAAAACTAGAATAACAATGGCCATCCCCAGCATCCCAGGAGGCACCCATCTGGTTACTGAATGGCTGCCCTTGTGGCAGCCCTGCTTTTTTTTTTTTTTTTTTTAGACAGTCTCTCACTCTGTGGCCCAGGCTGGAGTACAGTGGCATGACCTTGGCTCACTGCCTCCAGAGTTCAAGCAATTCTCCTGCCTCGGCTTCCTGAGTAGCTAGGATTACAGGCACGTGCCACCACGTCCAACTAATTTTTGTATTTTCAGTAGAGGCGGGGTTTCACCATCTTGGTCAGGCTAGTCTTGAACTCCTGACCTCGTGATCCACCCGCCTCGGCCTCCCAAAGTGCTGGGATTACAGGCATGAACCACTGTGCTCCGCCAAGCCCTCCTCTTTTAGCAGACCAGAAACCCACCCTCAGAGCAGGGCCAGGCCACATGAAGCCTGTGATTAAAACATCTGTGATAGCTGAAAGAAGAAATAAAGAAGGACTTTTGTCCTCTACCCTCTAGGCTAGCTTGTAGCACAAGCTACAGACTTGTGCTCGTGCTTGGAATGGAATCTTCAAGTACAGGGTTCCCAAACGGTAGGAATAGAAATGGTGACATGGGGGATGGATGGACATTTTAAATTTTACTGTCTAGTGCTGATTTTCTTACGTTTGGGGAAAATACAGCTAGCACAGCAAACCCATTGAGTCTACACATATTTTTGTTTAGAATGATGCTAGGTTAAAAAAAAAAAAAAAAAAAAAAAAAAAAAGGTGGAGGCCAGGCATGGTAGCTCACGTCTGTAATCCCAGCATTTTGGGAGGCCGAGGTGGGCAGATCACTTGAGGTCAGGAGTTCGTGACCAGCCTAGCCAACATGCAGAAACCCCGTCTCTACTAAAAATACGAAAATTAGCCAGGGGTGGTGGCTCGTGCCTGTAATCTCAGCTACTTGGGAGGCTAAGGCAGGAGAATCGCTTGAACCTGGGAGGCAGAGGTTGCAGTGAGTTGAGATTGTCACTGCACTCCAGCCGGGGCAACACAGCGAGACTGTTTCAAAAACAAAACAAAACAAAAAAACGTGGACCTTTGTCAGATGCTTTCCTTGCAAAACTTTTCTCCTATTCTGTAGGTTGTCTGTTTACTCTTTTGCTATTGCAGATCTTTGGTTGCATTACATCTCATTTGTCAATTTTTGCGTTTGTTGCGATTGCTTTTGGTGTCATCGTCATGAAATCTTTGCTCATTCCTACGTCCAGAATGGTATTGCCTAGGTTGTCTTTCACGGTTTTTATAGTTTGGGGTTTTACATTTAAGTTTGTAATTTATCTTAAATTAATTGTTGCATATGGTGTAAGTCAAATATCCAGCATCTATTAAGCAATTTAAACAAATTTACAAGAAAATAAACAACCCCGTTAAAAAGTGGGCAAAGGATATGAAAAGGCACTTTTTAAAAGAAGATATACATGCGGCCAACAGGTGTATGAAACAAAGCTCAACATCACTGATCATCAGAGAAATGCAAATCAAAACCACAATGAGATACCCTTTCATACCAATCAGAATGGCTGTTAGAATGGCTACTAAAAAGTAAAAAAAACTAACCACCACCAGACGCTGGTGAGGTTGTGGAGGAAAAGGAATGCTTATACACGGTTCCTGGAAGTGTAAATCAGTTCAACCATTGTGGAAAACATTGTGATGATTCCTCAAAGACCTGAAAACAGAAATACCATTCGACCGACCGATCCCATTACAAAGGAATATAAATTGTTCTATCATAAAGACACATGCACATGTATGTTTACTGCAGCACTATTTGCAATAGCGAAGACATGGAATCAGCCTAAATGCCCATCAATGGTAGACTAGATAAAGAAAATGTGGTACATATACACCATGGAATACTATATAGTTTTAAAAAAATAAAATGAGATCATATCCTTTGCAGGGACATGGATGGAGCTAGAGGCCATTATCCTTAGCAAACTAATGCAGGAACAGAAAACCAAATGCCACATGTTCTCACTTCTAAGTGGGAGCTAAATGATGAGATCACATGGACACATAGAGGGGAACAACACACACTGGGGCCTACTGGAAGGTGGAGGGTGGGAGGAGGGAGAGGATCTAGAAAAATAATGGGTACTAGGCTTAATACCTGGGTGATGAAATAATCTGTACAACAAACTCCTGTGACACGAGTTTACCTGTATAGCAAAACTGCACATGTACCCGTGAACCTAAAGTAAAAGTTTTACAAAAGGTGAACTAATTTAAAGAAATAACCAGGTGGGCCAGGCGCGGTGGCTCACGCCTGTAATCTCAGCATTTTCGAAGGCCGAGGTGGGTGGATCACCTGAGGTTGGGAGTTCGAGATCAGTCTGACCAACATGGGGAAACCCCATCTCTATTAAAAATACAAAATTAGGCCGGGCACGGTGGCTCACGCCTGTAATCCCAGCACTTTGGGGGGCCGAGGCGGGCGGATCACCTGAGGTCAGGAGATCCAGACCATCCTGGCTAACATGGTGAAACCCCGTCTCTACTAAAAAGAAAAATACAAAAAATTAGCTGGGCGCGGTGGCGGGCGCCTCTAGTCCCAGCTACTGGGGAGGCTGAGGCAGGAGAATGGCGTAAACCCGGGAGGCGGAGCTTGCAGTGAGCTGAGATCCGGCCACTGCACTCCAGCCTGGGCGACAGAGCGAGACTGCGCCAATCAATCAATCAATCAATAAAATTAGCCAGGCGTGGTGGCACATGCCTGTAATCTCAGCTACTTGAGGGGCTGAGGCACAAGAATCGCTTGAACCCGGGAGGCGGAGGTTGCAGTGAGCCGAGATCCTGTGGTTGCATGCCAGCCTGGGCGAGAAGAGCGAAAGTCCGTCTCAAAAAAAAAAAAAAAAAAAAAAAAGAAAACCAGGTAAATAACCATTCAGTTGGCACAATGATGTGACAAAAATCAACAAGGTGGCATACAAATGATTGAAGTTTTAGAAACACTGATTTACTAAGTCTCTTCACGTTAGCAATAAATAAATCAAGGACCAAAAGGGTGAAATTTAAGGTTGGTGAGAAATAAACCTGGGATTACAACTAAATCTTCTGGAGCTCCAGTGGTGGTGTCCTTCCCAGCACCCAGGCTGCCTCTCCATTCAGCTCTCTACACGAGGTATCTTCATTAGGGATCTTTTATTTTAAAATAACAGCTTTATTGAGATATAATTCATATTATCATAAAATTCACCCTTTTAAAGTGTACAATTCAGTGGGCACTGAATTAATAGATTCAGAGTGGGGCAACCACAATTTTAGAACATTTTTATCATCCTCAAAAGAAGTCCCGTATCAATTGGTAATCACTTCCCCTTCCTGCCAAACCCCTAGCAAAAATTAATCTATTTTTTGTCTCTATGGATTTGCCTATTGTGGACATTTTCATGTGAATAAAGTAATATATGGTCTTCTGTATCTGGCTTCTTTAATTTAGCTTAATGCTTTCAAAGTTCATGTTGCAGCATGTATCAGTACTTCATTTCTTAATTATGGAAGAATAATATTCCACTGTATGAATATACCACATTTAATTTCATTTAATTTTTTTTTTGAGATGGAGTTTCACTCTTGTTGCCCAGGTTGGAGTGCAATGGTGTGATCTCGACTCACCACAACTCCCGCCTCCCAGGTTCAAGCAATTCTCCTGCCTCAGCCTCCCAAGTAGCTGGGATTACAGGCATGCGCCACAGCCTGGCTAATTTTGTATTTTTAGTAGAGACAGGGTTTCTCCATTTTGGTCAGGCTGGTCTTGAACTCCTGACCTCAGGTGATCTGCCTGCCTCGGCCTCTCAAAGTGCCGGGATTATAGGCGTGAGCCACCACCCCCAGCCTACCACGTTTTATTTACCCATGTATCAGTTAATGGACACGTGGTTGGTTTGTTTTGCCATCATGAAGAATGCTGTTATGAACGCTGGTGTGCAAAATTTTATATGGAGATATGTTGTCATTTCTCCTGGGTACCTACCTAGGAGTGGAACTGCTGGGTACATGGTATGATTGGGGTTCTTGATGGTAAGCAACAGAAAATGTCTCTGGCCCCCTTGAACATAGAGGAAATTTACTAGCAGGATGGTGGAGGCTTCCAGAATCCATAAGGGAGAAGCTGAAGAGCTGGGCCTGGAAAATGGGGCAAGAGCCAGAAGGACTTCAGTGGTCAGGCAATGGAGCTGCAGGCAGCACCACCCCATAGAAATGCCTGGGCCTGGGCACTGCTGCAGCCTGTTCTTCTGGCTCTTGTCCAACATTCAAAGTCTAGGAGAGAGCCTCCAACTGGCCAAGGCTGTGAATCACTCCCCTTCTCCCCACAAGCTCGGGGCCAGGGAGACGAGTGATGGGACCACTTCAGCCCCACAGCATAAGGGAGGCATTACACAGGTGACAAGGGAGGAGCAGAGGAAGGGAGCAGAGCCACTGCCTTAAGCTCACTCTGAAGCCACAGAACCTCTGGATTTCCAGTTACATGAGCCAGGGTGACTTGGATTTTCTCTTGCTGGCAGCCAAATGCATCCTAACTGATGCAGTAGCGATTACACATAAAAGCCAACTAGAGATAGAAAAAGGCAAGGAAACCAGTGAGAAGAACTTGGGTCTAGCCCCGTTTCTGCCAGATGCCTCTCAGCCGAAGCATTTGATTTCTGAACCTCAGTTTTCTCCTTTTTTCATAGAGTTGCGAAGTAAAATGAAGGATGTAAGAGCCCTGTATAGACTGAAGTGCAAAGGACTTCCCCATAGGCTCTTATAACCAAACAAGACAGAAGCAAAAACATGGTAATAAATGAACAAACAGATGTTTTCTCAAAAGCTTTAATATTCCAGGTTCCCATTTGGCCTAAGTTTTCATGAGTTCTTTATACTTGGCAGCTGGGTGGGAGGTAGTGGGGGGTAAGAGAAGGAAACACTTTGAAGTAGAATGAGGTCAAAGCTGATCATTAAACAGCATGTAGATTTGGGGAATTTGCTTTTCCTTTTCTCTCTATTCTTAAAAAGCATTGGAGAAACTGTAGGAGGGGAAGGAAGGAGGGTGGCAGATGTTTTCCCTTCATTCTCTTATTTTATCCTTACAGCAGCCCTTGGAGGTAGGGATGATTACCTCCATTTTTCAGAGGTGGAAATGGTTCAGAAAGGCGAAGTCACCCACTGTAGGTATGAGTTTGAACTCAGTCCCAACAGATGTTAGATGCCAGGCTCTTTTCAGCACACCTCACCAACTCCCAGGAAACATACAAACATACGCCATTATATTCCATTGGGTATCTGAGCTTCAAAAATTTAAATGAAGTGTACAGAGGGTTAAGGGAAGGAATTGTTCCCTCAGGTTAACTCCAGACATTCTTTTTCCCTAAGGGAGGCAACTGTGGTATCAAAAGAACATGGCCATCTGTGTAAATACCAGGGATATCTTTAAAGAATACTCAAGAAACTGGTCACAGTGGGTGACTGTGACTTGAGGGTGGCAGGAGAAGAAACCGGGTCACTTGGGGATAGGGAAGATAAAAACTTTCTCTTCACTGTTGGCCTTTTCCTTCATTGCTTTCAATTAATAAACATTTTTAGAGCAGTTTTTGCATCACAGCAAAATTACATGGAAAGTACAGAAATGTCCCATGTCCCCCATCCCCACACATGGACAACCTCCCCCACTATCAACATTCTGCCCCAGGGGGGGTCCGTTTGTTGCAATCGATGAACCTACGTTGGCACATCATCATCGACCAACATTCATGGTTTACATTAGGGTTCACTCTTGGTGTTGTACACTCTGTGGGTTTTGACGGAAGTGTAACGACATGTATCCACCATTGTGTTATCATACACAGCCGTTTCTCTGCCCTGAGAATCCTCTATGCTCTGTCTGTTCATCCCTCCTTCCTCTCACCTCTGGCAGCCACTAATCTTTTTATTGTCTCCATAGTTTTGCCTTTTTCAGAATGTCATATAGTTGGAATAATAGAGAATGTAGCCTTTACAGATTGGCGTCTTTCACCTAGTAATAGGCATTTAACTTTCCTTCATGTCCTTTCATGGCTTGATAGTTCATGTCTTTTTAATGCTGAGTAATATTCCATTGTTTGGATGTACCACAGTTTATCCATGAACCTACTGAAGAACATCTTAGATGGTTCCAAGTTTTGACAATCATGAATAAAGCTGCTATAAATACTTGTGTGCATGTTTTGTGTGTACTTAAGTTTTCAACTCCTTTGGGTAAATATCACAGAGTACAAAATGCTGGATCATATGGTAAGATTATATTTTGTACAAAACTGCCGAACTTTCTCTTTTTTTTTTTTTTTTGCTGGAGTACAGTGGCGTGATCTTGGCTCACTGCAACTTCTACCTCCTGGGTTCAAGGGATTCTCCTGCCTCAGTCTCTGGAGTAGCTGGGATTGGAGGCATGTACCACCACGCCCAACAAATTTTTGTATTTTTATTAGAGACAGGATTTCACCATGTTGGCCAGGCTGGTCTTGAACTCTTGACCTCAGGTGATCCTCCCGCCTCGGCCTCCCAAAGTGCTGGGTTTACAGGTGTGAGCCACCATGCCCAGCCCGAACTTTCAAAATGGCTGTACCATTTTACATTCCCACAAGCATTTCATGTTGTGTTTTGGTTGGCCATTCTAATAAGTGTGTAATGCTATCTATTTTTGTTTTAATTGGTAATTTTTGAATGGCATATGAAAGTAAGCCCTTGTTGAGCATCTTCCTTCCTTTTTTTTTTTTTTGAGACAGAATATCATTGTGTTGCCCAGGCTGTAGTGCAGTGGCTATTCACAGTATTCACAGGTACAATCATAGTGCACTGTAGCCTTGAGCTCCTGGCCTCAAGCAACCCTCCTGCCTCAGCCTCTGAGTAGCTGGAACCATAGACACCATAGACACATGTGTTAGGCCATTCTTGCATTACTATAAAGAAATACCTGACACTAGGTAATTTATAAAGAAAAGAGGTTTAATTTGCTCACAGTTCTGCAAGCTTTACAGGAAGCACAGTGCTGGCATCTGCTCAGCATCTAGGGAGGCCTCAAGAAGTTTACAATCATGGTAAAAGTTAAAGGGAACCAGGCACGTCACATGGCCAGAGCAGCAGCAAGAAAGAGAGTGAGTGATTGGGGAGGTGCCACACATTTTTAAATGACCAGATCTTATGGAAACTCACTGTCACAAAGACAGCACCAAGCCAAGAGGGATCCACCCCTATGATCCAAACACCTCCCACCAAGCCCCACCTCCAGCATTGGGGATTACAATTCAACATGAGATTTGGGTGGGGACAAATATCCAAACTATATCAGCATGCACCACCACACCTGGTTTGAGCATTTTTTATACGCTTACTTGCCACCTGTATATCTTCTTTGGTAAAGTGTCTGTTCAGGTCTGTTGCCCATGTTTAAATTGTTTTTTTTTAATTGTTGAGTTTTAAGGGTTTTTTGTAAGTTTTGAATTACATTCTTTTATTTGATGTGTCTTTTGCAAATATTTTCTCCCAGTCTATGACTTTTTTCCTTATTCTGTTTTTGTTTTTTATATTTTTGAGACAGAGTCTTGCTTTGTCACCCAGGCTGGAGTGCAGTGGTGCAATCTTGGCTCACTGCAACCTCTGCCTCCAGGTTGGAGCAATTCTGCCTCAGCCTCCTGAGTAGTGGGATTTCAGGTGCGCACGACTACACCCAGCCAATTTTTGTATTTTTAGTAGAGACAGGGTTTCACCATGTTGACCAGGCTGGTCTCAAACTCCTGACCTCAGGTGATCCACCCGCCTTGGCCTCCCAAAGTGCTAGGATAACAGGTGTGAGCCACCATGCCCAGCCCCTCATTCTCTTGATACTGTCTTTCAAAGATAAGTCTTTAATTTTAATAAAGTCCAACTTATCAATTATTTCTTTCATAGATTATGTATTTTGTGTTGTATTTTAAAAGTCATCACCATACCCAAGGTCATCTAGGCTTTTTTTTTTTTTTAATCTTCTAAGAGATTTATAGTTTTGTGTTTTACATTTAGGTCTATTACCTATTACAGTTAATTGTTGTGAAGGATGTAAGCTGCGTCTAGATTTTTTTTTTTTCAGCCTGGACAACATAGGGAGACGCTGTCTCTATAAAAAATAAAAAAACTAGCTGGGCATGGTGGTGCATGCCTATAGTCCCAGCTACTTGGAAGGCTGAATTGAGAGGACTGCTTGACCCTGGGAGGTCAAGGCTGCAGTGAGCCACGATCATGCCACTGCACTCCACCCTGGACAACTAAGCAAGACTCTGTCTCAAAAAATAAAAATAATTTTTTTTTTTGTACAGATGTTTATTTGTTCTGACGTTATTTTTAAAAGACTGTCTCTGCCCTCTTGTATTGCCTTTGCTCTTTTGTCAAAGATCAGTTGATTATATTTATGTGAGTTTATTTCTGGGCTCTCTTTCTGTTCCATTGATCTATTTGTCTAGTCTTTCACCAATACCACAATGTCTTGACAACTGTAGTTTTGTAGTAAGTCTTGAAGTTTGGTAGTGCCAGTCCCCTGACTTTTTTTCTTTTTTTCTTTTTGAGACTGAGTCTCGCTCTATTGCCCAGGCTGGAGTACAATGGCGGATCTCGGCTCACTGCAACCTCTGCCTCCAGGGTTCAGGCAATTCTCGTGCCTCAGCCTCCTGGGTAGCTGGGATTACAGGTGTCTGCCACCACACCTGGCTAATTTTTGTAGTTTCAGTAGAGATGGGCTTTCACCATGTTGGCTGGTCTTGAACTCCTAACCTCAAGTGATCTGCCTGCTTCAGACTCCCAAAGTGCTGGGATTACAGGTGTGAGCCACTGTGCCTGGCTGACTTTGATTTTTTCTTCAATACTGACTTGGTAATTCTGTGTCTTTTGCCTCCCCATATAAACTTTAGACTCAGTTTGTCTACATCCACAAAATAACTTGCTGGTATTTTGATTGGATTGTGTTGACTCCATAAATTAAATTGCAAAAAACTGACATCTTGACAATATTAAGTCTTCTTATCCATGAACATAGCCCATCTTTCTATTTAGTTTTTTTTTTTTTTGATACCTTTCATCAGAATTTTGTTTTCCTCTGTAGATTTTGAATATAATTTATATTTAATTATTTCATTTTTTAATACCTACATATACAATTTATACATAAGCATTTTTATGTCTAAGGGTCTCCTGGGGGGAGTGCTAATGCAATGGTAATATGTTTTTAATTGCAAATTTTACTTGTCATATCAGCAATGGCTGGTATATAGGAAAGTGATTGACTTTTGTATATTAACTTTGTATCTTGGAGCCTTGTTATACTCAATTATTAGTTCCAGGAGATTTTTTTTTTTTGGTAAATTCTTTCAGATTTCTTACACAGACAATCATGTCATCTGTGAATTTTGGCAGTTTTTTTTCCCAATCTGTATACCTTTTACTTATTTTTCTTGTCTCGTTATATTAGTTAGAACTTCCAGTACAATGTTGAAACACAATGGTGAGAGGGGATATCCTTGCCTCCTTCCTGATCTTAGCAGGACAGCTTTAAGTTTTTCATCATTAAGTATGATGTTAACTATAGGTTTTTTGTAGATGTTTATCAAGTTGAGGAAATTACCCTGTATTTCTAGTTTGTTCTGGGTTTATTATTTTTTTAATCATGCACGGACACTGGATTTTGTCAAATGCTTTTTCTGCATCTATTGATATGATCATGTGATTTTTCTCCTTTAGCCAGTTGATGTGATAGATCATATTAATTGACTTTTGAATGTTAAACCAGCTTTGAATACATGGGATAAATCCCACTTGGTCATGGCTATAGACTGAATGTTTGTGTTCCCTAAAATTCCTATGTTGAAACTTCATCCTCATTGTGAAGGTATTTGGAAGTGGGGCTTTGGGAAGTGATTAGGGCATGTGGGCAGAAACCCCATGAATGGGATTAGTGCCCCTAAAACAGAAACCCCAGAGGCTTGTCTCTTCTGCCATGTGAGGATGTAACAAAAAGATGGCCATCTGTGAACCAGGAAGCTGGCTCTCACTAAGCACCAAATCTGCTGTCATTTTGATTTTGGACTTCCCAAATTCCAGAACTGTAAGAATAAATGTTTGCTGTTTAAGCCACCCAGTTTGTTATTTTGTTATAGCAGCCTGACTGGACTAAGACCATCATGGTGTGTAAATATTTTTATACATTGTTTGATGTGATTTGCTAATTATTATCGAGAATGTTTGTATCTATGTTCATGAGAAATATTGGTCCAAAGTTTTCTTTTCTTGTGATGGTTTTGATATTAGGGTAATGGCCTCACTGAATGATTTGGCAAGCATTCTCTCTACTTCTGTCTTTTGAAAGAGACTGTAGAGGAATGGTATTAATTTTCCTTAAATGTATAGTAGAACTCACCAATAAACCCATCTGGGCATGTCATGTTTTGTTTCAGAAGGTTATTATTTATTCAACTTCTTTAATAGATATATTCAGATTGTCTATTTTTTCCAGTGTTAAGTTTTGGCAGATTATCTCTTTCAAGAAATCGGTCCATTTCATCTAGGTTATCAAATTTGTGGGTATAGAATTGTTCATATAATTTTTATTATTCTTTTAATGTCCATGGGATCTATAGTGATGTTTCCTCGTTAATTTCTGATGTTAATAGTTTGTGTCTTCTCTTTTTCTTAGTCCGGCTAGATACTTATTGATTTTACTGATAATTTCAAAGAACCAGATTCAGGCCGGGTGCAGTGGCTCACACCTGTAATCCCAACACTTTGGGAGGCCAAGGTGGGCAGATCACTTGAGGTCGGGAGTTCAAGACCAGCCTGGCCAACATGGTAAAACCCCATCTCTACTGAAAATATAAAAATTAGCCAGGCTCAGTGTCACGTGCCTGTAGTCCCAGCTATTCAGGAGGCTGAGGCAAGAAAATCACTTGAACGTGGGAGGCAGAGGTTGAAGTGAGCCGAGATCATGCCATCTCACTCCAGCCTGGGCAGCAGAGCAAGACTCTGTCCCAAAAAGCAAAAACAAAAACAAAGAACCAGATTCTAGCTTTATTTTCTCTATTGCTTTCTGTTTTCAATTTCTTTAATTTTTGCTCTAAGTTTTATTATTTCTTTTTTTCTGCTTCCTTTGGACTTAATTTGTTCTTTTTCTAGTTTCCAAAGGTAGACACTTAGTTTTTAAAAAAATTTTTTTTGAGACAGAGTCTCACTGTCACCCAGGCTGGAGGACACTTAGATGATTGATTTTAGATATTTCTGTTTTGGTAATACATGCATTCAAAGCTATAAATGTTCCCCAAGCAGTGCTTACGCTGCATCCTACAAATTTTGATAAGTTGTATTTTCATTTGGCTTAAAATATTTTTAAATTTCTTTTGAGATTTATTCTCTAACCCGTGTGTTATTTTGAAATGTGTTGCTTACTCTCCAAGCATTTTGGTATTTTCCAGCTATCTTTGTTATTAATTTCTAATTTAAGTTTATTGTGGTCTGAGAGCAAACAATATAATTTCTATTCTTTTATATTTGTTAAGGTGTGTTTTATGGTTCAGAATGTGGTCTATCTTGATGAATGTTCCATGTGAGCTTGAGAAGAATGTGTAATCTGCTGTTAACATAGTCTACAGATGTCAATTATATCCAGTTGGTTGAAGGTGCTGTTGAGCTCAACTATGTCCTTACTGATTTTCTGCCTGCTGGATCTGTCCATTTCTAGTAGAAGGGTGCCCTTGTTCTTTGCTTCTATTTTTGTCTTCCAGTTTTTTTTTTTTTTTTTTTTTTTTTTGAGATAGGGTCTTGTTATGTTGCCCTGGCTGGAGTACAGTGGCATGATCGTAGCTCACTGTAGCCTCTATCTCCTGGGCTCAAGCCATTCTCCTGCCTCAGCCTCCTGAGTAGCTGCGACTATAGGCAGGTACCACAACACCTGGCTTTTTTTTTTTTTTTTTTTTTGGTAGAGATGAGGTGTCATTATGTTGCCCAGGCTCTTTTGTAGTTTTAACAGAGCATTTTATGTGATTCCATTTTCTCTTTCTTGGCATGTCAGTTGTCCTTCTTTTTTTTTTTTACTTGTTTTACTGGTTGCCTTAGAGTTTGAAATATCTATTTATAACTAATCCAAATCTAATTTCAGATAACATGAGTAGGGCAAGTATCTTTTTTTTTCCCCTCTGTATAAAAATAGAAATACTTTAATGTTTCTTTCTTCAAAAATTTTACTTTAAGTTCTGGGATACATGTGCAGTATGTGCAGGTTTGTTACATAGGTATACACGTGCCATGGTGGTTTGCTGGCAAGTGTCTTATAATAATGGAATATTCCTAATTCCTCTCTTCCATCCCTCACATCATTGCTGTTATTCATTTTACTTATACATATGCATATATAATAATATATATTCATTTATGTGTGCCTACATATTTGACATATGTGCATAATACAGGCATAATCAAATACACTGTTGCTATTATTATTTTTACTAAACTTCTCTGTTAGGCCAATTAAGAATAAAGAAGTAAAAGTTTTTATTTTTACCCTCACCTATTCATTGTCTGATACTCTTGTTTTCTTTGTATAGATCTGAGTTTCTGACCTACATAATTGTCCTCTCCTCTGAAAAACTTCCTTAAATATTTCTTGTAAGGCAGACCAACCAGCAACAAATTCCCTCAATTTTTGTTTGTCTGAGAAAGTTTATTTCTCCTTCACTCTTGAAGGATAATTTCACAGGGTACAGAATTCTGAGTTGGTGGATTTTTTTCTCTCAATATTCTAAATATTTCACTTCACTCTCTACATGTTTGCATGGTTTCTGGTGAGAAGTCAGAGTTCGATATAATTCTTTTATTTTTTTTGAGACGGAATCTCGCTCTGTCACTCAGGCTGGAGAGCAGTGGTGCAACCTGGGGTCACTGCAACTTCCGCACGCCAGTTTCAGCAATTCTCCTGCCTCAGCCTCCTGAGTAGCTGGGATTGCAGGTGTGTGCCACTATGTCTGACTAATTTTTGTATTTTTGGTAGAGATGGAGTTTCTCTGTGTTGGCCAGGCTGGTCTCGAACTGCCGGCCTCAAGTGATCCACCTGCCTCAACTGCTCCAAAGTGCTGGGATTACAGGTGTGAGCCACCGTGCCTGGCAAGTGTTTGATATAATTCTTGTCTTTGCTCCTCTATAGGTGTTTATTTTCCTCCCTCCGGCTTCTATTAAGATTTATTTTTAATCTTTAATTTTCTGAATTTTGAATATGATACGCCCAGGTATTTTGTTTTGTTTTTGGCATTTATTCTTCTTGCTGTTTTCTGAGATTTCTGGATCTGTGGTTGGGTGAAAAATTATCAGTCATTATTGCTTTAAATATTGCTTCTGGTTCTCTCTTCTCCTGGCATTTCCACTCTACCTATGCTACCCCGTTTGTATTTGTCCCATGGTTCCCGATATCCTTTTTTGCGTTTTTCAAAATCTTTTTTTTTCTGATTGCTTTTCACTTACGGAGTTTCTATTGTCATATCCTCAAGCTCAGAAATTTTTTTACTTAGCTGTGTCCAGTCTACTGTGAGCCCATCAAAGATATTCATTTCTGTTATTTTTTTTTTTTTGCTTTGTTTTTTAAAATTTCTAGCTATTCCTTCTTATTCTTAGAGTTTCCATCTCTCTGTTCATATTACCCATCTGTTCTTGTATGTTATCTATTTTTTTCAATAAAGCCCTTAGCATATTAATCATAGTGTTAAAAATTCCTGTTCTGATAGTTCCAATGTTCCGGCCATGTCTGACTCTGGTTCTGTTGCTTGCTCTGTCTTTTTGAACTGTGTTTTTTGTCTTTTAGTATGCTTTGTAATTTTCTGCTGAAAGGTCGACATGATGTACTAGTTAAAAGGAACCACAGTAAACAGGCCTCTAGTAATGTGGTAGTCAGATCTGTGGAAAGCAGCAGCATTCATAGTCCTACGGTTAGCTGAACTTGTCTGGCCATCAGCTTCTCTGCAGCCTTCGGATAGTTGGATCTCCTTGGACAATCTGTTCCTCATTAGATGTCCACCTCCAAAATCAGTTCCAATCCATGTTAATTAGATCTTTTTGGAGACACAGGGAAGAAGATACATATTGCATACCACACAGTAGAAACTAAACCAAATTCTTCATCAGCCACTTGTCTTCATCTTGCCTCACACATTTTTTTTTTCCCTGCCAATAATTTTGTTTCCCTTTTGTACCTCTACAACTTCTTAAAACTCATTCTGTTGTCCAGAGCAGTTCACCTGTACCCACAGCTTGGTGTCCCACTCAGAAAAACAAAGACCAAGCAGAAGCCACCTTCCCAGTTCCTGTAAGTATGTCTGTTTTGAAGTGGGACAAGGAGCAGCCTCAGCTCATCTGGTCATGTGTACACAGGGCTAATTATATGTACCCTGCAAGGATGTTGTGAGGATGAACAGAGCTAGAATTCAGGCCTACGTTTTCTGACCTCATGTTCAATGTCCCTTTCCTTAGCTATCTCAAGACAACAAAATACTGTACAGCCCTTATTCTTAGAAATTTCCCTGGCTCAAACCCTTCATTTAACTGGATTTTTGTAACATTCAACTTTTTTTTTTCTTTTTGAGACAGAGTCTCACTCTGTTGCCTGGGCCGAGGTGCAGTGGTGCGATTTTGTCTCACTTCAACCCCTGCCTCCTGGGTTCAAACGATTCTCCTGCCTCAGCCTCCCAAGTAGGTGGGACTACAGACACATGCCACCAAGCCCGGCTAATTTTTTTTTCTTTTTCTGAGATAGAATTTCGCTCTTGTTGCCTAGGCTGGAATGCAATGGCACGATCTCTGCTCACCGCAACCTCCACCTCCCGAGTTCAAGCGATTCCCCTGCTTCAGCCTCCTGAGTAGCTGGGATTACAGGCACGTGCTGCCATGCCCAGCTAATTTTGTATTTTTAGTAGAGACGGATTTCTCCATGTTGGTCAGGCTGGTCTCAAACTCGCAACCTCAGGTGATCCGCCTGCCTCGGCCTCCCAAAGTGCTGGGATAACAGGTGTGAGGCATTTTTGTATTTTTAGTAGAGATGGGGTTTTGCCATGTTGGCCAGGCTGGTCTTGAATTCCTGACCTCAGGTGATCCACCAAGCCCGGCCTGTAACATTCAACTTTTGGAAGAGACAAAGAATTAGCCAGGAATGTAAAAATAAAAATTCGATTTCTAGAACATGTGTCAGGGTCAGTACAAATGTACCCCTCTAATTCTCTCTGTATCTGTGATGCCAGTCCACAAGACTTGAATTTAGAGTGATGATGCCTGAAGCAGAGTGACATTCTCCATCATGAAAGAGAGATATTACTATGTTCACTGACCCCTACTTAGGCAAGAATGTGGGCAGAGATGTTTCAAAAATCATGGGCAAGTCTTGAGATGTGATGAGGCTTTCTTCCTAGCCTGGTTTCCCACCTCCTCCCAGGAAGGGAAGGAGATCAGGGTGACTGAGCCTATCAACGAGGTCTGCAGAGGAGGCAAACGGCCATGGCAGTCAGCATCAGGGTTAGGAGTAGAGCGTGTGTTAGTTTCCTAGAGCTGCTATAGCAAAGTATCACAAACTTGCTGCCTTAAAACAACAGAAATGTACTCTTTCACAATTCTGGAGGCTGGAAGTCTGAAATCAATATGTTGGCAGGGCTGTGCTCTCTCTGAAAGCTCTAGGAGATCCGTAAGTGCTTCTTCGTAGCTTCCTTGGCATTCCTTGGCTTGTAGATGCCTGACCCCCATCTCTGCCTCCCTCATCACACAGAGGTCTTCCTGCGTGTGTCTGTTATCTCTTCTTATAAGGACGCCCATCATTGGATCAGGACCCACCCATCTTAATTAATTACTTCTGCAAAGATCCTATTTCCAAATAAAGCCCCATTCACAGTCCTGGGGGTTAGGACTTCAATGTATTTTTTGGGGGGAACAAAATTCAGCCCACAATAGAGTGCTCTTTCTATCTTTCATGTTTGTCAGCAGAAGAATCTGCCGAAATGATTTGGCAGCTAGGACAGAAGGTGACTGAAGTGACTGAAGGAAGGTGAACTTGTGAGGAGGCAACGTCCACATTTCTGAAAATGGGGCACTGGAGGCTTTGTGAGCCAACTGAACCTTTAATCTCTTCCCCCATCCCTGGCATAGGCAGATTTTCAAAACTGCCATCTGAAGTATAGGATACTTGCTAGTCTTCATCTGACCCGTAACTTCAAAATAAATCCTGGCAAAGTGGCCCATTCATCATTCATAAGGTGCAGTTTCACCAGCTAGTTAACATTCCCTTCCCAGGTAGACGTGTGTGTAATTCATTCCAGTATTTGAGGCAGATCTCCCAGAATTCTGCTCAGATTTATTGTCAAATAACTGTTCGGTAAAACTGCGTCTTTTGCTGACTCGGGCCTGGCAGGAAGAGTTGCCACAAGCACGGAGCTCTGGCATCGATTTGTGACTTCCCCGCGGGAGAACCTCAGGGGTGGAAGCCCACAGGCTTGATTGCCTTCTTAGATTAATATTTAATAGGATGACCGCCCCCATCCACCCTGCCAGCCCGGATCAGTGCCACAAGTCAAGGCTTGGCCTTGCTGTGCACAAGGGCTGTGAGGAAGATCTGGCAAAATTTTAATTAACTGAAGATAAACATACATAGGGAGCGTTAGTCCATTAGCTGGCACCACCACCCAGAGAGAAAAGGCCTCACTAATCACATGCCACAGCAGGTGAAATGACCTGCAGACCTGCAGCGTCCATTTGCTTTCAAATTAAAAAACATATTTTTGAAATAAATACTCATGGGGCCCTGCTCATCATGTCGTTTCCCCTGAAAAGCAGGAAATCTGGGATGCTAATGAGCAACGCTTTCAATATTTTAGCCCAAGAAAGCTGAAAACACAAGTGCAGCAAAACAAGGCTGGGATTGCCCTTCCTTTGGAGGAGGGAGGAAAGTTGGACAGGAAACCAGGGAAAGGCAATCAGAAATGGAGGACTCAGCCCTGTGGAAAAATACAAATAATATAGTCGGCCTGGGAAGAAGTAACTGGATCTAGAAATCAGGCGTGGCAGAGGTACCCATTTGCTCAGAGGCAAGGAATCAGCAAGGTTAGATCGTAGAATAAGTCCGTAATTCTCCAACCTTTGGATTACAAGATGGCCAAGAAATAGGGATAGAGCTTGAGTTTACAATATTCTAGAAGGAAAATTTTATATAATTTGGTCAGACAGTGGGTACTTCTTTACTCATTAGGCTATATATTCATCACTTAATATGTTACAAGTGCCATTTCAGGTCTGGGGAGGTAGCAGTGAAGGAGACTTAACAAGTCTCTGCTGTCGTGTGGCTTACTTCCTAGAAGGGGGAGGCAGATAACAAATACCCAAGAAAATATCAGGTGGCATCTAAGTCAGAGACCTGAACGGTGAGAAAGCGCTGGCCATGCAGAGATCAGGGGAGGGTATTCTAGGGAATAGCAAGTACAAAGGCCCTAAGGAAGGTAAGAGCTCGGCCTGTTGAAGGAATGAAGTGTGGCTGGCACTCAGTGAGAAAGGAGAAGAGGAGAAGAAAAGAGTAAGTGGGGCAAGGTACAGAATATTGGGTTTTATTCCAAGTGCACTTATTCATATGAAACTTGTCATTCCCACTAGATTACAAGCTTCAAGAGGGCCGCGACTCTCTCTTACTCACTCAACACCTAGTTTGCATTCCAGGGCATCTACTCGCTGCCTTCTCTTTTTCTTTGAGGCTGGTCGTCTTCTGGCCCTTCTGCAGTATGGTGAGCCAGCCTCCACGATGACTTCCAATGACCCTTGCCACCTTTTGTAATCCCCTTTCACATTGAATCAGGGCTGGACCTTTGTGGCCAGTAAAAGAGGGTAGAACTGATAGTGTATGATGTTCAAGGCTAGGTTATAAAAGTCATTCCAGCACCCACCTTGGTCTCTTGGATTTCTTGCTCTGGGGGAGGCCAGCTGCCATGGGAACACTCAGGCAGCAATGTGGAGAGGCCCACATGGAGAGGAACTGAGTCCCTGGACAAGAGCCAGCAACCAATTTGTCATTCATGTGTATGAGCCACCTTGGAAGTGGATCCTCCTATCCTAGTAAAGCCTTCAGATGATTGTAGCCCCAGCTGATATATTATTGCAAGCGCATGAGAGACCTTGAGCCAGAACTGCCCAGCAGAGACCTCCTTAAATTCCTAAACAGCAGAAACCATGAGAGATGGTAAATTATTATGTTAAGCTGTTAAATTTTGGGTGATTTGTTACACATCCTTAAGAACCCAGAACGCATAGTATAGGGTCATGTATGAAGTAATGGGATGAAAACGACTATGAGAAACTGCTTAAAAGGGATCCTTTTCACAGATCAGGGAACTCCTAAGACAAGGGGCAGGCTCACATCATTCCTTGGGGACATCTAAGAGTCAGGTCTGAATGAAAGATCATTGGTGAGGTCATTTAAAAATAAATGTGGCCCTTTCCTCTGGCTGGCAGTGCGTAGGCCGCACCATGCCTAGAGTTACTGTAAAAGACATGGACCAGCAGGAGTTCGTCAGAGCTCTGGCAGCCTTTCTCAAAAAGTCCGTGAAGCTGAAAGTCCCCAGATGGGTGGCCGAGCACGAAGAGCTTGCTCCCTGTGATGAGAACTGGTTCTGCACACGAGCTGCTTCCACGGCGCGGCACCTGTACCTCCGGGGTGGCGCTGGGGTTGACTCCCTGACTAAGATCAATGGGGGACGTCAAAGAAATGGCGCCATGCCCAGCCACTTCAGCCAAGGCTTCAAGAGTGTGGCCCACCGGGTCCTCTAAGCCCTGGCGGGGCTGAAAATGGTGGAAGAGGGCCAAGATGGGGGCTGCAAACTGACACCTTGGGGACGGAGAGATGTGGACAGAATTGCCGGAGAGATGGCAGTTGCCAACAGGAAGCATTAGAACAAACCATGCCAGGTTAAATAAATTGCCTCGTTTGTAAAAATAAATAAATAAATAAATAAATGTGGAGGGCAGAATTTATCCATTATTATCCCTTGTGAAGGAGACAAAAGCCAGGGGACTCAAAGTATATAAGAACCTAGAACCTGTGTAACTTCCCTAGGTTTGTTGTTTTTGTTACCCTGGTCTTGTTATCCAGGGTGAAAAGCTCTTGAATGTTTGTCTGGGGTAACAAAGAAAAGGGGAGAGAGTTTAGGAAACAGGAATTGCCCCACTCCAAAGCTGCTTCAGCGGGTAGCTACCGGAAGAGGAAAGCAGGCCTTGGGACTTGCTGAGGGAATCAAGTTGAAGATAGAGAGCCTGACTGGGACTGAGGCAGGCCCCCGGGCTAAGAGTTGAAAGGCCACTGCCCACTGTGTTGAATGAATTGAGCCGGGTTCAGTCATTTCCTGGGGCATAGGCATATCTGCCACCTTCCAAATCTGTCTTCTCCAAGAGAATCTTCCTCTTGTCGGAGCTGCTACCTTGCAGGTGAAAATGTGAAGTAATCTCCAACAGCTGTGGGAGGTGAATGTCCAGCAAAGTATTTATCCTCAAACAACCCCCTCCTGGAACATTTGTCTGGCTATGTATTTCTGTAATTAATTGATGTTGTTCAGTTAAGGTCTATTAAATTCTTGTCTGAAAATAAATGTTATCTAGAACTCCATGTGTTAAAACAATAAAAGCAGTGCTGTTCCAGTTAAGGTGGGAACGGGAAAGGGGTGCTGAGTCCCGCTTCCCCTCAGCTTTGCCTCATCCATCCACCCCACTTAGTATCCCCAGGGCCTTTCCTAGGAGCCCCAGCATTCTGAAAATCATAGTTTGAAAACAACAGATTGAGGATATTATGGCACCTGCTACATCGTTTTATAATAATCTGCTATTTATGATTATTTACGCCACTGTTTTCTTCCACTACTGCAAATAAACAGATTCATCTTCCTCAGATACCATCTCATCATGTGTTTCTCATGCTTAAGGCCTCTAGGAAGATTCTGCTTCTCAGAAATTCAAGTCAGAGGGGCTTAAAGATGGCTGGTACTTGCCTCCTCCATAAAGAAGAACCTAAATAGTGAGTAGATAATCACATTTCAAATAGGTCATCCAAAAAAGAATGCTGGGATTCAACAGAGAAGTGTCAGGAAACATCTAAGGCAAGGAATAAAAGGGAAGCAAGGCAGTCTCCTCAGCCAGGATCAGCTAGGAGTCTGTAGAGACTCCCCAGTGTGGGGAAAAGGGAAGTGAGAGATGCCTCATGGTCCATATTCTTACCATGGACTCCTGCAGTCCTAGCCATGGTACAGCCCCTGACCCATGGGGACCCTGAGACTAAAACAGAGAGCTTCCTAGAGATCACGCAATGGCGCTGCCCCAGAGTGGGAGTTCACACTGGATTCCACACACCCCTAAGGCATCAGCAGCTCCTGTAAGGTGCTATTTTGAGAGCCCAACACCAGACTCTCCCTGGGGCCCAGCAGTGCCTGCATCTCCATGGCCCTAGTGCCCACTGAGATTCCCCATCTACAGCTACCACCACAGCTGGCTGCTGCCACTGAGGCTGAAGTGCAGGCCACTGGCTGTGACCCCACTCCCTCCAGAAGCAGAGCCGCTGCACATTTTCACACCCCTAGACAGAATCCTCTGCCCATAGCTGTTGTTACTACGCTGCTGGGGCTACAGTGTGAGTGAAAGGGCTGCTGCCGTTAGGTCTGAAGCATAAGCCAAGCTTGCCTACATATAACTGCTGCCACTGAAAACAACTTCGCCCTTCCCAGGAGCAGGGCCATAATGCAGTTGCTGCTGCCCCCAACTTAAGCATTCTGCTGGGGGTCTGGGGATCACTCTGTTTCTGCCTACCACAGCCAGTGCCAGTACGCACCATTGTTGTGGGGAGCTGACTACAAGCCTGCTCAGGCTGGTTTTCCCCTAATCCATGCCAGAGCACACCGTCTGTGGGCCTGAGGTTCATCCAGCCCAGTCCACTAGTGTCAGCACCTGAACACTCCTCCTGGGGGCCTGAGGTTGGCCCCACCCACCCTTCCACTACCTCCACAGCTGGCACTTACTTGCACACAACACCTGCAGACCTGGAGACTAGACTGCCCAGCCCATTGCAGCCACTGCCAACACCACTGCATACTGCTTGGGACCCAGAGAATTGTCTCACCACTGCCACTGCCGTCACTCACAACATGCCTACTGTCCAGGTTCCTGAAAAGCCTGGCAGCCAACCACTGCCATCAGCATATGAACAAGCCACCTGGAAGCCCAAGAATCAGCATGCTTGGACCTGCTAACATTGGTGCCAGCATATGCCACCCTGGGGCTTAAGGACAGACACACTCAGCCTACCACTGTCACCATTAGGTCCCAAAGACTGGCCCACTTGGGGTCCCAGTCCCCAGCAATATGTCACCACAGCCTCCACTAATGACCTCATCCTAAGCCACTGAAGAAACCACAGACATCACTAACACTGCCTACAGTCATAGAAATCATAATCAGACTACATTACTGAACACACCCCCAAAGTTCCCTACACACATAGATACATATTCAGGAAAAAGTCCTCCCCTATGAAAGCAAATTCAAAAACTGGAAGAAGCAACTGTTACACCAAATGCACAGATGCCAATATAAGTACACAGGAAACATGAAAAGCAAGGAAATATGACACTTACAAAGGAAAATAATAATTCTCCAGTAACATATAAATAAAAAAGAAATTTATAAAATCCTAAAAAAAGAATTCAAAATATTGATTTTAAAGAGGCTCAGTGAGATACAGGAGAATACTGAAAAATACAAAGAAATCAGAAAAACAATTCAAGGTATGAATGAGAAATTTACCAAAGAAATAGTTATCATAAAAGAACCAACCAGAAATTATGAAACTAAAGAATTCACTGAATGAAATATAAACTACAGTTGAACACTTCAACAATAGACTACATCAAGGAGAAGAAAGGAGCTTCAAATATGAAGACGGGTCTTCTGAAATAAACCAGTCAGACAAAAATAAAGAAAAAAAATTTTAAAATATTAGCAAAGCTTATGTGACATACAGGACACCATAAAGTGACCAAATAGTCAAAATTTCAGAGTCCTAGAAGGTGAAGAGAAAACGAAAGTTAACAAAATAATAGATGAAAACTGTCCAAGTCTAGCAAGAAAGCTAGACATCCAGATACAAGAGACTAAGAAATTCCCAAATAGATACAATGCAAAAACATATTCTCCACAGCACATTACAGTTAAACTGTCAAAAGTCAAAGACAAAGAATTCTAAAAACAGCAAAAGCATCTAGTCACTTTTTGGGAACAGGCTCCCCCAAATCTGGCCATAAACTGGCCCCCAAACTGGCCATAAACAAAATATCTGCAGCACTGTGACATGTTCGTGATGGCCATGACATCCATGCTGGAAGGTTGTGGGTTTACGGGAATGAGGGCAGGGAACACCTGGCCCACCCAGGGCAGAAAACCCACTTAAAGGCATTCTTAAACCACAAACAATAGCATGAGTGATTTGTGCCTTAAGGACATGCTCCTGCTGCAGATAACCAGCCAAACTCAACCCTTTATTTCGGCCCATTCCTTTGTTTCCCATAAGGAATACTTTTAGTTAATCTATATTCTATAGAAACAATGCTTATCACTGGCTTGCTGTTAATAAATATGTAGGTGAATCTCTGTTGGAGGCTCTCATCTCTGAAGGCTGTGAGACCCCTGGTTTCCCACTCCACACCTCTGCATTTCTGTGTGTGTGTCTTTAATTCCTCTAGTGCTGCTAAGTTAGGGTCTCCCCAACCGAGGTGGTCTCAGCAGTCACTTATAAAGGAACTCCCATCAGACTAACAGCAGATTTTTGGCAAAAACCTTACAGGCCAGGAGAGAATGGGATGATATATTTAAAGTGCTGAAAGAAAAAAAAAATGGTCAGTGAAGGATACTATAACCAGCAAAGTTATCCTTCATAAGTGAAGGAAAAATGAAGTCTTTCCCAGACAAGCAAAAGTTTAGGAAATTCATCACTAGATCAGTCATACAAGAAATGCTTAAGGAAATTCTACACTCAGTAGTGAAAGAAATATATCTACCATCATGAAAACACATAAAAATATAAAACCCACAGATAGAGTCAACTCAAACAAGAAAAAGACTCAAATGTTATCGCTACAGAAAAACCACCAAACCACAGTGATAAACAATAAAAGAGAAATAAAGGAACAAAGGATACACAAAATAACCAGAAATATATTAATAAAATGACAGAAATAAGTCCCCACATATCAAAAATAACTTTGAATGTAAATGAATTAAACTTTCCACTGAAAAGATACAGACTGACCGAATGGAGAAAAAAACATGACCCAACTAAATGCTGCCTAAAAGAAATTCATCTCACACATAGACACATGTAGACTACAAGTAAAGGAATGAAAAAATATATCCTATACAAATGAAAACCAGAAGTGAGCAGAAGTAGCTATACTTATATCAGATAAAACAGACTTTAAGTCAAAAACAGTCAATAAAGACAAAGATCACTGTATAATAATAGAGGGATCAGTTAAGCAAGAAGATATAACAATTCTAAACATATATGCACCCAACACTGGAACACCCAGATATAAAAGTAAATATTATTAGATTTAAAGGGAGAGAGAGATTCCAAGACAATGATAGTTGGGGATTTCAACACTTCATTCTCAGCATTAAACAGATCATCTAGACAGACGATTAACAGAAAAAAAATTTAAACTACATACTAGATCAAATGGACTGCCGGATATTTACAGAACATTTCCCCCAGTAACTACAGAATACATATTCTTCTCAACAGCACACAAAACATTTTTTCAGGATAGATGATATGTTAAGACATAAAACAAGTATCGAACATTTTTTCTTTTTTTTTTTTTTTAGACAGAGTCTCAATCTGTTGCCCAGGCTGGAATGCAGTGGTGCGATCTCGACTCACTGCAACCTCTGCTTTCCAGGTTCACCCCATTCTCCTACCGAGTAGCTGGGACTACAGGTGCCTGCCACAACACCTGGCTGATTTTTTGTGTTTTTGGTAGAGACAGGGTTTCACCATGTTAGCCAGGATGGTCTAGATCTCCTGACCTCGTGATCCGCCCGCCTCAGCCTCTCAAAGTGCTGGGATTACAGGCATGAGCCACTGCACCCAGCCCGAAAAATTTTTAAACTTTGAAATTATATGAAGTGTCTTCTCAGACTACAATGGAATAAAAGTAGAAATTAATAACAAGAGGAACTTTGGAAACTGAACAAATACATGGAAATTAAATAATATGCCCCTGAATGACAACTGGGCCAGGGAAGAAATAAAAACATTTCTTGAAACAAATGAAAATAGAAACACACACAATATACCAAAACCTGTGGGATACAGCAAAAGCAGTGCTAAGAGGGAAGATTATAGCAATAAGTGCCTGCAGCAAATAAGTAGAAAGATTTCAAATAAACAATCTTATAATGCACCTCAAGGACTAGAAAAGCAAGGACAAACCGAATCCAAAATTAGTAGAAGGAAAGAAATAATAAAGATCAAAGCAGAATTAAACACAATAGATACAAAAACAAAACAAAAACCCAAAACACCAAAGGATCAATGAAACAAAAGTTATGTTATTGAAAATATAAAAAAAATTGATAAATCACTTGCTGGATTAACCAAGAAAAAAGACAGAAGATCCAAATAAACAAAATCAGAAATGAAAAAGAAGACATTACAACTGATAAGACAGAAATACAAAAGATAATCAGAGACTATTATGAAGAACGATATACTATCAAACTGGAAAACTGAGAGTAAACGGACATATTCCTGGGACACATATAGCCTACTAAGAATTGAATCAGAAATGTTAAAAGAGAAACTTCAGTCGAATTAAATTTAAAGTTTAATTGAACAATGAACAATTTATGAATCAGGCAGCCCCCATAATCACAGCAGATTCAGGAGACTCCAGGGATGCCTTTTGGTCAGAACAAATTTATAGACAGAGCAGGTGCAGTGGCTCATGCCTGTAATCCTAGCACTTTGGGAGGCCAAGGTGGGAGGATCATTTGAGGTCAGGAGATTGAGACCACCCTGACCAACATGGTGAAACCCCGTCTCTACTAAAGAAAAAAAAAAAAAAAAAAATTAGCTGGGCTTGGTGGTGGGCACCTGTAATCCCAGCTACTCAAGAGGCTGAGGCAAGAGAACCACTTGAACCCAGGAGGCAGAGGTTGCAGTGAGCCGAGATTGTGCCACTGCACTCCAGCCTGGGCAACAGAGCGAGACTGTGTCTCAAAAAAAAAAAAAAAACGTACAGACACAAAAAGGGAAATGACATACAGAAATTGGAAGTGAGGTACAGAAGCAACTGGATTGGTTACAGGTTGGCATTTGCCATATTTGAACAGAGTACGAACACTTAGCAGTCTATGAGTGGTTGAAATATGTCCACTGGGATTGGCCAAGACTCAGCTATTGTTACAGGCATATACTCCTAAGTTAAGTTTTCAATCTTGTCTGCCTATTAAGCTAGGTTACAGTTCATCCACAAGGCCTCAAATATAGAAGTATGGAGTCCTTTTCAGGCCATAGTTTGCTTTAACAGGAAGAAATAGAAAATCCTGAACAGATTAATAACAAGTAATGAAGTCAAAGCAGTAATAAAAACTCTCCCCACAAAAGAAAAAAGCTCTGGACTGAATGGCTTCACTGCTGAATTCTACTAAACCTTCGAACAGAAATTAACACCAATTCTCCAAACTATTTCAGAAAATTGAAAAGGAGAAACCTCTCCCAACTAATTCTATGAATCCAGCATTACCCTGTTACCAAAACCAGACAAAGATGCAACAAAATTAAAAAAAGAAGGAAACTATGAGTCAATATATCTGATGAATACAGATGCAAAAATCTTCAACAAAATATTAGCAAATTGAATCCAAAAACACATTTTAAAAAACACACTATGACAAAATGGGATTTATCCTAGGGATGCAAGTATGGTTCAACAAATGCAAATCAATAAATGTGATACATGACATCTACAGTGAAGGATAAAAGCCATATGATCATCTTAATATATGCAGAAAAAACATTTGATAAAAATTCAACATCCTTTCATGATAAAAACTCTCAACAAAATAGGCACAGAAGGAACATACCTCAACAAATTAAAGGCCATATATGACAAACTCACAACATTATACAGAATGGGGAAAAACTGAAGGCCTTTCCTCTAAGAACTGAAATAAGATGAGGATGCCCACTCTCACCACTCCTGTTCAGCATAGGAGTGAAAGTCCTAGCCAGAGCAATCGGGCAAGAGAAAGAAAGAAAAGGCACCCAAATTAGAAAAGGGAAGTCAAATTGTCCCTCTTTTGTAATGATACGATCTTATACCTAGAAAAACATAAAGACTCCATCAAAAAACTCTTAGATATGATAAATTCAGTAAAGTTGCAGGATACAAAATCAACACATAAAAATCAGCAGCATTTCTATACAACATTAATGAACTAGCCAAGAAGAAATGAAGCAGGCAATTCTATTTAAGATAGCGAGAAAAATAAACAACTAAAATACCTAGAAATACATTTAACCAAGAAAGTGAAAGATCTCTACGAGGAAAACTACAAAATACTGATGAAAGAAATTGAAGAGGATTGAGAAGAACAAGATAGCTGACTAGATGTAGCCAGGAAATGTCTCTCCCACTGAGAGAAACCAAAATATTGACTAATCCATCATACTTCAAACAGATCTTTTGAGAGAAAATACAGAAAATCAATAGAAAGGTGACACAGACACTAAGGTTGAAGAGGGAGGAAGCTGGGAATACTTCACAGAGTCGCTGAGCACCAGTACCAGCTCCTGGCCCTAAGCAGGTCCTAAGGAAGAAATTCAACTACAAGAGATTCCATGACCCCCGTAGACATTTGAATTGGCAGGGGAACTGCCTGGAAAGTAGGCAGAGGCAGAACTCGAACCTGTGCTAAGCCCAAAAGGTTTTGCATGGGGGACAACTGCAGCAAAATGTGACCATAGGTGTCCATCCTCCAAGGCTCTCCATTTTGCTCTGAGTGACTCTAGCCCTTGCTGACTGCCAGGCTGGGAGAGAGCAGAGCTGTCTTTCCTGCAGTACTAGGGCGCATCTGATCTGCACACCCCGCTATCCACTGGCTCCTCCTAAGGCCCCTGCCTGGCTGCTTGAGCAAGAGTGTGCACACAGCACAACCTCCACTGCCCCACCTGATTGCTTTGCTGGTGGCCTGGGAACGATTCATCCTCCCCTATCCCTCAGCACAGCCAGTGCTCAACCCCGAGGAGCCAAAGGACAAAGCCATGGGCCAGGTCCCAACTCCCCAGGGTTTGAGAACATAGCTCAGGGGTATCGAGCTCAGATCTGTCGCCTGAGCTCAAGCAGGTGAGGAGCCCCTACTCTCAGAACATCTCAGAAGAGTGAGGTGGAGGTTCATGCACTAATGTGGGATTTGGGCATACCTCCCTCCACACGAATCAGTCTGGGAAAGGTGTATCCTGTTTAACAGCCCACAGCCTCTGCCCAAGGGAGCCCCACAGCCCAGAACACCTAACAGCCCAGCAATCTGGGCACAGAAGGCTTGGAACAAAACTAGCTGTTTGGGCCTGCTATGGGGGCAGACACCGGAAGGAGACTCAGTCAGGGGAGCACAAGCTGGGTAGTCCCCACAGTTTTCTGTTGAGCAAAACCTCCCAGTCATGGGTACTGCGCCAGCTGTGCGCCCTTGACGACACCGCCCTGCCTGAGGATCCTCCAGTCTTGGCCCACTGCATCTAGAGACCATCTGCAGACATACTCCATAACCTACTCTCTCTCTGTCAAACGCAGAGGACCAGTGGGTCTCGGGGGAGCTGTGGGTCTCCTGGCAACCTAACTGTTGGCTCTGGCCACCCAAGAGAGGTGGGAGTGTAGCCTGCCAGGGCCCTCTTGAGGCTAAGGAAATGCAGGCATGATGCCAATGATTAGAGGGTGCTCCTCCAAGGCCTAGGAACAAACTTGGGATTGTCTCTCACCCCCGACATCTCTCCCTCCACAGAGCACTGCTGTGAATGCCCTGAAATATAAAAGAGGCACATAGCTGAGTGACAGCCTATTTGCTGGCCCTTACTCTTAAGCTCCATCTACTGGAATGCAGCCTGAGTTAAACCACCAATTAAAAATTCTTTAGCACACATTGACTGTGAAACTCAGTACAGGAATCTAGCCACAACTCAATAACCCATACAGAGCCTTGGCCCTCTGAAAACACCCAGAAATTAAGCCAATCAACTATACGCAATAAGCACCACAGTCAAAGCCTCAAGAGAACAAAAGCGCATATATATATATATATATATATATATATATATATATATATATATATATATATATATCCCATCCAAATAACAGCAACTTCAAAAGGATAAACACTAGCCCTCTCAGATAAGAAAAAATCAACACAAGAACTCCAGCAATCAAGAAGAAGGAGTGTTTCCTTACCTCCAAATGGTTGCACTGGCTCCCCAGCAATGGACCCTAATCAGATTGAAATGTGGCTGAATTGACAGATACAGAATTCAGAACCTGAATGGCAAAGAAACTCAATGGTATTCAGGAGAAACTTGAAATCCAATCCAATGAAGCCAGTAAAGTGATACAAGAGTTGAAATAGTCATTTTAAGAAAGAACCAAACTGAACTTCTGGAATAGAAAAATTCACTATAGGAATTTCAAAATTCAGCTGGAAGCATGAACAACAGATTAGACCAAGTTGAGGAAACAATCTCAGAACTTGAGGACCAGTGCTTTGGATCAACGCAGTCAGACAAAAATAAAGCAAAAATAATTTTACAAAATGAACAAAACAACTGAGAAATGTTAGATTATGTACAGAGACCAAACCTACAACTCATTGGCGTTTCTGAGAGAGAAAAAGAGAGAGTAAGTAACTCAGAAAACATTTGAGGATATGGTCCATGAAAATTTCCCTCCCCAACCTTGCTAGAGAGGTTGACATGAAATTCAAGAAATTCAGAGAACCCCTGTGAGATACTATGCAAGATGACCATCCCTAAGACACATAGTCATTGCACTTTCCAATGTGAAAGAAAAATACCTTAAAGGCAGCTATAGAGAAGGGGCAGATCGTGTACAAAGGGAATGCTAACAGGCTAAGAGCAAACTTCTCAGCAGAAACCTTGCACGTCAAAAGAAATTGGGGGCCTATTTTCAGCATCTTTAAAGAAAAGAAATTCCCATCAAGAATTTTATATTCTGCCAATCTAGCTTCATAAGCAAAGGAGAAATAAAATCTTTTCCAGAGAAGCAAACATTAAAGGGATTTCAGGTCTTTAAGGGAATTCTAAACATGGAAATGAAAGAATGATACCTGTGACCACAAAGCACACTTAAATACATAGCCCATAGACCCTATAAAGCAATTAACTACACAATCAAGTTTACCAAACAACAGCTAACAGTAGAATGACAGGATCAAAACCTAACATATCAATATTAATACTGAACGTAAATGGTCTAAACACCCCACTTAAAAGGCACCGAGTGGGAAGTTGGATTAAAAAAACAAGACTCAACTGTCTGCTGTCTTCAAGAGGGTGTCTCACATGTAAAGACACCCGCAGGATCAAAGTAAAGGGATCTATCATGCAAACAGGAAACAAAAAATAACAGGGGTCACTATTCTTATATCATATAAAACAGACTTTAAATCAACAACAGTTAAATAGACAAAGAAGGGCATGACATAATGATAAAAGTTTAATTCAACAAGAAAACTTAACTATCCTAAATGTATATGCACCCAACATTGGAGTACCCAGATTCATAAAACAAGTACTTCTAAATCTACAAAAGACTTAGACAGTCAGATAATAATGGAGGGGGGACTTCATCACCCCACTGACAGCATTACACAGATCACCAAAGTAGAAAACTAACAAAGAAATTCTGGATTTAAACTCAACTCTTCATCAACTGGACCTAACAGACATCTATAGAATACTCCACCAACAACCATAGAATACACATTCTTCTCATATGCACACCAAACATACTCTAAGATGACCACATGGTCAGCCATAAAGCAAGTCTCAATAAATTTAAAAAAATGTAAATCATACCAAGCATACTCTCAAACCATGGTAAAATAAAAATAGAAATCAATACCAAGAAGATATCTCAAAACCACACAATCACATGGAAATTAAGCACTTACTCTTGAATGACAGATAATGAAATCAAAGCAGAAATAAAAAAATTCTTTGAAATTAATAAAAACAGAGACATAACATACCAAAGTCACTGAGATGCAGTAAAAGTAGTGTTAAAAGGAAAGTTTATAGCACTAAATGACTGCATCAAGAAGTTAGAAAGATTTCAGGTTAACAGTCTAATATTGTACCTAGAGGAACTAGAAAACAAGAACTAACTCCAAAGCTAACAGAAGAAAAGACAGAAGTAAATCAGAGCACAACTGAATGAAACTGAGATGCAAAAAATTCTTACAAAGGACCAACAAAACCAAAAGTTTGTTTTTGAAAGGATAAACAAGATTGATAGACCACCAGCTAGATTAACAACAACAACAAAAAGAGATAAGATCCAAATAAGCACAATCAGAAATTACAAAGATGACATTACAACCAATCCCACAGACACACAAAAGATCATCAGAGACTATTTGAACACCTCTATGCAAACAAACTAGAAAATACAGAAGAAATGAATAAATTCCTGGAAATACACAACCTCCCAAGACTGAACCAGGAAGAAACTGGAACAGGCCAATATTGAGTTCCAAAATTGAAGCAGTAATAAAAAACCTACCAACCAAAAAAACCCTGCACCAGATGGATTCACAGCTGAATTCTACCAGACATACAAAGAAGAGCTGGTACCAATCCTACAGAAACTATTCCAAAAAATCAAGGAGGAGGGACTCCTCCCTAACTCATTCTATGAAGCCAGCATCATCCTGATACCAAAATCTGGCAATGACACAATGAGAAAGGAAAACTACAGGCCAATATCCCTGATGAACATAGATTCAAAAATCCTTAACAAACTGAATCCAGCAGCACATCAAAAAGTTAATTCACCACCATCAAATAGGTTTTATTCCTGGGACGCAAGTTTGGTTCAATATACACAAATCAATAAATGTGATCCACCACATAAACCGAATTAAAAACAAAACCATATGATCATCTCAATAGACACAAAAAGCTTTTGATAAGATAAAAAATAAGCACCCTTTATAATAAAAACTCTCAAAAAACTAGGCATTGAAGGAACACACCTCAAAATAATAAGAGCCATTTATAACACACCTCAAAATAATAAGAGCCATTTATGACAAACCCATGACCAACATCATACTAAATGCACAAAAGCTGGAAGCATTCCCCTTGAGAACTGGAACAAGACAAGGATGCCCACTCTCACCACACAGTACTGAAAGTCCTAACCAGACCAATCAGGCAAGAGAAAGAAATAAAAGGCATCCAAATAGGAAAAGAAATCCAACGATCTCTCTTTACCGATGATATGATCTTATACCTAGAAAACCCTAAAGGCTCCACCAAAAGGCTCCTAGAACTAATAAACCTCTTCAATAAAGTTTTAGGATACTTTAAATCAACGTACCAAAAAAATCAGTATTATTATTATTTTTTTGATGTAGTCTCACTTTGTCACCCAGGCTGGAGTGCAGTGGCGTGATCTCGGCTCACTGCAACCTCTGCCCCCCAGGTTCAGGTGATTCTCCTGCCTCAGCCTCCTGAGTAACTGAGGTGCCCACCACCACACCCAGATAATTTTTGTATTTTTTTGTAGAGACAGGGTTTCACCATGTTGGCCAGGCTGGTCTCAAACTCCTGACCTCAAGTGATTCACCCGCCTTGGCCTCCCAAAGTGCTGGGATTACAGGCGTGAGCCACTGCACCTGTATAGTAGTATTCTATATACCAATAATGTTCAAGCTAAGAGTCAAATCAAGAAAGCAATCCCGTTTACAATAGCCATAAAATACACCTCAAAATACATCTAGCCAAGGAGGTGAAAGATCTTTACAAAGAGAGGTATTAAACACTGCTGAAAGAAATCAGAGATGACACAAACAAATAGAAAAACATTTCATGCTCATGGATTGGAAGAATCAATATTAAAATGGCCATAATGCCCAAAGCAATTTATAGATTCAACACTATTCCTATCAAACTACCAACATCATTTTTCACAGAATTTGAAAAGAGTATTTTTTTTTTTTTTTTTTTTTTTTGAGACAGAGCCTTGCTCTGTCGCCCAGGCTGGAGTGCAGTGGCTGGATCTCAGCTCACTGCAAGTTCCACCTCCCGGGTTTACGCCATTCTCCTGCCTCAGCTTCCCGAGTCGCTGGGACTACAGGTGCCCGCCACCTCGCCCGGCTAGTTTTTTGTATTTTTAGTAGAGACGGGGTTTCACCATGTTAGCCAGGATGGTCTCAATCTTCTGATCTCGTGATCCGCCCGTCTCGGCCTCCCAAAGTGTTGGGATTACAGGCGTGAGCCACCGTGCCCGGCCTAGAAAAGAGTATTCTAACACTCATATGCAACCACAAAAAAAGCCTGAATAGCCAAAGCAATCCAAAGCAAAAGAAGAAAGCCAGAGGCATCACATTACCTGACTTCAAGGTAACATACTACAAGGCTACAGTAACCAAAACAGCATAGTACTGGTACAAAAACAGACACATAGACCAATGGAACAGAATAGAGAATCCAGAAATAAAGCTGCACACCTACAGCCATCAGATCTTCAACAAAGTCAACAAAAATAAGCAATGGGGAAAGGACTCCCTATTCAATAAATGGTACTGGGATAACTGGCTACCCATATGCAGAAGAATGAAACTGGACCCATCACCATGTACAAAAATTAATTTACGATGGATTAAAGACTTAAATGTGAGACCTCAAACTATAAAAATCCTAGAAGGAAGCCTAGGAAATATACTTCTCAATATTGGCCTTGGCAAATAATGTATGGCTAAGTCCTCAAAAGCAATCGCAACAAAAACAAAAATTGGTAAGTGGGACCTAGTTAAAGGGCATCTGCACAGCAAAAGAAACTTTCAACAGACTAAACAGACAACCTACAGAATAGGAGAAAATATTTGCAAACTATGCATCCAACAAAAGTCTAATGTCCAGAATCTAATGGGAACTTAAATCAACAAGCAAAAAGCAAATAACCCCATTAAAAAGTGGGCAAAGGACAAGAACAGGCACTTCTCAAAATAAGACATACGCACAGCCAAAAGACATATTAAAAAATGCTCATCATCACTAATCATCAGAGAAATGCAAATCAAAGCCATAATGATATACCATCTCACATCAGTCAGAGTGGCTTTTATTAAAAAGTAAAAAAATAACAGATTTTGGTGGTGCTGCAGAGAAAAAAATGCTTGTACACTGTTGGTGGGAATGTAAATTAGTTCAGCCACTGTGGAAAGAAGTTTGGAGATTTATCAAAGAATTAAAAATAGAACCATTATTCAATCCAGTAATCTCATTACTAGGTACATACCCAAGGGAAAATACATTGTTCCACCAAAAAGACACATGCACGTGTATGTTCACTGCAGACATATTCATAATAGCAAAGACATAGAATCAACTCACATGTCCATCATTGGTGGACTGGTTAAAGAAAATGTGGTACATATACACTGTGGAATACTACACAGCCACAAGAAAGAATGATTTGATAGCACAACAGGGGAACTATTAGTCAATAATAATTTATTGTACACTTGAAAATAACTGAAAGAGCATAACCGGATTGTTTATAACACAAAGGATAAATGCTTGAGGGGACAAATACGAAATTTTCAATGATGTGATTATTATGCATTGAATACCTGTACCAAAATATCTATGTACCCCATAAATATATATGCCTACTATGTATCACAAAAATTAAAACTAAAAAAATGTAAAAAAGAGGTAAATGAAGAAGAAGAAATAACAAAATTATGTCTTTTGTAGCAAGACAGATGGAGTTGGAGGCCATTAACCTGAGTGAACTAATGCAGAAAGAGAAAATCAAATACTGCATGTTCTTATCTATAAGTGAGAGCTAAACATTGGGTAGACATGGACATAAAGATGAGAAAAATAGACACTGAGGACTACTAGATGGGGGAGAGAGGGAGGGAGGCAAAGGCTGAAAAACTACCTATTGAGTACTATGCTTGATACCTGGGTGACAAGCTTCAGTCATTCTCCAAACCTCAGCAGCATAGTTTGTAACAAACCTGCACATGGACCCCCTTATATAAAAGTTGAGAAAAAAGCCAAAAACAAAAAAGAAATTGAAAAGCACACAAAGGGTAAGACATCCATGTGCATGGATTGGAAGAATTAATACCACGAAAATGACTATACTTCCCAAGGAAATCTACAGATTCATGCAATTCTTGTCAAAATACCAACATCAATTTTCCAGAATTAGAATGAACAATCCTAAAATTTATATGGAACAAAAAAAAAAAAAAAAAAAAAGAAGCCTGAATAGCCAAAGTAATCCTGAGCAAAAACAACAAAACTGGAGGCATCACAGTATCTGACTTCAAAATATATTACAAGGCTGTAATAACCAAAACAGCATGGTATTAGTATAAAGAGACATATAGACAATGGAACAGAAGAGAGAATCCAGAAATAAATTCAAGTATTTACAGTCAACTGTTTTTTGACAAAAGTGCCAATAATATACACTGGGGAAAGGACACCCTCTTCAATAAATGATGCTGAGAAAATTGGGTATCTATATGCAGAAGAATGAAATTTCACTCCTAACTCTCAATATATACAAAAATTAAAGACTTCAATGTTAAGACCTCAAATTATAAAACTGTCAGGAGAAAACACAGGGAAAACACTTCAGAATGTTGGTCTAGCAAAGATTTTTATGGCCAAGACCTCAAAAGCACAGACAAAATGTACAAATGGGACTATGTTAAACCAAAGAGATTCTGCACAGCAAAGGAAACCATCAAGAGAGTGAAGAGACCACCTGTTGAATGGGAGAACATATTTGCAAGCTATTCATCCAAGAGACTAACATCCAGAATACACAAGGAACTCAAACTCAACAGTAAAAATAAAAACAATCTCATCAAAAAGTAGGCAAAGGACATGAATAGACATTTCTCAAGAGAAGATGTACAAGTGGCCAACAGGTATATGAAAAAATGCTCAACATTACTAATCATCAAAGATATGCAAATCAAACCACAGTGAGATATCTCACTTCAGTTAGAATGGCTATTATTAGAAACAGAAAAAGTAGCAGATGCTGCTGAGGATGTGGAGAAAAGAGAACTCTTATACACTGTTGGTAGGAATGTAAATTAGTATAGTCATTACGAGAAACAGTATGGATATCTCTCAAAAAACTAGAAATGGGCTGGGTGTGATGGCCTATAATCATACCTATAATCCCAGCACTTTGGGAGGCTGAAGTGGGAGGATCACTTGAGTCCAGGAGTTGGAGACCAGCCTGGGCAACATAGGGAGACGCTGTCACTACAAAAAGTTAGATTAAAAAACTAAAAATAGAACTACCATATGATCCAGCAATCCCATTACTGTGTATTTACCCAAAGCAAAATAAATCAGTGTATCAGAGGGTTACCTACACAAACATGTTTACTGCAGCACTATTCACAATAGCATAGATATGGAATCAACCTAAATGTCCATCAACAGACGAATGGATAAAGAAAATGTAGTATATATACACAGTGGAATACTACTCAGTCATAAAACGAATGAAATCCTGTCATTTCGGCCGGGCGTGGTGGCTCAAGCCTGTAATCCCAGCACTTTGGGAGGCCGAGATGGGCGGATCACAAGGTCAGGAGATCAAGACCATCCTGGCTAATACAGTGAAACCCTGTCTCTACTAAAAAAATACAAAAAAAACTAGCCGGGCGAGGTGGTGGGCGCCTGTAGTCCCAGCTACTCGGGAGGCTGAGGCAGGAGAATGGCATAAACCCAGAAGGCAGAACTTACAATGAGCTGAGATCCGGCCACTGCACTCCAGCCTGGGCGACAGAGCGAGACTCTGTCTCAAAAAAAAAAAAAAAAAAAAAAGAAATCCTGTCATTTGCAGCAACATGGATGGAACTAGAGGTCATGATGTTACGTGAAAGACGCCAGGCACAAAAAGACAGATATCATATGTTCTGACTCATGCAGGAGCTAAAAAAGTTGATCTCATGCAGGTGGAAGGCAGAATGATGGATACCAGAGGCAAGGAAGGGCATGAGGGTGGGAGAGGGGTAAGAAGAGAGGTTGGTTAAAGGGTACAAACATACCGTTAGATAGAAGTTATAACACTCCACAACAGAGGAGAGTAATTAGCAACAATGTGTTATATATTAAATATTTGAAAGTAGCTAGAAGAGAGTACTTGAAATGTTCTTAACATGTAGAAATGATTAATGCTAGGCCGGGCATGGTGGCTCACGCCTGTAATCCTAGCATACTGGGAGGCCAAGGTAGACGGATTACCTGAAGTCCGGTGTTCCAGATCAGCCTGGCCAACATGGTGAAACCCTGTCTCTCTACTACAAAAAGTACAAAAATTAGCTGGGTGTGATGGCATGCACCTGTAATCCCAGCTACTTGGGAGGCTGAGGCAGCAGAATTGCTTGAATCCGGGAGGCGGAGGTTGCAGTGAGCCAAGATCGCACCACTGCACCCCAATCTGGGCAACAGAGTGAGACACTGTCTTAAAAAAAAAAAAAAAAAGAATTAAGCCTTAAGGTGATGGATATCCCAAATGCCCTGACTGGATCATTACACTTTCTATTCATATAACAAACCAGGCAAGTCTAGCTTTGGTGTTTACAGCAGTGCATCTCTGAGCAAGTCACTTAGTCTCTCTGAATGTTGACCTTCTGGTCTGTAAGATCAGGAAAATACAAGGATTGGGAAAATGTATGTAAGGCATTTGGTACATATAGGCACCCAATAAATGGTTGTTATTTTGCAAAAATCACATCACTCATTTGTTTCCATTTTATTGTAAAATTTTTCAAACACACAGCAAAGTAGAAAGAATTTTACCTTGAATAGCTGCATACTAACCACCTAGATTCTACCATTAGCATTTTACTAAAATTGCTTCTTCACTTATCTGTCCATCTCTCCATTCTTCTATCTACCCATTAATCTATCCTATTTTAGTGATTCATTTTAGGTTGCAAGCATCAGTACGTTTTCCCCTAAATACTTTAGCATGCATATCATTAACTAGAGTTCAGTATTTCGTTAGCTTTTCCTTTTGATGTAAAATTTAGATACAGTGAAATGCATGAATCTTAAGAATACATTTGCTGGGTTTTGATGAATGTAAACACCTGTGTAATCCAAACACCCATCGAGAAAAATACAACATTTGTGTCACCACCGAAAGTTCCCTCATGCTGCTATAGCAAGATGTCCTAGACTGGGTGAAAAGGAGAAAAGAAAGAACGTTCCCTCATGATCCTTCCCAGTCCTTTCCTCTTTCACCCCTAGAAGTAACCATTGCTCAGATTTTTTTTTCCCTCTATTGATTACTTATTACAGAATGTCATTTAAGTAGGATCGCATGCAGGACAGTTGTTCAGGTGGCCTCAGACTGAGCCAGTTATTCCCCTTTTCTTGCTTGTAGTGCTCAAGGATAACTGTAGAATATGCTGCAAATGCAACATCTTGACATAAGGGGAAGCTGGCCAGAACAACCTGGGCTTTGTGCCTGTTCCCCACTACCCAGAAATAGGATTCCTTCAATTCTCTAGCCCAGTGTATCACACTACCCCTGGGTCTAAAACCCAGAGCAGGCTGCTTGCTGCCTTCAGCTGTAGTGCAAGTGAGGCATTCACAGTCAAACTCATCCACCCCAGGCAGTTTTCTGAGCCTTGTGGAACTGGGTCACAACCAATCCTAGGCTTCTGTTATCCTTGCTGCATTATCTGTAAGGAATAAACTCACTTCGTGTAATTTGTATGTGTGGCTCTTCTGTCTTACCAGACTCAGACAAGCAGTGTGCAGTGAACTTGCTTCTCATGATATAGTCTGTACTCTTACGTAAGGCTCCTTTCACTCAGCATAATGTTTTTGAAACTCATGTGATTAGTGTCCATTTTTTAAAAATTGCTAAGTAGTATTCTATTGTATGAACATGCCACCATTTGGCCATTATCTTGCTATTCATTTTAAATAAATACTGGTTACCTTCCTTTCCTTATGGTGGATCATCATGAACAGTATCAACTGCCATGAAACCCAACCTGAAGGGAATCGGCATCCCTGAGAAAAAACACTGAGCTGGTGGGAGACAACACTCCTTACACTGTACGATCTTCGGTTAGTTCTTTAGATATAGCATGATCAGAGACAGATTAGATTTTAATTTCCTCCAGGGAGATCCCTCACCTTGTCTTATTTTTATTCAGTGCATTTCCCCAGCTTCCTCCACCATGAAATGACTTGGAGCCAATTAAGAGCCTTCTGCTTCCTCATCAGTAATATTTATGACTATGGAAATGTTTATGATGCATGGAGAGAGCTTGGGTCAGGTAGGAGATCAAGCTTTTGCTGTCCTTGTAAATGGGATTTGTCTCCTGCTTGTTTTTGCCAGAGTTGTAAAATGGAAGAGTGCACATAGTATAGTTTAGGGTTGCTTTTTTTTTCCCATCTAACCTTTGCATTCAGGCTGTGGATTATTACTGACATTTGTGCTTGAAATGAAGGAGGCATTTTGGTTTTCTGGAGACTTTGGTCGTGTCACCCCCTTTTTCTGGGCCTGCCGTCAAACTCCCTGTCCAGGCTAGAGGTGTAACATGCTAGGGGAAGGCCTTTTTAAATCCAGTAACAGAAATTTCTGCAATCTGTATGAGGCTTAGGAGCTGCTGGAAGCCACCTAAATGCATAAATGTGGAACGGCCAGAGTCATTTTGTGTTTCTGGTAAAATTGCCAGGGAAGCAATTCTTTCACCCCAGTATCCATTTTTCTTTATCCTCCCTGCATGCCTTTATTCCCATCTCTCAGGAATTTCCTTTCTCCAAGTCTGAGGCCTCCACCTGGACTGGGAACCCATCCTCTGCTACTCAGACCTGGCCCATCTCTGTTGTTAAGAACTCCATTGTAAATGTGGCTTCTCCCTTCCCCCTTCCCCCACCGCCCCCAAACACTGTTTGCATCTCTCCTATAATACTAAAATATGTTTATAAAAATAAACATTTGTATCAGGAACTCACGTATCCAAACAGATCTATTTAGGAATGCCTCCTATGTGCCAAGTCGCCCTTTCACATGACTGCCCTCTTCTCTTCGCTTCTAGAAGTCTCGAAACCTGCACTCTCTGCCGTAGTTTCCCCACTCCTTAGTCCTTCGCAGCCTTGTCCATTCTTACCACTCTACTGAGAGAGTCCCAAAGGTTTCCATCGGCTTCTCAGCCGGCAGACAGGGCAGGCTGTCCTCAGTCTTGCCTCCTTCTGGTCCTGATAACCCTGTCACCTTCTGAGATGCAGCAACATCCCATCACTTCCCACAATCCTACCATTCTGCCTTTTCCTTTATTGGATTTTATTTTTCCTCCCACATCCTAAAGGTGGTCGTTTCTCAAAGTGATGTCCTTGAACCGACGTCATCCCTTCTCCAACCACAACTTCAGCTCTCCCTGTGGGCAGCTGCATCCTGAGTCTATGTCTAGCTCTAACCTCCCCTTGGATTTCAGACCCTAATTCCAAGTTGCTTTCTAGACAACTCTTCCTGAGTCACTTTACTCCTAAAACCAATCTTCTCTCCTAAGTGAAGAGGTATAAAACATGGCTTCTGCCCCCAGGAGCTCATAATTTAGTCAGAGACACACATGAAGATTTCGAAATGTTCTGTAACAAACCCTGAGAGCTAATTAACATGAAAGGTGATGTTATAATGAGAGTCATGCCACATGACAAAATGTTAAGGAGTGGGACTATCACCCTGTTCTTACTCACAGGGGAGAGAAGTTGTGGGCTCCACTGCCCAGGAATGGTCTTACAGAATCTGGAGCCCATCAGTGAGGAGGAACAGAAAGGGGTGTTCATTCCAGACATGCACGGGAAGGAAGGACCCTTCAAAGAACGTTCTTTCAACCTACATTCAGCCACACTGGGCATGATGCTTCTTGACCTGAGGTGGAACTGCTCCCTTAGGGAGATTTTGGAGGCCCTTTTGTTAATTGTTACAATGACTGGGGGATGCTAGCAGCATTTAGCACCTGGAACTCAGAAATGATGAATGCCCTGCAATGAGCAGGTTAGTCCCATGTCTAGCCAGTAGTGCCTAGGGTGAACAACAACACATGTGGGGTAATGGGAAATTGACTCTTCCCTGTCCTCTCCATGCTCCCAAGAACTCCATTCTGGCTTGTGAAAAACCAGTAATGGAATTACCCATATATGAAAGTAACTAATGCCCAACAGACAAACCAAACAGGTGCCTAGGGCACTAGCAAACTGAGAGACAGAAGGGTAAGTTCAGCTGTAATGAGCTTATTCACAATTTTGCAGGCAGAAAATCTAGAAAGTTGCTTTTCAAAATTTTAGCATAAACTTTAATGTTAAAGCAAAAAGTAAAATTTTATTTTGAATTTCATGTGCTGTAAAATTTTATTTTGAATTTCATGTGCGAGTCCCTGTAAACTTGTCAGTGCTTAGGGCAATAAAGACATTAATCAGGTTGCAGGAGTATCCCATAAAAAAGCTATAAATGTGTGATTGAGGAGTTGCTGGAAATATTCACGATGCTGACAAGGCTCATCTCAGGAAGGCAAGACTGAAAAGGAGTGTAATTAGGAAATTTAACCAGTGGAGCTCTATGTTGTCTGGGGGAAGACAGTAAACAGATGATGAGAGACCAGTCACTGGTCTGTTGGTCAACAAATAATTATCCACTAACTACGGTGTCCCAGGCACTGGGCTGGGCACGGGGATACAGTGGAGAACAAGACAAGTCCCTCCCTTCAGTGTGTTTACATTCTGGGGTGGGGGAGGGGAAAACAGACAAAAATACCACAGACACAGACCCATTCATACACACCCAGACAGACATGCAGATGATCACAGGTCAGCGGAAAGCCTAGAGAACAGCCAGTCAGAACCATTTTGCAGGTTTTTCCAGCCCTCTCAGGGGAGGTCAGTGGCCACTTGATGATGAGATCCCTAGGTCTCAGCAGGGTTGGTGGAACTTTGAGGCTACCTACCTTCCCTTGTCCCTGCACACCCTGTCCTAGCCCAAGGCGCTGAACTTGGCAGTGTCATCCTGTGTGGGACAGCATGGTGGGGGGCACCCAGCGCTAGGAAAATCCCCAGGGTCAGAGCTGGGAAATCTGAGCCCTACTCAAGTCTGGGTGGCTAGAAGCAGAACTTGACCAGGGAGACGAGGCCTAGGAAGATCCTGATTGCTCACCAGGTAAATGGCTGGAGCATGTGTTCTTGCCTTATTAGCTGTTGGGCTTGCAGGGGTGTGGTCTGATTTAAGGGAACTGGGAACTATTTTATGAACAATTCAGCCTGGTGTCAGGTGTGTGACTCAGAGTCCCAATAGGAAACAGATATCATACTCATTAGAGTAACTCAAGGAGGGTGAGCTGAACAAAGGTGTGGGTGAAGTGGTGGGAACCAGAAGGGCTGTTGGGGTGTTTCTGCAGCCTGTAAGCTGAGCTGTAACCACTCCAGGCCCAAGTGAAGGGGGAGGGAGTGGACATTGAAATGAGGAAGTAAAAAAGTCATGTAGAGGAAGGTAGAGATGACAGGGTTACCTTGAGAGAGACTAAGGAGCAAAGCTAGCCTTGGGCCTCCTCATGGGGAGGCAAGGTCCTCATGGGGGACCTTGTTCTTCTGCTCCGCAGTATTCGTGGGCTTCCCGTTGGCCAAACCCAGTGAGAAGTCAGAGGACAGAGTGAGCAGAAAATAAGCAGCGCATGGTGACCAGTAGCCAAGGGTGCAGACAGTCCTGTAACACCATCCATTGTAAACCAGGAACCCAGTCTCCCAAGAGGTTAGCTAGCTTTAGGAAGAAAGAGAAACTATGCACCAGCCTGGCACCTGCCCTGATGTGACTCTATCTTGCCTACCTAACTCCATCAGGTACACAATGTTCCCCTTTGGAGCTGTCTACTTCTTTCTCCCCATGCCACACCACCTGTGGCCACCACCCTCTCTTGCCTGAATTTCTCTAACAGCTTTGCCATCTCATCCAGTCCTCTCTTGACCATGCAACCATATCTTTCCAACGTGCTGGCCTGGGCCTATCATTTCCTTCCCCAACACCACCTCACCACAGCATCCAAATGAAATCCACACAGCTTACCATGGCTTATGAGGTCCTTCATGGTCTCACTCTGGTTTACATTTCCAGCCTCATTTCTTGCCAATTCTCAATCTCCCCTCAACAAAACAATCTCCCCTCCTCAAATCCATCCCACTATGGTCCAGCCATACAGAACTGCTCGCTGATCTCTCTTTGACTCCAGGGCCTTTGCACATGGTTATTTCTCCACCTGAAAGTCAGGAAGTCGATTCTAAACTAACTCTTTCTCATTCCTCATTCCTCTGTTGCTGGTTGGGCTAGACAAGGGTTCTGTGCTGTTCTTATATGCTCCCATAGCACTCTGGCCCTGCTCAAATAATAATTTTTAAAAATTAATTCAATAGATATTTACTGAGTACCTGTAATGCACCAAGCCCTTCCCACCTCAGGGCCTTCTCCCATGCTGTTTTTCCACTTGCACATTCATCCTTTTACTCTTCGTCTGGGTAACTCTTACATATTCTTTGAGTCTCTGCTGAAACGTTATTTCCTGCAAGAGGTCCCCACCCCTTTTCTCTCCCACAGCATCCCATATGACTTTGTTTATTTGATGTCTGTCTCCTTCTCTCCACGTGGGAAGGGGCCAGGTCTGTTTTATCCATGATTGTGTTCCCATCCCTAGCTCAGAACCTGGCATGCAGCAGGCACTGGTTACATACGTGGTAAAGGAGGGAGGCAACAGGGTTCGCCCATTAGACCATGACAAGGAATAAAGAATTATATGTTCCAGGGGTGAACTCAGGTTTTGCAGAGCCTGAAGCTTAGACAATCTGAGGGTTCTCTTTTAAGAAAAATACAAAATTACAAAAACAAAATTAGGCAGGAAAGTGGACCTTTATGTAGATTGGGGATAGAAATAATAAATTGTAAAGCCTTTAAGGTGGAAAAATACTTCAAATATCACAAAATACAGAAAAATATGTTTTGTTAACTGCCTAGCACACTGCAATAAGTCTCCACATTTTTTGGCTGAATAATACTCTTTTATTGCCTCTTCATATGCAACGATTCTGTAATATTTTCTATATAGAGAATGGAATGAGAATTAAGTCCTCTGGCATAATAATTATATTTATGATTGATGTGATGCATAAACACATGTGACCACAGCCAGACATACTTGTTGTTTGCAGCACTGCTACAGTTTGTATCCTACAAACACAGGAATTCTGATACATTATATTCGGCATTTTAAAAAGGGGGAAAAAAGGAAAGCATGTAATTGTATCACCGCAGAACTCAATATATATATATGCCTAAGGTATATGACTACGTATCAGGGAGAACTGGATTCTGCACTTACAATCTTACATGTCTGATGATTGGAAGAATTTCCTACAGACTAGCTTTTGGCTCTATACAGTTCAAATCTTGTTTCTCCTCTATTACCCACATGCTTCCAGGGCCAGGCTGCATAGGATGCTCGCAAATCTCATATAGTCTTTGGCCCTGCATTTGAGTGTCATAATGCCAGGTAAGTCGGCACCATGGGCAGTAAGCGTGTTTCTGGGAGCCATTTCTGCACTGAGATGACTAGCAAAAACCAACTCTACACAAAAGTGACTGCAAACCACCTAGATACGTCCCATAAAACAACTGTATCCCCAGCTTAACTTCCCCCTAGCCAGATCGCAAAAATGTCCATGGCCACTTCAGTTCTGGGCAACATGAGGGGGAGTGTGACAGAGGGGAAGTCTGAGTGGAAAGAGATAGCAGTCTTAACTGAGTGTGGTTCAAATGGCTGACTTTGGCAAGTTTCACAAAACATGTGATCGCCACAAACACATTACTAGGGTCCCCTTCGGAGCTTGTCCTAATAGGCGGCCCTAAAGCTTAAGTTTTATTAACTTCATGGTAAATTTGCCGCTGCCTGTATCGTATTATTATGTGTGACCCCTGGCACCACATCTGGCACATAGTAGTTGCTTAATGAATATATGCTGAGTAAGGAGAAGTGTTGCTTCGCCTCATTACCCAGGAGATAGTCTCTTCCCCCACTAGATCTCATCTCTTTATTGAAAGCTGGTGCTCAGAATAGTTGATAAGACTTACTGGAGGCACTGGGAGGAGAAAGAAAGGGACCGCTTGGTGGGATAGGCTTTCCCATCTCCTCATCGCCGGGCAAATAAACTGACGCCAACACATCAGCTGCCCTCATTAGCAGGGAAGCGGCCCTGGCTGCCCTCTTGGGGTCATTCTAATTGGCTCTAATCAGGGAAAGCCAGGTCTGGGCTTTATAAAGTGACAGCAGCTCCACTGTTAGAAGAGCAGGTAGAAAGGTCACACTGGAAACACCATTTCCAAGCACAGAGTAATTACAACTCATTCTGGCTTTCGCAGCTATGCAGAGGAATCTTTATTTGTCTAGCCCTGTTGATAGTGGCCTTCCGGCTTCCTGCTTCCTGCTTCCATTTTCTTCCTTGTTGTGAGGCAGCTGAACTTTGGGATCCCACACACTTTTTTCTTCACGGCCTTGGGTCCAGCAAGAAGAAAAACTCTGGATTCCTAAGGGGCTGACACTAGGGGTCTCTGGTGCTGAAGAATTAGTCTAAAATTCTAGGGTAAGGAGAGTAGGCTATGTTCTAGACAAGCGAGACTCTTCGGAGGACCGTGGTTTAAATGTGCTGGTGCCTGAGAAGCAAATACACTTCATACTCTAGCAGCCATTTGGCACGTCCACATTGTATGCTGTATTCTCGGCAAAACCTTCCCGGACCCCCAGGCAGTGAGCCACTCCTCTGGGCTCCCACAACATTGCGCCCATGTCTCTATTACACGATTCACTGCATTGTCTTTCACTTATTAGCTTAGCCATCTGTCTTCCAAGATGGACTGCCAGCTCCTCAAGGGCACTAACCAAGCCTCATTCATATTTATATTTTTGGTTTATTCCCTCGCACAGAGCCTAGCACTTGGGACATACTGACTGACTCCTCAAAGGAAGGGAATGGAAGACACTGGTAATAAGATGAACCAGGAGCTTCCAGATAGCTGAATACATGGAGGGTGGTGCGCCCTCTCTGAGAGGACACAGAAGCTCCATGCTCCTATCCCCAAATCACGTTCTGTGTCTCTTCATCTGTATCCTTTATAATAAACCAGTAAACATAAGGTCTATAAGAAAGTAATAGGGTTCAGTGATGTCATAAGGGCGAGGCCTTATCCCAAAGGACCGTTGTCCTCATGAGAAGAGGACAAGACACCAGGGAACCTTCTCTCCACACAAGCATAGCCAAGAGGCCATAGGAAGACGCAGCCAGAAGGCAGCCAACCACCATGAGGGAAGACAGCCCTCATCAGAAACCAACCCCGGTGGCGTATTGATATTGGATATAGCCTCTAGAAATGTGAGAAAATAATTTTTTTTTTTTTTTAAAGACGAACTGGTGTGGGCATAGAGTTTTACAGTAGAAATAGCACGTCAAAGAGGTTAAGTTTGGTCTTGGGAGCAAACTGGTTCAAATTCCAGTTCCACCACTATGTTAATGAGGATTAGGTTTGGCTATAAATGACAAACCCCAAAACAATAGCAGCTTAAGCAAGTTAGATGTTTACTTTTCTCTTTCATGTAAAATTTTGGAGGTGGCCAACTCAAGATTCCCAAGTTAGCTCCAGCGTGACCTCAGGGACCAAGGCTCCTGCTCCCCTGCGGCTCTGCTGTTGATGGCCTTGATCACATCATGACACTGGCTGGCACCCTCTGGCTCAAGCTGTCATGTCTGCATTTCAGCAGCGGAGAGAATGCTGAGAGTTCCAGGAAGCCACGCATTCCGCTTTTGCTTATATCCTATTGCCCACGATTTAGTCACAAGGACACCTAGCTTCAACAGTCTGGAGAATGTAGTCATAACTCCAGAAGGCCACATGCTCAGCTAAAAATGAGGGTCTATTACTGTACAAGAAGGAGAAATTAGATTTTAGAGGAAAATAGCCTCTGTCACACTAGCTGTGTGACTTTGGGGAAATGAATGAATCTCTCTGATTCAGTTTCCTCATTCAAGAGTTAGAATAATGCAAGCAAACACCTTAGCAAAGTGCCTTGCATTGATGAAGGGTTGAGCTATTATTTTCCTTTGGTTGTGGCTAGGCTGGCAGGTGGCAGGATCCCTCACAGGGAGCGTGTACACGTAAGCCTGCCCAAATCTGAGTTTTTATTCGTGCGACTTACCAGCTCTGTGACTTGGGGTTACTTGACCTTTCTGAACCTTAGTTTTCTCATTTATAGAATGGAGGCAGCAATAATCCTTTCTTTATAGGGTTCTTGTGAGGATTATTTCAGATATCATATGTAAAGCATTTCGTAGAGTACTAAGCAAGAAACTCTCTAAGTGCTGGCTTCTTTTATTATTACTAGTTAAGACAATCCCTGAGTGACCTTGAGATTGACCATGAAGAGGATGCTGGAGAAGGTTCCATAGGATTCTGCCTGGCCACTAGACTCCAAAATTCAACTCGTTCTAAGGGGCGGGACTGATGCTGTAACCAGGAGGCAATAAATTAACTTGGCCTCCAGTGACTGTATTAGTACGCTTGCATTTTGAATCCTCTCCAAACACAGCTGACCTTAAACGCAACGGGAACATCCTCTGCCTTCCTGCACGTTTTCACTCCCTCAAACTGTCAGCAATTCTCATCTACAGGGTGCCTTTCCCAAAGGGCTCAGGCAAGAAGCACCAGGATGAGGAGTCTAAAGCCAGAAGGAATTTCTGGTCCCAGTAGGACCTGGAGGGCTGTGCCCAGGCTGTGTATAGGCTGCGACTGCCTGTCCCCTCAGGCAGAAGTTGCAGAGGAGCAGAAAATAAGCCTGGATCAGGTGACCCAGACTTCAGCTTGATGAAACAAGCAAAACACACTATTTCTCTTTAGCTCAGCTCCTGGGATTAGCGGTTAGGTCCCCAGAGTACACTGGGTGTTTATTCTCGGAGACCCGAAGCTCCAAGGAGCAGCAAGAGTCGGAGGCACAGGGCCTCCCCAGGTAGCTCATTGTTCTACTTCTTGCAGAAGCCAAATTGGGATCCTCTGCCATATACCCTTCATGTTCACAGGCTGCTTCTCAATTTAGCACCAGCTGAGCAACTGCCAGGGGTCCCTGAGAGACAGGAAAAACTGGGTGGGAAATGGACGACTGCGGCCCTGCTGTCTCCCAGGCTTCCAGGCTCCCAGGGCACCCTTCTCACTCAGTCCTACTGACCACCATAGTGACTGCTCCATCAGTTATCATGGCCGCTCGGCAACCTACCTGTAAACGAAGCCACTGTTTGATCCCAGAAAACTCCCAGTTAAATCACAAATCTGCTGTTTTTCTGAAGTCTGCGAAGAGGATGTATCACCTGAAGCGAAAAATGGTAAACAACCTAAATGACTAAGGGAAAGGGATTGGTTGCACAAACGATGGTTCCATCATTTCAAGTAATATTAGGTAGCCATTAAAAAATATAAATCATTTTTCTGAGGATCCGGCAAGATGGCAGAGGTAGAGCAGAAGAAGAAGCGGACCTTCCGCAAGTTCACCTACCGCAGCGTGGACCTCGAGCAGCTGCTGGACACGTCCTACGAGCAGCTAACACAGCTGTACAGTGCGCGCCAGCGGCTGCGGCTGACTCTGGGCCTGCGGCGGAAGCAGCGTTCGCTGCTAAAACGCCTGCGCGAGGCCAAGAAGGAGGGACCGCCCATGGAGAAGCCGGAAGTGGTGAAGACTCACCTGCGGGTCATGATCATCCTGCCCGAGATGGTGGGCGTCTACAACGGACCTTCAACCAGGTGGAGATCAAGCCGGAGATGATCAGCCACTACCTGGGCGAGTTCTCCATTACCTACAAGCCCGTGAAGCACAGCCAGCCCGGCTTCAGGGCCACCCACTCCTCCTGCTTCATCCCCCTCAAGTAGTTGCTCAGCTAATAAACGCACACATGTCTCAAAAAAAAGTAAATAAATAAATAAATAAAAATATATATAATCATCAGGATATATATATATATATAAAATCATGAGGATATATATATAAAAATTCATGAGGATTATGTGGTGACGTGGAAATATGGTTATATTATGATGTTCAGTGAAAATACAAAATCTCATCTCTGCCATGAGTGCAGTGGTAAAACCTATATGTACATCTGGATAAAGAAAAACACACCAAAAAAGGGAAAAAATGGGGTGGGAGGATGGTAGCTACAATTTCCTCTCTCATGTATTCTGGTATCTATTCCTGCTGTTTGTGCACTGAGTAAGAAAATCATTTTAAAATCTTGCTCACTAACCTATCATGCACTTTCACCTTCCCCTAAAGAGGAAAAAGCCTCATTCACTGAAATTTGCTAGTGTAGCTCCTTTGCTTAGTTTGATATCAACTTTTCAATCAATATTCTCAGGAAAAGATATGATTATTTTAAGTTGAAAGCAAACCACAGATGAACTCAGTTCCCTGGTCAATTCTCCTCCCAGTAGGTGGTGACAGTTAAAAGCAGCTCCTTAAGGGTCAAAAACAGCTCCTTAAGAGCCAAACCCTGCAGTGAGGCCTGTAAACAACTTAGATTCTTCAGGTGCTCTCAGCGTTTGAATTCCTGGCTCACCTGCGGCAGGCTCACCTGAAGTAGACATTAGAGGTGGGGCTGTTCTGCACCAGGAACAAAGCTACTCAGAAATTCTTGGCTCTTTGAATTTGGCTGAGTGAACAGGAAAAAGTAAGAAATCATCATTTTAAAATGACCCAGAATTTCAGGAGCCACTTTAATGCCATTCCTGCCACCAACTCATTGTGTAAGCCTAAGCACATCACTCAGCCACTCTCCAGACTAAGGGAACAGATTGTAGCCTGCCTGTAAATGGCTGATGGACAGAAAAACATGAAAATGATGGTGCTAAGCACTTTGCAAATAGGAAACAGAGTCCATTTGAAAGAACCTGGGATCTGGAGTCAAAAAGTCTCCAAGCCAAGCCAAGATCTGCCACGCATGAACACTGGGATGTTAGGCTATTAGTTTCTGAGTCTGTTTCCTCAGTAAAATGGGGATAATACTCTATGCAACTGGATTGTTTTGACATTTAAGTGAGTTTATGAGAAAAAGCTTTGTAAATTGTAAGGCACATGTATTAGTTTTTAGGATTGCCATAATAAAATTCCACAGACTGTGTGGTTTAAACAACAGAAATTAATTTTTTTTTTTTCACAGTTCATGAGGCCAGAAGCCTGAGATTACGGTGTCAGCAGGGTTGGTTTCTTGTGAGGCCTCTCTCTTTGGCTTACAGACAGCCACCTTCTCTCTGTGTCTTCCCATGATCTTTCTTGATGTGTGTCCGTGTCCTAGTCTCCTCTTCCTGTAAGGACACCAGTCATATGGAATTAGGTTCCACCCAAATGACCTCATTTTAACTTCATTACCTCTTAGAAGACCCTATCTCCAAATACAGACATATTTTATTTGTATTATTTTACTTGGCTTTATTATGCTTCACAGAAATTGCTTTTTTTCAAAAATTGAGGGTTTGTGGCAACCAGCATTGAGCAAGTCTATTGGCATCATTTTTCCAAATACATGTGCTCACTTCATGGCTTTGTGTCACATTTTGGTAATTCTCATAATATTTCAGACTTGCTCATTATTGTTTCTGTTATGATAATCTGTGATAAGTGATACTTGATGTTACTATTATAATTGTTTTGGGGTGCCATGGACTGTACCTATATAAAATGGCAAACTTAATTGATGAATTTGTGTGTTCTGATTGCTCCACTGATTGGCTGTTCCCCAGTCTCTCCCTCTCCTTGGGCCTCCCTGTTCCCTGAGACACAATATTATTGAAACTAGGCCAATTAGTAATCCTAATATGACCTCTAAGTGTTCAAGTGAAAAGAAGAGTTGCATGTCTCTTTCCACCAAAAGCTAGAAGGAAGGCATGTCAAAAGCTGAGATAGGCCAAAAGCTAGGCCTCTTGTGCCAAACAGTTAACCAAGTTGTGAGTGCAAAGGAAAAGTTCTTGAAGGAAATTAAAAGTGCTACTCCAGTGAACACACAAATTATAAGAAAGCAAAACAGCCGCTGGGTGTGGTGGCTCACACCTGTAATCCCAGCATTTTGGGAGGCTGAGGTGGATGGATCACGAGGTTAGGAGTTCAAGACCAGCCTGGCCAACATGGTGAAACTCCGTCTCTACTAAAAATACAAAAAAATTAGCTGGGCACAATGGCAGATCAGGAGTTCGAGACCAGCCTGACCAACATGGAGAAACTCTATCTCTATTAAAAATACGAAATTAGCTGGGCGTGGTGGCACATGCCTATAATCCCAGCTACTTAAGAGTCTGAGGCAGGAGAATCACTTGAACCCGGGTAGAGGAGGTTGCAGTGAGCCAAGATCGCACCACTGCACTCCAGCCTGGGCAACAGAGTGAGACTCCATCACAAAAGAAAAAAAAAAAAAAAGCCAAACAGCCTTATTGCCGATATGGAGAAAGTTTGAGGGGCCTGCATAGAGAATCAAACCAGCTACAATATTCCCTTAAGCCAAAGCCTAATGTACAGCAAGGTCCTAACTCTCTTCCATTCTGTGAAGGCTAAGAGAGCTGAGGAAGATGCAGAAGAAAAGTCTGAAGCTAGCAGAGGTTGTTTCATGAGATTTCAGGAAGGAAGCCATCTCTAAAACATAAAAGTTCCAGGTGAAGCAGCAAGTGCTGATGTAGAAGCTGCAGCAACTTATCCAGAAGATCTGGCTAAGATTATTGATGAAGGAGCCTGTGTTAAACAACAGATTTTCAATATAGATGAAACAGTCTTGTATTAGAAGATGCCATCTAGAACTTCACAGCTGGAAAGGAGAAGTCAATGCCTGGCTTCAAAGTTTCAAAGGACGGGCTGATTCTCTTGTTAAGCCCTTAATGACTAAGCGGCTAGTGACTTTAAGTTAAAGTCAATGCTTACTTACCATTCCAGAAGTCCTAGGGCCTTTGAGAATTGTGCTATTCTACTCAGCCTATGCTCTAGAAATTGGACAACAAAGCCTGGATGACAGCATATTTATTTATAGCATGGTTTACTGAATACAGTTGACCCATGAACAATCCAGAGGTTAGGGACACTGACCCCCACCACAGTCAAAATTTGTGGATAACTTTTGACTCCCTCAAACTTAAGTACTGATAGTTTACTGTTGACCAGAAGTCTTACCAATGATACAAATAGTCGATAATACATATTTTGTATGTTATATGTGTTATATACTGCATTCTTACAACAGAGCAAGCTAGAGAAAATAAAATGTTAGTAAGAACATAATAAGAAAGAGAAAATGTGTTTATTATTCATAAAGATGGAAGTGGATCATCATAAAGGTCTTCATCCTTGCTGTCTTCATGTTAAGTAGGCTGAGGAGGAGGAAGAGGAAGGGTTGATCTTGCTGTCTCAGAGGTGGCAAAGGTGGAAGAGGTGGCAGAGATGGAAAGTGAGGCAGAAGAGGCAGGCACGCTCAGTGTAACTTTTACTGAAAAAAATCCATGGATAAGTGAACCTGCATAGTTCAAATCTGTGTTGTTCAAGGGCCAGTTGTATATTAAGCCCACTGTTGCGACCTACTGCTCAGAAAAAAAAGATTTCTTTCCAAATATTACCGTTTATTGACAGTGTACTTTGACATTCAAGATCTCTGATAGAGATGTACAAGGAGATTAATGTTTTTATGTCTGCTAACACAACATCCATTCTGCAGCCCATTGATCAAGGAGTCATTTTGACTTTCAAGTCTTGTAATTTAAGAAATACATTTTGTAAGGCTATAGCTGCCCCAGATAGTGATTCCTCTGATGGATCTGGGCAAAGTAAAATTGAAAATCTTCTGAAAAGCATTCACCATTCTAGATGTCACTAAGGATATTTGTGATTCGTGGGAGGAGGTCAAAATATGAACATTAGCAGGAGTTAGGAAGTGTCTTGTTTTTCTAAGACCAGCCGAGCGGGCGCAAAAGAACCAGCG
>NC_045434.1:107918010-107927484 GCF_002776525.5 Piliocolobus tephrosceles | reverse complement strand
TGAGAAGGCCGCGTGGCTCAATGGCGGAGAGCCGCTTTTCTAGGAGTGGGAGGGCAATAGGTGGGGCATGGGCGTGTCAGGGGCGTTCCGCAGGTGCGACCAGGTAAATCTTGGTCTCTTCAGATTGACGTCACCTGGCGCATGCCCAGTTGGTCTGCACCCTCCCTGGGCGCCGGCTGCATTTTCGCGTGCGCGGGAAGAGTTGGGGGTGGGGATGAAGAACCCGGAAGTGCACCATCTTGCCTCGGTTCGTCCAAACAGGAAGAAGTTGATTCCAACCCTCATGGTTGACATTGAGGAGCTTAAGACTTCAGTGGAAGAAGTAATTGCATATATGGTAGAAACAGCAAGAAAACTAGAATTAGAAGTGGAATCTGAAGATGTAAGTTGAGAAAAGAAAAACAGCTCAGACCAGAAAGACTTACACCTACCCATGCCTGGGGGTAACTGTTGAAAGACATTTGTTTCTGAGCAGCTGCCTCACCCATGATCTTCTTGTTCCTGGAATTTGTGATACAAAGGACAATGTATAGCCAATGAATAGCTTATGTTATTTTAATGTAAATTCTTGGTAAACACCTTTGGAACTTGCTCTTCTTTTTTCCTTTAAAAACCCACTTATACCTGCTGCTAATTAGAGCGTATGTTCAGGGCAACTTGATTCTATGCTCCTGTGTTGCAGTCCTCAAACTTAACCCAAATAAACTCTCTACTTATACTAATTTTGCCTCATTTTTTTCCTCCAGGTTGACATTTTGAATTGGTGCAATTTTATGATAAAACTTGAATGGATGAGGAGTTGCTTATCATGGATGAGCCAAGAAAGTGTTTTTTTTGTTTTTTTTTCAGATGAAGTTCACTCCTGGTGAAGATGCTGTGACCATTGTTAAAATGACCACAAAGGTTTTAGAATACTACATAAACCTAAAGCAGTGACAGGGTTTGAGAGAATTGTGTCCAATTTTTTTTTTCCATCTGTGGGATATGATGAGGTTTCTCTTCAAATAATCTGATCAATCTTTTATTCTTTAATTCATAATTCATAGTTACCCCCCACCTTTTTTTCCTCCTTTTTTCCTTTTTGCCTTTGTTAGGTACACAGGCAAGCCACAGTACCAATCGTTATCAGTACCAGCTCACATTCCTTTCCTTATTTGGAAAGAGGACTAACTTTCTAGCTCATTACAGACACCCTTTCCCTTCCTCTCTACTTTCTTTTACATGCCCTTCCTATCTAAAAAAAATCAAATGTTTAGCCAACCGGGATTAGTTTAGATTGTACGACCCGACCCTGGCCAATGAGGAAAGTGTACAGGGGCAGGACTTGCATCAGGAATAAAGGCTCTCATGCCCCTTTGTTCAGGTGTGCACTCATGGCGACTGGCCAAGGAGCCACCCCTCTGCACGGAAGTAAAATTGCTTTGCTAAGAATCCTTTGTTTGAGTGTTTGATTTCCTTAGGATTTTGAGCCTTATTCCTAAAACATGCCCTCAAGAATTTATCCTTTGAATTACAAAAACAATCCAATAACACTCTTTAGGTTATTTAAAAATGTACAGTGCAGCCGGGCACAGTGGCTCATGCCTATAATCCCAACACTTTGGGAGGCTGAGGCAGGTGGATCACCTGAGGTCAGGACTTCTAGACCAGCCTGACCAACATGGAGAAACCCCACCTCTACTAAAAACACAAAATGAGCTGGGCATGGTGGCGCATGCCTGTAATCCCAGCTACTTGGGAGGCTGAGGCAGGAGAATCACTTGAACCCGGGAGGCAGAGGTTGCAGTGAGCCAAGATCACACCATTACACTCCAGCCTGGGTAACAAGAGTGAAACTCTGTCTCAAAAATAATAAATAAATAAAAATAAAAAAATGTACAATTAAGTTATTATTCACTATTCTCATCCTATGGTGCTATAAAATAGTAAGTCTTATTCATTCTGTTTTTTGTATTAAATACTTATCAACCATCCGCACCTCCCCTCGAGTTTCCTAACACCCTTCCCAGCTAGTAACCATCCTACTCTCTGTGTCCATGAGTTCAATTGTTTTGATTTTTAGACCCCACAGATAAGTGAGAAGATACAATGTTTGTCTTTCTGTGCCTGGCTGATTTCACTTAACATAATAATCTCCAGTTCTATCCATATTATTGCAAATGACTGGATCTCACTCTTTTCTTTTATGGCTGAATAGTACTCTATATGTGTATGTACCACATTTATTATCTATTTTTTATTTTTTTGAGACAGTCTTTCTCTGTCACCCACGCTAGAGTGCAGTGGCATGATCTTGGTTCACTGAAACCTCTGCCTCCTGGGTTCAAGCAATTCTCTGCCTCAGCCTTCCAAGTAGCTGGGATTACAGGCATCCGTCACCATGCCTGGTTAATTTTTTTGTAATTTCAGTACAGACAGGGTTTCAGTATCTTGGCCAGGCTGGTCTTGAACTCCTGACCTCATGATCCGCCTGCCTCGGCCTCCCAAAGTGCTGGGATTACAGGCATGAGCCACTGTGCCCAGCCCCACATTTTCTTTATTCATTCATCTGTTGATGGACACTTAGGTTGCTTCTAAATCTCAGCTATTATAAACAGTGCTGCAACAAACATAGGAGTGCAGATATCTCTTCAACGTACTGATTTCCTTTCTTTGGGGTTGACTTTCAATAGGATTGCTGGATCATATGGTAGCTAAATTTTTAGTTTTTTCAGGAACCTCCAAACTGTCCTCCATGGTGGTTGTACTTACATTCCCATCAACAGCATATAGGGTTCCCTTTTCTCCATGTCCTTGTCAGCATTTGTTATTGCCTTCTTTTGGATATAAACCATTTTAACTGGGGTGAGAGGATATCTCATTGTAGTTTTGATTTGCATTTCTCTGATACTCAGTGATATCAAGCACCTTTTCATATGCCTGTTTGCCATTTGTATGTCTTCTTTTGAGAAATGTCTATTCAGATCTTTGGCTCACTTTTTATTGGAGTATAAGTTTTTTTCCCTATAGAGTTATTTGAGCTCGTTAGGTATTATGGTTATTAATCCCTTGTGGGATGGGTAGTTTGCAAATATTTTCTCCCATTCTGTGGGTTGTCTCTTCACTTCGTTGACTGTATTTGCTCTGCAGAAGCTTTTTAACTTGATGTGATCCTACTTGTCCATTTTTGCTTTGGTTGCCTGAGTTTGTGGGATATTGCTCAAGGAATTTTTGCTCAGACCAATGTCCTGGAGATTTTCCCCAATGTTTTCCTATAGTAGTTTCATATTTTGAGGTCTTAAATTTAAACCTTTAATCCATTTTGATTTGATTTGTGGATACGGTGAGAGATAGGGGTCTAGTTTCATTCGTCTGCATATGGATATCTAGTTTTTGCAGCATCACTTATGGAAGAGCCTGTCTTTTCCCCAGTATATGTTCTTGGCATCTTGTCAAAAATGAGTTCACTGCAGGTGTGTGGATTTGTTTCTGGGTTCTCTACTCTGTTCCATTGGTCTATGTGTCTGTTTTTATGCCAGTACCTTGCTGTTTCAGTTACTATAGCTCTGCAGTATAATATGAAGTCAGGTAGTGTGATTCCTTTAGTTTTATTCTTTTTGCTAGGATAGCTTTGGCTATTCTGGGTCTTTTGTGGTTCAATATATTTAGGATTGTTTTTTTCTATTTCTGTAAAGAATGCCATTGGTATTTTGGTAGGAATTGCATTGAATCTGTAGATTTTTTGGGGGTAGTATGGACATTTTAACAATACTGATTCTTCCAATCCATGAACATGGAATATTTTTTCCATTTTTTTTGGTGTCTTCCTCAATTTCTTTCAATTGAGACCAATTTTGAAAGACGTTCTGGTTAAAATGGTATCAAAGCCGGGTGCGGTGGCTCATGCCTGTAATCCCAGCACTTTGGGAGGCCGAGGTGGGCGGATCACAAGGTCAGGAGTTCGAGACTAGCCTGGCCAACATAGAAAACCCTGTCTCTACTAAAAATACAAAAATTAGCCGGGTATGCTGGTACGTGCCTGTAGTCCCAGCTACTCCGGAGGCTGAGGCAGGAGAATCACCTGAACCTGGAAGTGGAGGTTGCAGTGAGCCAAGATCACACCATTGCACTCCAGCCTGGGTGACAGAGTGAGACATTGTCTCCAAAAAATAAAATAAAATGGTATCAAACAGCATCTCATGCTACAGAGAAAACTTTCGTGAAAGGAAGAGTCAATCAATGAGACAAACTTCACTGTCTTATTTTAAGAAATTGTTACAGCCCAGCTTTCAGCAACTATGACTGCGATCAGTCAGCAGTCATCAATATCGTGGCAAGATCTTCCACCAGCAAAAAGATTACAACTCCCTGACAGCTCAGATGATCGTTAGCACTTTTTAGTAATAAAGTATTTTTTAATTAAGGTATGTTCATTTTTTTCTAGACATAATGCTGTTGCACACATAGTAAACTACAGCATAATATAAACATAACCTTTACATGCACTGCAAAACCAAAAAAAAAAAAAAAATGTGTGTGACTGGCTTCATGGTGATATTTGTTTTATTGCAGTGGCTGAAACTGAACCAACAATATTTCCAAGGTATGCCTGTTGAGTCATGTTCTGACGTATTGGGGTTTAGGACTTCAATATATGAATTTGGAGACACAATTCAGCCATAACAACACAATATAAATATTTTTCTGGACTTACCTGGGACTTCTCATGATGGGCATTTAGGACACAGTAGGAAACAGCCTTGTTGACCATTTTTCCACTACACCATCATGGCGAGAGGCAGCAGGAGAGAACTGACAGCACTCTGAGCTTACTCTCTAGCTGCTGTGGGGCCAGGATCTTCTGCGGCTGTGGGCCTCCAGTCCCACTCAGCAAATAAATGAGCCATATTCCCTTTGGGTTTGGAATGCTTTTCCGTAGGAAAGGAGTAATCAAATACTTAACAGCTACTAACTGTTGAGTATTAACAGGGGGAAACAGGTGTGCACGGGCTGTGGGCATTTGTCTCTGTTTACATTTGTGAGTGTCTTCTGGAACAGCCCATCCAGGCCCTTTAAGGAGCTTTCACCAGCTAAAGGAAAAAACTACCAAAGGGGAGGCCAGGTCACTTTTCTTCCAAATTCTTCCCAAATTATTTACTTTCATCTGCTGGGAAAAGACCTCAACAAACATGTATCAAGGACCTCTTTTGTGCCTGAGGCTGTGCTGGATCTGGAAGGAATGTACTGCTTCACTGGGCCTGTTTAGTAAATACAGACATTGCTCAACCCACAAGGAGGAGAGAGAGCCCATGGGTTCAGGAGCTGCGAATGCACTTGTGCCAGCAGAATGGAGGAGGGCCCTGGTCAGGAAGATAGGCTATTTAGTGCTGCTATGTTATTTTTTATTTTGCCTCTTTACGGATGTAAGGAAGAGACATAGCCACCTTACCTGCGAGCCACCCCTCAGTGGCACAGAATCCCATCCTCCCAACATTGCTGTGTCCCAGTGCTTCCAAGGTGGTGGGGGTGAGGAGAGGGTTCAGTGCTTTTCATGGAATCTGGATTTCAACTTAAGGCCAATAGATTTGCCCTCTTTCTGAATGTCTAGAATTTATCCTAGCAGAGAGAGGATCTAACTGTGTCAATTTATCCCTCTCCAAAACGGAGCTCTCCTATCTGCCAGAAGCAAAGGACATTTGTTGTTTTTGCCTGCCCATCTTACCTCCCACTTCTCTTGGAAATAAAACCACACTTTCCTTCCTCGAACCCATTCTATGTGGTTCAGGTGGGGCTGACCTCGCCTCCCGCAATGCCCTGTCTTTAGTCTAGCCAATAGGAGTAGTCCTCTAGCCCTTGTCACAGTGATTGGCACAGAGCTGGGCACATGACTCAAGCACAGCCAATCAGAGCCTGCTTCAGGCATTGATGTGGCAGCCAGAGGAGAGCAGTTCTGCCCTCCTCTTGGATAATATACTCTAAGGATAGCTTGGAGCTGCTCGCAGCCATCTTCTCCAGTGGTACAGGGGCACGGGGGACACGTTCATCATCTGGAGAAAATGAAGTCAATGTACAAAGAGAAATCGCAGAGAGATGGAAAGCTAAAGGCAACCTTAAAGACAATGTTTGAGTCCCTGGATCCCTCTCTTCTCAGGAGCTAATACATTTCCTGTGTTGCTTATACCCCTTTGAGCTGGGTTTCTGTCACTATGATTGGAAAACTGACTGTTGCAGCAGCAGGGTTTTGTACTGAGCCTCCTCGGAGACAGTCAGCACTTCTCATGCTCGGCACATGGTGTTTACCCTTGGCTGGCGCCGTGATTCTCATTAAACTAATTATGGGCAGAGTATAGGGACTACATTCACTCGGAGATCAGCGCACAAAGCATTGCAACTTTATGCAGAAATTACTACTGAGGACCATTCCCCTTGGAAGTAAGCTGTGGACTAGAGAGTCATTTCACACTTAAACCCTTCCCTCTTTGTCTTTGGCCTTTAAACTCTGGTTTCTATTCTTTACTTTCTGAGTGTGTATTTTCAAGTCACCCCTTTGTGGGGAGGTCTCAGGAACATCCCAGACTCCATAACAAATGCAGGAAGGTATTTAACATGCATGACAGGGTTTCCTATGGTTTGGACTGCAGAGGAGTACTGCACTGCATGCATGAGCATGGATGGTGGGGTCAGATGGAATGAAGATCTTTGACTTCGAGGCAGTGTAACCTGTCTGCCTTCCTCTGCCATTGTGAGTTCCTCAATTCACGTTACTGTCAACCTCGCCTCATGTCTCCAAATTACCCTGTGGTCCATTGAACATTTTATATGCATGTCATTCTAGCCTCAGAACATGCCAGCTCCCTTCCCCTAATGTCTTATTGTCTGTATGAATCTAAACTTGAGGGAGTCTACTGGATTATCTTGCCCGTGACCATAGCAGTTTTTTTGTTTTGTTTTGTTTTGTTTTTGTTTTTGTTTTTTTTTTGAGACAGAGTCTCACACTGTCGCCCGGCTGGTGTGGTGTGCAATGACGCGATCTCAACTCACTGCAACCTCTGTCTCCCGGGTTCTAACGATTCTCCTGCTTCAGCCTCTGTAGCTGGGATTACAGGTGCCCAACACCATGCCTGGCTAACTTTTTTGTATTTTTAATAGAGATGGGTTTTCACTATGTTGGCCAGGCTGGTCTTGAACTCCTGACCTTGTGATCTGCCCGCCTCGGCCTCCCAAAGTGTTGGGATTACAGGCGTGAGCCACGGCGCCCCGCGGACCATAGCAATTTACACATGGGTTTGGTTTGGGACTGAGGGTGAAGATCCACTGAGGGGTGTGGATTCTCTTCCAGTATTTACTTTTGTTTGCAAATGAGTACATATTCTGACTCCGACTCCGAAGTCTTATAAAGCTTTTCTAACTCAATTTTCAGAGGTAACAACAGACACAATAGACTCAACCTGAACATTTGATTGGCAATATCCTCTGCTTCCTTTTGCACAGGGTGCCTGTGTCGTTTCTCCTCCGCTAAGTAATTGCAGCAGCTTTGGTTTCTCTCTCTGCTATGTGACACAGCATGAAGGTTTGGACAGGAGTTTAACTATTACCCTTTAATGTTTTTGTTGTGTTACTGTCAAATTGTGTCTTCTTAAAGGTTACTTCCTGTCCTGTCTTAGGAGCAGGAGAAAAAAGTGTCTGTGTGCCTTATGCCCTATCTGTATAAAATGCCTTTCATTATTGATAAAGATACACTATTCCAGGAGACTCACCTATTAACCAGGTCAAGAGCTGGAAACCTTTCTCCAGTGTGTGTTCAGCCTCTAGCCCCACAGTGATGTGAATACAAAGCAGTCTTCCTTGCAGGTGTTCAGCACACAGGCCATAAGCCAAGAGCAGTGGATGGCACGCAGAAGGAAGAGGCTCACTTTCTGCTTTATCATTTGGGATTTGAGCAGACCCAGAGAAGGAACGCCAAGGAGAGGACCTAGGCTCGTAACCCCCACATGCCGCCCTTTTGTTTCTCCTAAGATTAAAAATGCTTATCACTATTTGAGGTTCTGTTAATGTGCCAGATACTTCAAGTGCTTGAGATATGTTATCTAAACCTTAAAATAATTTTACGAGGTACAGAATATGATTCCCATTTTATACATAAACAAACTCAAAGATGTTGAGAGAATACCTGAATAAGTTAAAAGGCTGTCATGCAGCCAGAGGTGACCCTGGGCTTTTGAGGGCTGGCAGGTGGCAAGCACCCAGGTGAGAGCTGTGGGGTGGCCTGCAGACCCCGAGGAGTTAGAAACAGAGACCTTGGGACAGGTTCCAGGAAGGTGGCCTGTGTGAGAACCTCTCTAGTCCCCAGTGCTCCTGGGAGAGGCAGCTCAAGCGCAAAGCCAGAGGCACCCCCCAGTGGGGTGAGAGAGGGACATAGATCACCTTCCAGAAACAGCTGCCGAGTGTATGTTAAATTTTGTAGGTTTTCTTGATTCCATTTGTTAATATAATCTTGTGCTCATGGGTGTTAAAAGACGTGGGCCTGAGGTAACACTCATTTGGTTTATCGTAATAGTTACTCCTGGGGATTACACATGCTAAACAAAGCAAAATATTCACCAAGCTCTCAATCTGAGCTCCTTGGGTCAGTAAGCAGAGGTCACCATCTTTTCCTAGTCCCACTGGTGAGTTAAATTCTGGAATGGCTCTGAATTATCAATATGTCAATAAAATGTCGGTGAGCCAGGGCGACATGCTGTTGCAGTATTGACTGTCGGATCCTAAAGCAAAAACATGTTTTAATTGTTTTTTGCCAAGTGTAGGGAAGCCAGTAAGTAGAGACCCAGATTGAGAGGGTTAGAGATTGCCACCGATCTTTATTTTTCAGTTTTGAGAGTCTTGTAGCGTTGTGGAATCCATTTCTCATTTTCACCCACAGAATTTATATCGGAGTCAGAAACAGGAATGTGCAAAGGGAAATATCCGAGAAAACAGGCTGTTCCAGGCTTACCTGGTAGGGTAGGGCTGGTGCCCAGGTACAATCATTGGCCAGTGTAAACATATTTGAGTCAGCTAGTGGTGATGACTTTGAAGCACGGGAGGAGGAAATGGGTGCCTGGTGCTGACTTTACCTCCATAAGCATTTGCTTTACCTGATTAGATTCTCCAGGTACAGTGTGGTGAGGAATGAGACTAACTGCAGCCAGACTGCAAAACTGTGGGTGTGGTATGTCTTCTGGAAAGACCTCTTTATCTTTCCCCATAGAGCAACAATGGTTCCCCTTTTTCTTTGCTTTAGCCCAAAGGTGGGTCTCATCTTGGAAGTCACTTAGGGTTCTCTTTCTCCTGAGGGACACACATGGACAAAGATTTGAATACGTCTGCGCCCAGGGGCTTTTCCATCCTAAGGACCTTGACACTCTTTGTGCTTTGCCTTGTTTCTCTTTTTCTTTTCATTCTACTCTTTTTCCTTCCTTCCTTCCTTCCTTCCTTCCTTCCTTCCTTCCTTCCTTC
>NC_045434.1:107772337-107918000 GCF_002776525.5 Piliocolobus tephrosceles | reverse complement strand
CTTTCTTTCTTTCTTTCTTTCTTTCTTTCTTTCTTTCTTTCTTTCTTTCTTAGATGAAGTCTTGCTCTGTTGCCCAGGCTGGAGTGCAGTGGCACGATCTTGGCTCACTGCAGCCTCCACCTCCTGGATTCAAGTGATTTTCCTGCCTCAGCCTCCCAAGTAGCTGAGACTACAGGCGTACACCACCACACCCAGCTAATTTTTTTTTTTTTTGTATTTTTAGTAGAAGCGGGGTTTCACCATGCTGGCCAGGCTGGTCTCGAGCTCCTGACCTCAAGTGGCCTCAAGAGGCCCCTCTCGGCCTCCCTAAGTGGTGGGATTACAGTCACGAGCCACTGCATCTGGCCATCTTTTCATTCTACTCTTAACTCTCACCCTAACCCACAGGAGACCTTATGCGAACTGGAAAAAGAACGCCTCTCTGGCCAGGGGTAGCCTGTACCAGGCTGCATGGCTGGGTGGGCAGATGATGGGCTGGATTTGGGCCCCCAATTTTCCCCTCAGTGGGTGTTCTTGTGCAGTGAACACTGCATAGCTGAATGTGGTGGCCCTGTTAATGCTCACCATTTTCTTACCTTACACTACAAAGGTAAGCTGCAGAGCCCTTTTGGGGCAAGGCAGGTGTAAATGAATTAAGTATTAATGCGATATAGCTGAGTAGGCTATTCCCCCACTGTTAACTTGAGAGGGTAGTACCAGGTGGGGTCCCACACACCTGGTGGGGGAGTGGTCGTCACCTCTGGAGGAGGCTTCTTTAGAAATACAGATATGCTTTGCGGGGTGAGCTGAATGGAAACTGCAACCACTACTGGGGAGTAAGGGTGAGTCTAGGCACAGGAATCAGCATGGATTTTGAGAGGCATAGATGGAACGATTCTGGAGTAGAAACAGTGATGTGATTTGATGCTGTCAGATGGCAGCTGAAACAGACAGCAAAAGCTGTCATTAACTGGTCAGAGCCAATTGCAGGAAGAAGATAAGAGAAGAGAGGAAAGCAGAGCAGCATAGAGGAAAGAAGAGAAGAGGAGGAGAAGAGAGAGAAGACACAGAGGGGAGATGGGGGGAGAGGAGATGCGGGGAGGGAAGATGGGGGGAGGGGAGAAGACAGGAGAGGAAGTGGGGAGAAGAGGAGAAGGGAAGGGAGAGGAGCATAGTAACATTTCCAAGGTCTGAGGGATTCAGTTTTACTCATGCTCACTCTGTTACAATTTATTACCTCCTCCTTTCAGTACACATTTATCGAGCTTCTTCTCTATGTCGGGTACTATGACAGAGAGATGAGCACACAGTCCAGTGGGGAACACAAGCATTGAAAGCAACAATTACTGCTTGCTAGGCTCTGATGGATGATGTTATGGCAGTACAGAGTGGGCTTAGGAGTTAATAATGGGGAAAAGTGCATGATGGCACCATATTTCTGTTTTAAGCGACTGCATGGATGAGAGTGCTCCTGGCTAAGATATGAACATAGGTGTCACAAACTGGGATGAAGAACATGAAAGAAGCAAGTGTGGTGGATGTAAGAATATGAGCCCAACATTAGACATGTTGCATCTGGGGTGGGATGACACCGACTGATGACTGGCTAGATAGATAAGCCACTGGAAGGCAAGCTCCAGGGCGACAGGGCTTTCAGCCTACTCCACCTAATACTGCATCCCGAGGACCTGCAAGAATGCCTGGCGCACGTGAGGTGCTCAGTACACATTTGTGGAGTGGGTGCGTAGCTTGGATGTGGAGGCACCCCTGTGGAAGTCCTCACTGGTTGCCCACATTCATCTTGATGCTGCACTTAGTTAGCATTTTATTGCACACCCTGCCACCCCAACCCCAAAACAAAGCTAATATCCACAATGCATCAATGAATTGTGCCTGTCACATAGGAAGTGCTCAATAAATATTTATCAATGATAAATCTCATATTAATGTTAATTCAGGATCGACGATTATATTAACATAGAAGATATTATAATAATACATGTAGATTATATAGAGATGTATAGATAACAAATAATATGCCACAGTTCTCGAGGGGAGTTTGGGAATAATAATGACATTGCCCAGCAGATAGCAGAAACCTAAATATGTCTTCTCTCCTGCCAGCCATCTTGGCTCTCCTCCTCCTTTTTCCTCATGTGACCTCTGAACTCTCCATTAACTGAACTGTTCATCTTTGACTCTTGGCCTGCATGCCCCTGGGAGCATAACAAAAGCCTGGCATTCACTCAGCAGTGTCTTGGAGCCTTCTCTTTGGGGTACTTCATTCATCTCACCATCAATGGATCTGAAGCTCAGGCAGCATCTAGGAATGCAGATTTGGAGGCCAAGGGAGTGAGTGAGGAGGTAGATTGTGAGGGAAAGAGGCTGAGGTGAAGGCCCTGTGAAACACTGAAGACTCAGAGATGGGGAGAAAGAGGAGTCTCTGCAGAGACAGGAGCTTGTGCATCCACATCCAGCTTCCAGCCGGCTTACCTGTCCAGCCTCACAGCAGGGTGTGTCCAGCCCATCACTGCAAGAGTCAGCTGGTCATGTACTATCAGGGACAAAGTTTGCAATAAATAGTTTTTGAATGAAGAAAGTTCCTGCCACTCTCACAAAAATGGACTCTCTGCTCTAGTAATTTCCAAAATAACTTCAGTTCTCAGAACATGCCCTGTTCTTTTCAATCTATTTTTAGCCATCCATTCACTCATCCATTTGTTCACTCAACAGGCCCATTTCCAAAACCATTCTCCCATTTTAGGTTTTTGTTATGGCAGCACCCCATTTCTAGGTACCCACAGTATTGTAAAGTCACCACAAGTCCCTACCACACTAAGCTCCTCCTGGGCAGGGACAGAGTTTTGGCCTCCGTGTTGCCCTGAAGGCTCCAGCCTGACTCAGCCAACCCTCACTGAGACCAGAAGTCATAGGCCTGTACCAGCTCCCCAGACAACCACCCTCACCCTAGTACCATGATACATTTTCAGACAATTTAGCCAAGTCGGCAGCTCAAGAAGCAGCATCATTGCAAAGAGGTGAAGGTCAGAAACAAAGGGAAAAATAATGGCTCTGTGCAAATCTCGCAAGGAATTTAAAAGCATACAGGAAAAGGTTTCAGGAAAGACTCCTTCAGTAGCTCAGAACCAGGCCCAGGATTCTCATCCAGATGCTGCCTTTTAAAAAACAGCATAATTTCACTCTTGGCAACTCTATGAGCCCATTCTTGCATTGCTATAAAGAAATACCTGAGACTGGGTAATGTATAAAGGAAAAAAGGTATAATTGGCTCACAGTTCTGCTGGCTTTGCGAGAAGCATGGCGCTGGCATCTACTTGGCTTTTAAGGAGGTCTCAGGGAGCTTACAATCATGATGGAAGGTGAAAGATGAGCAGGATGCCACATAGTGAAAGCAGGAGCAAGCCAGGGGTGGGGAGATGCCACACACTCTTAAATGACCAGATCTTGTAAGAACTCACTATCACAAAGACAGCATCAAGCCATGAGGGGCCCACCTCCATGATCCAAACACCTCCCACCAGGCCCCACCTCCAGCACTGGGGATTGCAATTCCACATGAGATTTGGGCAGGGACAAATATCCAGACTACATAATTCCAGCCCGGCTCATCCCAAATCTTATATTCTTCTTACATACAATCATGCCTTCCCAACAGGCTCCCAGAGTCTTAACTCATTCCACCTTAATTCAAAAGTCCAAAGTCACATCTGAGACAAGGCAAATCCCTTCCACTGTAAAATAAAAAAACAAGTCAGTTACTTCCAAGATACAATGAAGGTACAGGTATTGGGTAAACATTGCCATTCCAGAAGTGAGAAATTGCCAGAAAGAAAGGGGCTACAGGCCCTATGCAAGTTCAAAATTTAGCAGAGCAATCATTAAATCTTAAATCTCCAAAATAATCTCCTTTGACTCCATGCGCCACATTCAGGGCACACTGGTGCAAGGGGTAAGCTCCCAAGGTCTTGGGCAGCTCTGCTCCTATGGCTTTGCATAGTTCAGGCCCTGCAGCTGCTCTCACAGGCTGGAGTTGAATGACTGCTTCTTTTCAAGGTGCAGGTACAAGCTGCCAATGGATCTACTATTCTTGGATCTGGAGGATGGTGGCCCCTTTTCACAGCTCCTCTAGGCACTGACCCAGTGGGGAATCTGTGTGGGGCCTCCAACCCCACATTTCCCCTCCACATTGCCCTAGTAGAGGCTCTCTATGAGGTCTTTGGCCCTGCAGCAGGCTTCTGCCTGAACACCCAGTCTTTTCCATGTGTGGGTGTAGGCTGTCACACCTCCTTCACTTTTGCATTCTGTGTGTCTGCAGGCTTAACACTACATGGAAGCTGCCAAGGCTTATAGCTTGTATTCTCTGAAGCAGCAACCTGAGCTGTATCTGGGGCCCTTTGAGCAAAGCTAGAACTGGAATGAGTGATGCAGGCAGCAGTGTCCCGAGGCTGCCCAGGTAGTCCCAAGACTGCCTCAGGCATTGGGACCCTGGGTCTGGCCCCCACAACCATTCTTTCCCCCCTAGGCCTCTGGCCCTGTGATGGGAGAGGCTGCATGAAGTTCTCTGAAATGCCTCTGAGGCCATTTCCCCCATTGTCTTCAATTATTAGCACTTGGCTCCCTTCTAGTTATGCAAATTTCTCCAGCAAGTGGTTGCTCCACAGTCAGCTGAAGTCCTCTCCCGAAAAAGTGTTTTCTTTCTCTGCTACACGGTCAGAGAATTTTCTAAACTTTTACACTCTGCTTCCTAATTAATTTTCAACTTTAAGTCATTTTTTTTGTTCCTGCATCAAAGTGTAGGCTATTAGAAGCAGCTATGCCACTTCTTAAACACTTTGAGGCTTAGACATTTCTTCTGCCAGATACTCTAGATCATCACTCTTTAGTTCAAACTTCCACAGATCCCTAGGGCATAAACAGAATGCATCCAAGCTCTTTGCTAAAGCATAATACATGAGCTTTTGCTGTAGTTCCCGATAAGTTCCTCATTTTCATCTGAGGCCTCGAAAGCCTGGACTTCACTGTCCATATCACTATCAGCATTTCGGTCACGATCATTTAACCAGTCTCTAAAAAGTTTCAAACTTTCCCTCATCTTCCTGTCTTCTTCTGAGCCTTCCAAACTCTTCCAACCTCTGTCCATTACCTAGTTCCAAAGCTGCTTCCACATTTCCTGGTATCTGTATGGCAATGCCCCACTCCTCAGTACCAATTTTCTGTATTAGTCCATTCTTGCATTGCTATGAAGAACTATCTGAGACTGGTTAATTTATGAAGAAAAGAGGTTTAATTGGCTCACAGTTCTGCAGGCTTTACAGGAAGCATGGTGCTGACTTAGCTTCTAGGGAGGCCTCAGGAAGCTTACAGTCATGGCGAAAGGGGAGCAGGCATGTCACATGACAAAAGCAGGAGTAAGCAAGAGAGAGTGATGGGGAGGTGCCATGCACTTTTAAATGACCAAATCTCATGAGCACTCACTATCATGAAGACAGCACCAAGCCATGAGGAATCCACCTCCATGACCCAAACACCTCCCACCAGGCCCCACCTCTGGCATTGTGGATTACAATTCAACACAAGATTTAGGTGAGAGCAAATATCCAAACTATATTAGCAACTGTCCATCCAGCGGAATTTTGGTGGCTTCATGGGGAAGACATTCCATCCCTCTTCTTTTCCCATACCTTCCTTCAGATGACCTATTCCATTACCTTCAAAGAATTGCACAGTCACAAAGTTATTCCTTAGGCATAAGACTCTTCGGCTCCGGGAACATAGAGAATCTCTGGAAGGGATGGTCTAGGTCTTATCAGAGTCAGAGAGAATTGGTGTGTGCGGTCCTCTGCTGGGGGCAGGCTTATATGAGAACAAAAGAAGAGGAAGCCACTGTGAGGCTGTTCAGAGGAGAGGGTAGAGAAGATGGTGATGAAAGGGGAACAGTAGGACCAAGGAGCAAAGACAACCAATAATTTGGGGATTTCAGAAACTCTGACATCCTGTCCTTTATAATTCTGGGGGTGCTGCTGAGCCCTGCTGCCTGCTCTGGAGCTTCTTGGCATTTGCTTGGCCTGTTTGCTCATTTACTATCAGCAAAATAGCCAGACATTTCACCAGTTATCAAGGACTGTGCTAGGTTGGGCAGCAGCAGGGGCTACGGACACACAGCCTCAGCTGCAAGGGCCAAATATCATCACTCTAGAGATAGAGGTGAAGCTCCAAGCTGGCCTCACCCGCGGCTGCCTGAAGATTGGGAAATGCACAGGCTTTCTAGTGGGACAAAGCTGAGTTCAAACCTGGCCCTGCCCCTCTAGCTGTGTGGCGGAGGGCGTTTATTACCCTTTCTGAAGCATAGCTTTACCATGTGTAAAGTGAAGATCATCATACCCAACCCAGAGGGTTGTTAGGAGAAAAAAATGAAAGAAGTTTTGTAACATACGTAATGCAGGGTCTGGGACACAGCAATTGCTCAAAAACAGTTGTCCCCTTCCCCTTCCCTCTTGGCTCTGTCTTCCTGCATTTCATTAGTCAGGTCTCTGTGGTTTTCCTAGAACATCTCTGACTGCAAACCATCAACTGCTGAAAACCCTCGAGGAGAGGTAAAATGGATAATAGGAATTTCTAGGGACATAAAAGCGATATCATGTTTGTATGTGTAACTATCAATCAATTTCAGAGAAAAGCAGGCTTGCATAGCTGAGCAGACACCACCAGCTTTCTTCTGCTTCTGCAGATTGAATTTTATTTTATTAAGAGCAGAACAATGGGCCTGATTTTCCTCTTTGGATACTAAAGAAGACAAATTAGCCCAGAGGAAATTCTGCTGAAACTGTATTCAGTATTTGAGATCCTAAGCCCCAAGACAGAGCCTCTGTGTGACCTTGAGGAGCTGCGTGCATGCTCAGTGCTGGATCCCAGCATCATGTGGCCATGGCTGGGTCAGGAGCACAGGAGGCTCAAGACCAGTCCAGGGCCTGGTCAACAGAGCAGCATACGCAAAATCAAAGTGACCCCGGGTCTTGATGAGGGACACGCTGCCTTCCTGAGCAGTGCATGCTGCATGAGTATAACTGACTACCACATTTTTAAAAGAAAAAAAGGAATTTTCTTAACCTTTTTCCTTTTCCCCCACCTCCTACTTAGCTCTTTAGGAATGCAATTATAACCTTTACCTTCTCTCCACCAGACACTCCCTACACGGCAAGCTTATCTAACTATGTGTTTACTTAGAAGTTCCAGAGGCTGAACCTTGAAACACAGTAGGCACTTCTGGAACTCTCTCCCGCCAGGAGATTGCCTCAAGATAACAGTTAATTTACAGCCTAAATTTTGCCCTAGGCAAAATTAAAATGGTCAATTTACAACATGGCTCTGCCCACAATGGTGCTAGCCAGACCACTTGATAGATAAGACACAGGAAGCAAGTCACGTGGGCCCCACACCTCCTCCCCTACCTCCTACATGAGGTTCACCCCAAGTCCCCCTTTAAAAGCCCACGCTTTCTGCCCTGAAAACTGAAGTAATACCCTTAAGGCAGGAGCCTGTACTTCTTCCTCTCAGCTAAGCTCTGGAATAAAAGTCACTTTCTTTCCACCACTACTCCTTCTTATTAATTGGACTCTGCAAGCCATGAGCAGCTGGATCTGTGGGACTCACTGTCACAACTGGTTGTGGGGACCGTCCCCCACACTGGCAAGTTCAAGTCAACAAACTATGCTAGGCAGTGTTAGAGGTAGAGGACGAAAAGAGACTACAACATGGTCTCCACCCTCCTGAAATATTGAACACAAGCTAGGTCAGGGATTCTTAACCTTTTTGGTGTCATTGGAAATCGCAAGTATAGACCCCTTCTCAGAATAATGTTTTTAAATGTGTGAAATGAAATGAGATCACAAATGAAACCAACTCGATTGGAGCACACGAGGTCTCATGCACACATGGAGGGATGTGTTATTGCTAATTTAGCAGATCATAATGGTCAGGGGGTGTCTGAAAACTTTATGGATGAGCCGTTAAGGACTTCTACACAGAGAAATGGGGGAAGGCATTTCATGCGCAGGGAACAGCATGAACAATCTCTTGGAAACAAAGACTTGCAGATGCATTAAGGGAACAGAATAATCAAGTGAGGCTGGGGCTTTGCAGGAAGCACCCAGTGCTTGTATCTGGGTCCTCTCTCTGTCTCTTAGAGTCCTAGCCAGTGTGAAAGGAAAATAAATCTTGGGGTCCCCAAATCACTAAGCTAAAGGGAAAAGTGAAACTGGGAACTGCTTAGAGCCAACCTGCCTCCCATTCTATTCAGTCACCCCTATCTATGCCCACTGAGATGAATGCATATCTGATTGCTCCTTTGCAGAGGCTAATCAGAAACTCAAAAGAATGTAACCATTTGTCTCTTATCCACCCATGACCTGGAAACCCCTTCCCACCTTTGCTTCAAGTTGTCCCGCCTTTTCAGACCGAACCGATGTTCATCTTACATGTGTTGATTGATGTCTCACGTCTCCCTACAATGTATAAAACCAAACTGTGCTCTGACCACCTTGGCACATGTCAACAGGACCTCCTGAGGCTGTGTCACAGGCATGTGTCCTCAACTTCTGCAAAATAAACTTTCTAAATTAACTGCGACATGCCTCAGATTTTCGGGGTTCACACCGGTAACAGATGTGGACCGAGCTTGCACTTGAATTGCCTGTGCTTCTGTCTGTCAGGCCACCGGCAGTGGAAAGGTGAGCCCTTGGCATCTGTCCACTCAGCTGTGATCTGCTAGGAAGGTCAGAAAAGCAGGTGGGGGTGAGGGAGGCAAAAAGCAGCCCGGGAAGAGGGTGCTTCACAGTAGCTCTGTTTTGCCCCAGGAGGACAGCTGCACTGGGAGTTGGACCTGCAGGGGCAGACACCATCAGCCACTGACAACCCACCTAGGGAATGCTCACTCCTCTGCCAGTCACTCTGTTACTCTGTTGGGACAAGTTTTGGGCAGAATTGTACTCAGGAAAAATTTTAATTCGACATTTATTCTACGAACATGTCGGTCCTGTGTTTGTTTTTTTTAGGTTCTAGAGGACACCCAGCTCAAGCCCCTGATTAAATTTGTGCCTAAATTGGGGCCATCCTAGAATCCAGGCCCAAAGTGACCACAGGCCTGGTGGGAGGTGGGCCTACCAGGGCATATGGAGCTGGCTAGGGAAAATGTACCTCAGACGCAGTAGTCCAGCACACCAGTTTGGTCCAGACACAATGGCCTAGTCAGCAGGAGAGGGTGATTTTGACATCTTCCCTTAGGTGGGCCTCTGAGGCCAGGCTGAGGGGCTGCAGTCAAAAGAGCAGGCGAGAGCAGCCGCAGCAATAGCTCACGTTTATGAAGCGCGCATGCAGCACTCGGCACTGTGCTGAGCACTCTTCATGCACTCAGTCATTAAATGGGTAACCCTGCCAGCTATGGACTGGTGAGATCTCCTTTATTCAGATAAGAAGACATGCTTACAGGGGTTAAGCTGCTTGTGCAGAGCCAGGTCAGTGCCTGCCCCCCTCTGCCGGACTCCAAGTGTCAGTAGACATGAGTACGGGAAATATAAAGAAACTGGCCAGGTGCAGTGGCTCATTCCTGTAATTCCAGCACTTTGGGAGACCAAGGCAGGTGGATCACTTGAGCCTCAGAGTTTGAGACCAGGAACATGGCGAAACCCTGTCTCTACTAAAAATACAAAAATTAGCTGGGTGTGGTGGTGCGCACCTGTGGTCCCAGCTACTCAGGAGGCTGATGGAGGAGGATTGCTTAAGCCCAAGCGATCGAGGCTGCAGTGAGCTGTGATCACAATGCTGCACTCCAGCTTGGGGGACAGAGCGAGACCTTGTCTCAAAAAATAAAAATAATAAAATGTAAAGAACCAAAATACGAAACATGAGTGTCACCGGAGCCAGCAGCTTCTAGTAGTCAGGTTTTGCAGTGAGGGAAGAAGTCAGGACTCCGGTAGCCTTGGTCAAGGCAAAAGGTGACCACCCTGGACTCTGAGCACTGGCAGCAGTAACCAGGTGCTCCCCACAGTGCATCTGAGCATGGAGAAGGGACCATGCAGATGCCTCACAGCAGCCGAGAGGAAGCATCTGCACCTGCAGTGGGCAGACCATTTGAGACACCACCAAAGGATGTCCAGGACCGCATGGGAACTTATGCTGGGTAAGCCCTCCTATAATCAAAGATGTATGTATTGGAGAAAGCTTGTAGGTGTAGGGGAAAGGTCATGCAAGGCTGCTTGAATTAGGTGGGAGTGATTTCCAGTAGATCACTGAATCTGAGTCTGTTCTCTCACCTATAAAAGGAGCATAATAATGTTGACTTTACCTGTTGACTCTAAGGATGAAACGAAGTGACATAAATAAAGCAGTCCAGTATGGGGCTTGACAAACCATGGGTGTTCAATAAATATACGTTTTCCTCCCTTCTCCTTCAGAAGAATTTTTAGAGGCTGTGTAGGCTTTTTGAAGCTCTATGTAAATTTATGTGAAGTGACATTCAGTGAAATCACTCATCTGTATGATCCCTTTAATCCTACCTGCAGCTTCAGTAAAATTGAAATTTAAATCATACATTTTATTTAATGGCACAACTTAGATGCCTGGGGAGGGGGGTGGGGAGGAAGGAGAGAGAGGAAAGAAAAAACCTGTATTAGAAAGAAAAGACCTTGGCACTAAAAATATTCCAGGGGTGAAAGAGCTTTTGTTAAATGGACTCTTATCTTTTTTAAAAAAAGGTCAAATTTTAATCCAAAGATTTAGATTCAAATCAGGCTTTGAAAAAACAAGGGCCTCCATATGAAGTTTGCTCTTTCAAATTAAAATCCATTCTTTTTGTCTTGTGATTTTTTTTCCCCTGCTATTCCTCATGCATCTTACTTTTTTAGTTGGTCTTGTCTTACTACATGAATACATTAAAGGCTATGTATAACGATAAATACTACAAAGCAGAATCAGTGGACAATTCTGGAAACATTATTTTGGGCTTTAGATTTTAAGCACTAAAAAAAGATGCCCATCCACATTTTTTAAAAAGCAAGTTTTAAAAAAATGACAATGAATTTAATGTATTAAAAATACTTACTGTAAAGAGATAAAAATTATAGAAAACCATAAAGAAGAAATTAAAATTGTCCCAAATTCTACTACTCAATGATAGCCAAAATTTATAAATTTGTAAAAGCTTTTTGTATATTGAGGATATTAACCATATGCAGGTTTTATATGTATGGGTGTGTGTGTACATACATGTATATTCATAATGTGTCCTCTATTAGTCAAACCTTTAAATGGTAGTTTGTTGGTGAGAAGATTTAATTTTTATATTGCAAGATGTACCAATAATTTCTTTCTTTCTTTTTTTTTTGAGACAGGGTCTTTCTCTGTCACCCAGGTTGAAGTGCAGTGGCATGATGAGGACTCACTGCTACCTCTGCCTCCCAGGCTCAAGAGATCCTCCCACCTCAGCCTTCCAAGTAGCTGGGATTACAGGTGTATGCCACCACGCCCCGCTAATTTTTGTATTTTTACTAGAGACAGGGTTTTGCTATGTTGCCCAGGCTGGTCTCGAACAACTGACCTCAAGTGATCTGCCCGCCTCGGCCTCCCAAAGTGCTGGAATTACAGGCGTGAGCCACTGTGCCCAGCCTTTACCAATACTTTCTATCTAAATTTTTTTGTTAGATTTTTCCATCCAAAAATTATGAAAATTTTCACTTATTTTTCTACCACTTTCACAGTTTCATTTTTACATACACTTTTGGTGATAATTCTGGATTTTACTTTGATATAAAAATTAAGGCTCGGATCCAGGCTTACTTCTTCCAAATGGCTAGCCAGTGTTTTTCACCATCATTTCTTGAATTGCCTATGTTTCTGTACTGATTTGAAATGTTACTTCTCTAATGTACCTATACTTGGCACTATATGAGTGTTATAGTCTCTTCCACGATCTGTTCATCTAATTTCATTGCTTTGGTGACTAGGACTTTTTAAGACATTTTAAATATCTGATAAGACAGTTGTTCATACTATTTTTGGGGAAAAATCAACATTTTTAATGAACAAAGCACTTTATAAAACAATATTTAAAAAGTCAAAAATAACAGATGCTGGCAAGGTTGTGAAGAAAAAGAAACACTTATACACTTACACACTGTTGGTGGGAGTGTAAATTCATCCAACCATAGTGGAAAGCAAATCCTTTTGGGATGATACGAACATTCTAAAATCGGATTGAGGTGATGGGAAAACTGTGTGAATTTACTAAAATTATTGAATTGTACATGTAAAAAGTGACAAATTTGCGGTAAGTAAATTTACTTCAGTAAAGCTGGTTTATAATACCAAAAAATATTTAAAAATCAAATACTGTATACATGAAGAAAGAGAGGGAGGAAGAAAGGAAGGAAGAGAGGAAGGGAGGGAGGGAGGAAGGAGGGAAAAGAAAGGGAAGAGAGAGCAAAGGAGAAAGAAGGAAGAGAAGAAAAAGGAGGAAAGGAGAAAGAATATTTCTTTTTGTATGATGAAAACAATGAATGTTAAAAAGACTGCCTTTAGCTATTCTATATCAGAATTAGTAAACGAAACTAGCTCAAAGCAAAATCAAACCAAGGGAAGGAAGACAAAAGTCGTGTAAGTTGAAATATAATGTTGAGGAATTACCACAATTCTTTGCAGAAGAAAATTGTCACCTCTGAAAATGAAGGATCCAAGTCTCTGTAAGAGTGGAAGATAAACAAATAAATAAGATTACACCACAAAGGAGCGTCATTTAAGAGGTCAGTCTCTTTCCCGGGGTCTCACGCCTGGGACTCTCTGGACTGATGGCACTTCCATTACTCCTTGCCCAGCCCTGGGTGTATGAATGGAAATCTCATTCTGTGCAGCTGCCTGTGGAAAGCCTCACAGCACTGCAGAGCTATGTGGAGTGGGTCACCCCCAGCCCACACCATGGAGACCTGAGCTTGCGCAAGCTCGTGGAAGCTAAGTGCATCCAGCTCTGATCCCCTGGGTGTGGGAAACAGCCAAGAGTTACAGAGGCCTGCAGTTCTGTTAGCGTGGCCAGAGAGTATTGAACTCCATATTTGAATAATTAACTCAGCAAGCAGCCTCCTAAGTCAGCCTTGAACGCTAGTTTATCTTCTCAAATAACGGATGATAATCTTTCCTCTCTAACTCATTTACTTCTAACTCAAAAATGTCAAAACGGGACCGGGCGCAGCGGCTCACGCCTGTAATCCCAACACTTTGGGAGGCCGAGGTGGGCGGATTATGAGGTCAGGAGTTCAAGACCAGCCCGGCCAATATAGTGAAACCCTGTCTCTACTAAAAATACAAAAATTAGCCAGGCATGGTGGTGCGCACCTGTAATCCCAGCTACTCAGGAGGCTGAGGCAAAAAATCGCTTGAACCTGGGGGGCAGAGGTTGCTGTGAGCCGAGATCGCGCCACTGCACTCCAGCCTGGGTGACAGAGCAAGACTCTGTCTTAAAAAAAAAAAAGAGTCAAAACTGAATGCAACATTTTCCTTCTGTGTGAAATGGAAAGGCTTCATAGCGGGTGTTTGGATGCAGATGAGGTCTCTGGTTGGGGCATGCTCATGATTCCCTGGCAATTGTTAACAGGAAGATGTGCTGATGGCAAGAGCTTCCCATTTGAACTCTAAAGACCTCTGTCTACATCGTCATGGACATGACAGGCTAGTAGGAAAGGCAGATGGTAAGTGAGTAACTAGAGATGAGATGGGAGCAGAATTACGAGGGAGGTACAAGGTCCTGGAAAGCATACAATTTTATGGAAATCAAAAGCGTGTAAATGGCAAAAAGTTCCACATGAATAGACAACAAACTGTTAACAACTATCTATGAGGTAGAATAACAAAGGCCTTTAACTTTCTCAGGTATATATTTATGTATTATTCAAATGTTTTACAACCAGAGTATACTACTTTTGTACTTATTAAAAAAAAGACATTAAAAATTAAATTAATTTTTAAAATGTGTTTACAGGTTCTTAAGAATATGAAACTATTGGATTTTTCTTTTCTTTTCTTTTTTTTTTTTTTTTGAGATGGACTCTCGCTCTGTTGCACAGGCTGGAGTGCAGTGGCGAAATCTCAGCTCACTGCAACCTCTGCCTCCCAGGTTTAAGCAATTCTCTGCCTCAGCCTCCCAAGTAGCTGGGACTACAGGCGTGCACCACCACTCCTGGCTAATTTTTGTATTTTTAATAGAGATGGGGTTTCACCATGTTGGCCAGGCTGGTCTCGAACTCCTGACCTCATGATCCACCCGCCTCAGCCTCCCAAAGTACTGGGATTACAGGCGTGAGCCACCACACCCAGCCTTGAAACTACTGGATTTTGATGTTTTGTTTCGCTTTGTTTTGTTTTTGAGACAGGGTCTTGCTCTATTGCCCATGCTGGAGTGTAGTGATGCAATCTCTGCTCACTGCAGCCTTGACTTCCCGGGCTCAAGTGATCCTCCCACCTCAGCCTCCCAAGCAGCTGGGACTACAGGCATGCAACACCACACCTGGATAATTAAAAAAAATTTTTTAACCAGGCTCGGTGGCTCATGTCTGTAATCCCAGCACTTTGGGAGGCTGAGGCAGGTGGATCACCTGAGGTCAGGAGTTCAAGACCAGCCTAGCCAACATGGTGAAACCCTTTCTCTACTAAAAATAACAAAAATCAGCCAGGCATGGTGGCAGGCACCTGTAATCCTAGTGACTTGGGAGGCTGAAGCAGGAGAATCACTTGAACCAGGAGGTGGAGGTTGCAGTGAGCCAAGATTGTGCCATTGCACTTCAGCTTGGGCAACAAGTGCAAAACTCTGTCACAAAAATTTTTTTTTTCTAGAGATGAGGTCTATGTTGCCCAGGCTGGCCTCAAATTCTTGAGCTCAAGGGATCCTCCCACCTCAGCCTCCCAAGTTGCTGGGATGACAGGCATAAGCCATCACATCTGGACTGAAACTATTTGATTTTGAACCTGGACTTTCATGTTGTAATTTATTTTTTGCTGTGGTGACTTGAGGAAGGTAAAGATGAAGCATTTCAGCAGGAACCATGAGTGGGCAGCCCATAGTTTAGGATCTGCTAGTCTATAACAGCAAATGTGAGTCTTCCCTTATGCAGCAAGGCTAGCCCTATGGATTGAAGTGTCCACTGAAAACCGCACGGCATCTTTCCACATAGTCCTGAACCAAGACTGGCGAGGCCCGACAGAGCAGGAATAACAAGAAGTTAAATAGAGCCAGTAAGGAGAGGGCATTGATGAAGCAGGCAATGGAACACAAATCAAATGGCCATTTTCCATGGAGAACTGGTGCCAACTTAAAGGGAATGACTTGGAGCCTTCTTCCCTGTTCAGTAAATGGCTTTTCTTTATCCGTAGCAAAGTTCTGCAAGGTCACCGTGTGCAATGCAGGACTCTTCACGTCCTCCGTTCCCAGTCAGTGCCCGCTGCCCACAGTCAGCTTTTGTCAAAGGCGTGGTGGAGTTCGCAAGCCGCAGCTCTTTGTTTTAAAATGAGTAAGCCAGGGCTTTCCCCCTCCTTCGTTTTCTTTTCCTGGCTCTGAATAGGTCTGTTCGTACACAGCAGATGGCTTTCTGACGAGGCCCAAATTCATCCAGTCTTTGGGGAAAAAAAACTACAGCAAGAGAGACTGTTATTCCAATCTGATAAAGTTTTCTATTTTCAGTTAGAAAAATGAGTCTCCGTAAGTAGAAAAGGAAAAAAAATAATAGGAAAGTGAAAGGAACAAAAGCAGTCGATACTTCACATGAGAGATGGATTTGGGGAGTTTTCAATTATGTAGATCTTATCTATCTCCAGACACCATTCTCGCCTGTGGCTCAGAAGCTCCAGGGAAGACAGCTCCAAACAGTAAAGGCTTGTGTGTAAAACACACACCAGAAGGTGGGAAGGTCATACACCAGCTTCCAGACAGTGGGGCTGTCTCTGGAGAGAGCTGGAAGGGATCAGAAATGAGAAGAGCTTAAAAGGGGGTTTCAACTTCTTAATTTTTCTTTTTTTTTTCCAGACAGAGTTTCACTCTTGTTGCCCAGGCTGGAGTGCAATGGCGTGATCTTGGCTCACTTCAACCTCCACCTCCCAGGTTCAAGCGATTCTCCTGCCTCAGCCTCCCGAGTAGCTGGGATTACAGGCATGCAACACCATGCCCAGCTAATTTAACTTCTTAATTTTTAAAAAATATTTTGTTTTCTTTAAAAAGTAAACGCAGGTAGTAGTGGGTACCTGGGCATTGTTGGTTGTGAAGAGCAAGGACTATGGAACCACATTGCTAGGGTTAGGATACCAGCTCTGCTATTTACAAGTTGTATAACCATAGCAAGTTACCCAACTCTGTGCCTCAATTTTCTCATCTTTAAGATGGGGATAAGAATAGAAGATATTGTATGGGGCTATGGTAAAGATCAAATGACCTCACTTATTCATTCCATAAGTATTCCTGAGGGCCACTATGTACCAGGTACTGTCCTAGGTGCCAGGGACACAGCAATGATCAAAGCACACAGATATCTGTTCTGAAAAAGCAAATATTCTGGAGAGAGAGCAATAAGAAGCTAGATAATGAAAAACAGCATGTTAGATAGAGATGAACAATAAGCAGAAAAAAATAAAGCAAAGATAAGATGGGTCAAAGAGGCTGGCATTTTAGGGAGGGTGGTCAGGGAAGGCCTCACTGAGAAGGTACATTATGACAAATGAGTAAAGCTCGAAGGAGGTAATATTTACTGCAAAGCTCCTAGAAAAGTGCCTGGCACTAAATAAATGTTAGTTGTTTTTTTATCATCTATGTTTGAACTGTATCTTATTTTTATATTAATAAGAAAACATTTTGAATGACCAAGAAGAAAAAGAGTACATGGACATACAGAAATGCCTGGAATCAGTAGCAGAATCACCGCAGCACAGTTTTTTGGAAACATTGGTCAAGGAACGCTTAGTTGTGTCAAGAAACCTTGCCACCCAGTGATACAGACCTACAGAGGGACAAAAATTTAGCCAAGAGACAAATAATTCAAAAGTAATTTATATTTTAAAGACAAAGACACAAAAGACGTCAGTCATCTTTCTTTAAAAATGAGAACAGAAAACTATTGAATTCAGTAAGACTGGGAATGAACAACTATTCAAAATACAGAGCAAAAATGTAAATGGTAGAAGAATTCTGTAATATAGCCTTATTAAAGAAGAGAGAAGGGTAGAAATACCATGAGATGAAACAATGAAAAGGAGAATGAAAGAGATATATCGAGTGAACAATAGATATGGACAAGCTGACACACATCCAAAAACAGGCACAGAAAGAAAACATAAAAAGACAGAAACACAAAAAGATATAGCAAGGAAAAGACACTGAGTGAATTTCATGGACTCTAATCCCATCTTTTGGCTTCTGTGATGCTATCATTAAAAAATAAAATTAGTACTTTGTGTTTTGTGACTTCAGGCATTATGGGGTACAGCATTGGTGGTGCATTCTTTGCTAGAAGAATAAATGGAATCAAGAAGGGACCCCTGCTCTTGGGAAGACACTCAGGCCCTTATCTGTAGTCAGGGTACCTAGAATGTCCTCAGGAATTCTTCATGCTGTCGGGAGCTAGGAGAGGGTGAGCCCAAACTGCCCAAGAACCTCCTCCCTCATCGCCAAAATATACTCGAGCCAATAAATTTAGACTGAAAAATTTAGCAGCTTGAAAAATAAGAGTATTTATTGCAAAATGCTGCAAAAAATTCACAGAACTTGTCTAGATTTTGAACTTGTCAAGCTCGCTCTTTTTTTTTTTTTTTTTTTTTGAGGCGGAGTCTTCAAGCTCACTGCAAGCTCCGCCTCCCGGGTTTACGCCATTCTCCTGCCTCAGCCTCCCGAGTAGCTGAGACTACAGGCGCCCGCCACCTCGCCCAGCTAGTTTTTTTGTATTTTTAGTAGAGACGGGGTTTCACCGTGTTAGCCAGGATGGTCTCGATCTCCTGACCTCGTGATCCTCCCAAAGTGCTGGGATTACAGGCTTGAGCCACCGCGCCCGGCCCAAGCTCTCTTTTTATTGAGAGCAGACCAGTGAAATCATAGGCAGATTTAGTCATGCAATTGCCTAAGAGATTCTGAGATACAAATAAGACTCAAGGCACAAATCTTTACTCTACCAAAAAGTAGATGAACAGAGAAAAGATCACAGCCTAAGCTGCAGAGGTAACGGCTGAAAAGCAAAGGACTAGCATCCCGATGAAGGTTCCTATTCAGCAGAGCCAAAATGGAAATTTAGGCTAATGCAAAATGCAAAACAATATTGGAAAGGAGCCCTGAAAAGTGTTTCAGAGTACATTTTGATCCTGGTGAGGTGAGCTTAGAGCAAGAAGCTGATTCCCCAAAGCCTGGAGGAGCTGTGTGGGAAACAGCAGCCAAAGAGAAGCACAATCAAACAGAATTGAGGATGACTGTTCAAGGAGAAATGATCTAAAAGAAAGGGGAGCATCAGGGGGATGGCAGACTCATGGGGAGAGGGACGGGTACACCACCACAACAGTCTGGGGTGACATAAGATGGACGACCTTTCAATTTGTACAAGGACCTACAAAGAGTCTTTAAATTGTTCATATTCTTAGGTTCAACAAGTCTGTATTTAATGTTTTATCTTAAGGAAATAAATAGTATAGGCAAAACATACCTAAACGACAAGGCTAGATAAATCACGTCACATCCGTATACAAGAGTTCATGCCGGGCACAGTAGCTCATGCCTGTAATTCTAGCATTTTGGCAGGCCAAGGGGGAGGATTGCTTGAACTTACGAGTTTGAGGTTACAGTGAGCTATGATTGTGCCACAGCACTCCAGCCTGGGTGACACAGCAAGACCCTGTCTCTAAAGAAGAAAGAGAAGGAGGAAGAAGAAGAGGAGGAGGAGGAGAAGAAGAGTTACTATGCAGTCATTAAGAATATTGTAAAATATTTCAAACAGTGCATGACCAGGTATATGGGCACTCCTCGTTAAAGATGGCAAGTTGAATCCATATATTTACCTCTGCCTGCTAGGAAAACCCTACAAAATTACATTAACAGGATCACAAAGGAGAAAGCTCCTAAGGCTTAAAGAACAGGAGTGCAGACAGCAGCATATTAGATATGTCAACAAAATTTTAGAAGCTTGAAAGCAAACAGATGGGCATTCACTAGCTTGACACACCAAAAGATGACCTCTGAGGCATGGTGGCGCAAGCCTGTAGTCCCAGCTACTCAAGAGGCTGAGGTAGGAAAATCGCTTGAGCTCAGGAGTTCAAGTCCAGCCTGAGCAACACAGTGAGACCCCTGACTGTTTACAAAAAAAAAAAAAAAAAGAAGGTGACTGCTAAATGCCTGAGGGCAGGGGGCAGTTGGAGAACTAGGAGGCGAGCCAGTTTGCTCCTCAGAAGCCTAGAAAGTCTCAGGAAGATGAGCGCAGGAACGGGCAAGGCTGAAAACAATGGATTGCTTGAGAGACCATGAGAACCATCTAGACCTCAAGATGCCTTTCCCCCACCATGGGTCCCTTCCTTCCCCACTCTTCCGCCCCGCAGGAGCCTGGAGGGTCCCTCTCTGGAGGAGTATGCGGCGGCCACACCATGGAGCATGGCTCACTAGGCACTGCCAAGCACAGAAATGTCTTCTGCGTTTTCCCTTTTCTTTTCATTTTCCTTGTTTTTCAAATTATCTACAATAAACATATGCTACTGGTAATCAGAAAAAATATTTAAAAAGTGACAGCAGTAACTTATGCTTAAAAGAAGATTTGAATAATGCGGAAGAAAGCAAAGTTAAAGGCCCCCTCTTGCTCACCCCTACCTCCACAGAGATAACCCCAATTTAGAGTTGCTTTGTATATCCTTACAGAAAAAAATCATGAAAATACAATGAAAGCAAAATGGAAGGAAAAACAAAAAGGAGTAAGGTGCAGACCAGGAGACCACAATTTTGCTAAAACTCAGAAAAAGGGGCAGAAATGAACACTTCCCTGGAGAATCCAAGAGGCTCCTAAGCACAGAGGAAGAGTAGGCAGGGGAAGAAAAGGAGAGAGGAAAAGAATTGTGTTATCTTTAAAGATGTTGGCTAGCATAAAAGGGCCTAAGTTCTCTTAATTTAACAACATGGTTCTATCATTAATAAAACAACTTTTGGCACAAAAATAAAATTAAGGAAATAATGAGTAGTTCATCTCTTCCCTATGATTCATATATTTTCCCTTTAGACTCTAACTGCCTCAGATTTTTTGTTTGTTTGTTTGTTTTTTTAGAAACAGGGTCTCACTTTGTGGCGAGATCATAGCTCACTGCAGCCTCAAACACCTGGGCTCAACGATCCTCCTGCATCAGCCTCCCAAGCAGCTGGTACTATAGGTGCATGCCACCACTCCTGGCTAATTATTTTATTTTTTGTAGAGATAGGGGTCACGCTATGTTGCTCAGGCTAGTCTCCAACTCCTGGCCTTAAGTGATCCTCCTGTCTCGGCCTCCCAAAGTGCTGGGATTACAGGTGTGAGCCACCACACTGTCTTTTCCTGAGATTTAAATAAAAACTCTGAATGTTTCAGTAGAACCATGTACTTTGTTAACAATTTGTCTATGTAACTGGCTAATGTCACAGGGAGAGAGAGAGATCCTAACATGCTTTTAAAAATTTTTCAATTTATGATGAAAAATTGTGCTGTCTCTATTTCTAATAATTAAATTTTGGAATTGTATTCAGCCCATGTTCTGCCTCCACAGTAAAATCACAGCTCTTCTTGCCTTATGCAAATACATAGATTTGCTTTCATCTGTGCACTGGCTATCCGCACAGCAGTATTGTGCCAAGGTGAATAATCTTGATTAAATTAAGCATTTCCAAGGTCTTTTATGTACTTAAGGAAATATACCACATATTAAGTGGAAGTTTGATATGTCTTCTATGTAGGTTACCCAGGCTATTTCGTAAATCAAATTAACAAATTTAAAATGCTTTATTATGCCAAAGGATTCCCAGGGACTTCTGTACTTGAATCATGACATTTTGTTAAGAGGAACTGTTGGACGGACATAGAAGAAAAAATCCTATTATATGCTGCACTGTACTTTAGAAGATCATTTTTCTTATAATGTTCTTGGGAAGTGTTTTAATATACTCAAGAACCTTGAGAGATTATAGAAGATAGAGAATGCGAGGCTTACCTGAAATTGCATTAATGGCTTTGCTGTTGAATGTAAAACAAATCCAGCCAGGGGAATTTGGGGGCCTGTTAAACATGTTTGTGTTTTACCAGAAGGCAGAAAATCCACTCACAGAAAATCTGCAACAGCAAATCACTGAGAATGCTCAGTAGGTTTACTTCGTGTGTTTTTGCCTCAGAATTTCTGAGATGATGAGGTTTATTGCCGGCCAATACACTGGATTTTAAAGCTCTTCTCTTCAGAATTTATTGCACAGACACATGCTTTGGAGAGTCCACACACACTCGCATGCACGTGCAAGGCGGGAGCCAGGGCCCTGCCCGGTGAGCTGGGGGAATGGTGGGCACGCACTTCACTGCTCCTCTGACCCCAAAGGTGGCCCACGCAGGGTCCTGCTTTACCTCAGGAGACAGGGGTGCACTGCCAGCTGCTCCTCCTGCAGATGTGAGAGCTCTCCTCCCTTCCCCCCGCAAACATTGCTTCTTTAATCCCTTTTACACAGTTTGGTAAAACTTCCTCCCCACTCTTTTCCTGGTACCTAAGAAAAGGTTGCTTTTTGTAAACTACCCCAAGTCTGGGAAGGAGATTAGGTCCTCTTTGGTCTAGAAAGGTTTGAAAGAATCAGAATGAGGTTCGACTTAGCAATGAGTTTGGTTTGCTTGTCTTTTAAATACTCCATTCTGGAGCCAGATCTCTGTGATGGCCTCTACCCTGCCTGCTTCCAGCTTCACCATCTGAAGCTCCCTTACATCCCCCCTCCCCACCCAGCTGCAGCGTTAGAATTTGTTAAAAATGCCAATAACTGGTGTGAGAGCCTGGGTGGAGGTGGGAGACAAAGGGGCTACAAATATCTAAGGGTTTGGAAGAGCGAAAGGTGAGAGAGTGGTAATGAAAGGGTGTGGCTATGAATAAGGGATGACCCTGTGGTGTCCACCAAGAGTACAGAACTGGAGTCCTGCCCCTGTGTACAAAGGGAGGGCCCAGATTAAGATGCATAGGAGCCACTAAAAGGCCCCCAGTACCACCCTGTACAGACTGTGTCAGTTGGAGAGGTATACAGGACTGACTGTATGTTCCCCAGGATTCCATGTACATGCTCAAGCAGCTAAAAGTGAGACCTTCTATTTTTTTTTCTCAACTATATGCCCTCCTCTCTCTTTCCATGATAAAGGATATAGTAATGATGGCATAACACCAGTAATACAAGTTACCTGCAGCAAAGTCAGAAAACACAGGTGAGCAACAACAACAACAAACCATATTCTGAAATCTCAGTATCCTGTAAAAAAACCACAATTTAAGACTTTGGTGTGTAGATTAGTAGATCTTTCCTGTGCAAATGGGTACAGAATCAACCTAGAGAACAGCAGGTACAGATTGGAGCTGGAGGGCAGAGTTCTAGCAGGGATGTCACTTAAAAAAATAGTAACTGATGAGTTTCCTATCATGGTCAACTGCACTGAGAAGGAATTCATAGTTCTGACATTGTTGGAAAGAATTGGTACTAGGTAAAAAGCAAACCAAAGCAAATAAAATGTGAGGGAATTTTTAAATCTGAGGGAAAAATGTCACACAAGGAAGGAAATGTGATGATAATACTCTATGTGGCTCAGCTGCGAGCTGTTTTTCAACTTCATAATGTAAACACTAAATATTGACTTTTTAAAATGTTTGTTTGGAAATAATTATAGATTCACAGGAAGTTGCAAAGATAGTACAGAGAGGTCCAATGTACCTACCCTTCCCCCAGTGGTTACATATTACATACCGGCAAAAAATACCAAGCAGGAAATTGACACTGGTACAATGTGTGCAAATTCTATGCCTTTTTACCACATGTGTAGACCCACGTGACCACGACCATCGAGGCAGAACCATTCCATCACCACAAAGATGTCCCTTTGCTACTCCCGTATAGCCGCACGCTCCTCTCCACCATCCCTAATGTTACCCTGGCAACCACTAATCTGTTCTTCATCTCTCTAAGTTTGTCATTTCAAGAATGTTATATAAATAGATTCATAAATAACGTGGCCCTTTGAGTTTTATTTTTTTATTTTTTATTTTTTTGGAGATGGAGTTTCACTCGTGTTGCCTATGCTGGAGTGCAATGGCGTGAACTTGACTCACTGCCGCCTCTGCCTCTCGAGTTCAAGCGAGTCTCCTGCCTCAGCCTCCCGAGTAGTTGGGATTACAGGCGTGTGCCACCACGCCCGGCTAGTTTTGTATTTTTAGTAGAGATGGGATTTCTCCATGTTGGTCAGGCTGGTCTTGAACTCCCGACCTCAGGTGATCTGCCCACCTCGGCCTCCCAAAGTGCTGGGATTACAGGCGTGAGCCAATGTGCCCAGCCTGAGATTTTTTTTCACTCAGCAAATGCCATTGAGATCCACCTAGTTGTTGCTTACATCAAGAGTTTCTTCCTTTTTATTGTTGAGTGGTATTCCAACTAAATATTCTTTTAAACAAAAATTGCAATACAACACATGACCAACCGTGACCAGAATCTGGTCATAGCTCTAATAATGATAGCAGTTAACAATTCTTGAGTCCTGAAGATTTGCCAGACACTGTGCTTGGTGCTTTCCCTACCGGATCTCATTCAATCCCCACCACAACAACTTTCATTATCTCATTTTATTGATAAGGAAACTGAGGCTCGCAGAGATTAGGTACTTTCTCAGGGTTAAGCAGCTACCAGGTTGATCCTGATCCACCGCCTAAGCTCTTAATATGCACATGTGCTGAGGAAACAGGACACCATTTTATTCGCAGGCTTCAAAGGAAGAAAAGCCATAGGCTGAGTCCCTTCATAAATGTCGTCTCCCTGGAGGCCACACTAGCTGTCCAACCCCTCTTTTAAAGACAGGCTGAAGAGCACAGACTCTTTCTAAATACTCAGAAACTCAGCTGCTGGTGTTAAGCCACTCAAATAAGATTTTACCTTTACAACGGAATTAGATTAACTTACAACTGGCTTCTTGTTTTTATAACTTCTACCAGCGACTCTAATATCTTCCACTCAGTAGAGACCATTAAGAGAATGTAAGTGACTACCCTAGAACTTAAAGTATAATAATAATTTAAAAAAAAAGAAATAAAAAAATAAAAAAAAAGAAAGGGTAAAAAAAATAGTAAAGAAAAAATTATCAAAGGGGATAATTTCAGATTAAGGATAAATCTTCAGAGTTACAGGGTCTGCCAAGTATACATTAAAAATATGTCTTGAAAATATAAAAATTATACTTAGATACACCACTGTAAGATTTTTAGATTAAGAATAAAGAGTAAATCCTAAAAAAAAAAAGAGAGAATGTAAGTGACAATATAAGGATTTAATATGCACAGAAATACAGAAATCAGACTGAGAGCCAATTTTGAGATGAATGCCTTTAGGCCCTAAATATGCCTGAGTGATTTTTATAAAGCCTTATAAAATTATGTTCGTTGTAAATGAGCAACCAACTGTTCTGACAATAGGGTTAAATTAATTTACTGACTTGCGAAAACCAAAGGAGGAGTAAATATGTAGCTAATAGGAGTTTCCAAAGAAAGGACATCTTGGATCAGAGCTGTTGCTCAAAGGGCACCACGGAATCCTTTCTGTGTCCAACATTCTTCCCTGGGAGGACGGGACTGCCCAGGCCTCCACAGGCCTCTGTCGCTTGCTTTGCTGTGACTCCCATGGCTGACTCCTGTGGGTCTTCCCGGGGCCCTCTCTGCAGAGCAGATTGTCGATTACTGTCATAAGCATCAGAAAAAAGCTCTATGCAGAGGGATGACTGTCTTTTTTGGGAACAGCTCCACTGATGGCTGCAATAAGCCTGTGGTAATGACAAGTGATAAAAACCCAAACCCTGCTGAGCATCCTCGTGATGTGTTCTCTGGGCGCCGGTTGAAAAATCCTCATTCTAACAATGAAAATAAGGATACCAGTTCACCTCCATGAAAGGCTTACATGTCAGGCCCCTGCCATGTGTTATTTCCTTTAATCTTTATAACAATTCGGAGTCGGGTCATATGATCATTCCCATTGTATAAATGGGAAAACAAATTCAGAAGGATTGGATGATTTGCCCAGAGTCACGCAGCTAGCTGATGGTGCTCCTGGGGTCAGCCGAGCAGGCTGACTTTCCTGCACGAACTAAGCCTCAGGGTCACCGAAGAGCTGACAAAAGAAGTTTCCCTTCATAGGAGTATTGCAGCTAGTACATGAGAGAGGAATGATATCACCATTTTGCAACTCTCTACTGAATTAGTGGAAGTGATCGTTAAGCAATGGTCATGAATAGTTTCTAACATTATAAAACTAGAACCTGAACCAAATCAAACATTTAGATGTGATTACCAATGTACTGGAAATAAAAGGGACAGAATAATAGGTAAAGAAACTATGGCATGCAATCAGCAAAATCCAAAATGTGGGAAATTCTATAGGGTAAACAGTCCAGTTTCTTCAACAGAAGAATGGCAGGGAAAAGAAAAAAAGGGAGAGAGAATCTATAAGTTAAAAGACACTTTAGAGACATTCTAAGCAGTAGCAACGTATGAACTTCATTTAGAGCCTGATTGAGACAAATAAACTGATTTTAGAAGCTATTTATTATCAGACAATTGGGGATGTGTGAACACTGATTTGATGCTATTGAAGAGTTGTTGTATTAGGGGGAGTGTGGTTGGGTACATTGAGGTTCTGATTTTATAGACAGAGTCTTGCAAAAACACACAATGAAATTCTAACCGCTGAAACGATGACTGGGATTTACTTCACAATCCTCTGGGAGCAGGGAAGTGGAGTGGGGGATGTCTAGGGCAATTGAGATAGGCCACAAGTAGATCATTGTCAGAGCTTAGGGACAGATATGTAGGCCTTCATTGTACTATTTTCTCTGCTTTTATGAATGTTCGGAGTTTTCCATAATACATTTTTTTTTAAAGGACTCTCAGAAAGAGCAGCTATAATGAAAGAAGAGGGGAAAACCCAGGCAAGTGTCATATCCCTGGATGCAAGGAAAGAAATGCTTCTAGAAGGAGGGTGTGGCCAGGTGGATGAGATGCCGCTGATGGGTCAGGCGTCCAGCACTGAGCCTGTCACCTGGTGTCTCCAGGGAGGGACGCACATCCCTCTGGCCCCTCTCACTTCAGGGCGTGCTCCCTGCCACCCAGGAAATGCTCCTGGGCCAGGGATCCCCTTGGTCTCCTCACTTTCCAGCGTCATCCTTGGTTACTCTGGAACATTAGCAATTTTGCAAGTAGGACTCAGAGCCTCTGAGGATGGTGGGGAGGTTATTTTGCTTCCCTTTCTAATTTATGCTGTGCCAGGGTTTCATTTTAAAGGATTTGTTGACACAGTGTTCGAGGGGGAATTAGTGAAGCTACCAGCATGATGCAAATTTAGTTTCCAGAATCTAGACCAAAGGTTACTGACTTGTTTTACGGAGTCTCGCTCTGTCGCCCAGGCTGGAGTGCAGTGGCCGGATCTCAGCTCACTGCAAGCTCCGCCTCCCGGGTTTATGCCATTCTCCTGCCTCAACCTCCCGAGTAGCTGGGACTACAGGCGCCCGCCACCTCGCCCGGCTAGATTTTTGTATTTTTTAGTAGAGACAGGGTTTCACTGTGTTAGCCAGGATGGTCTTGATCTCCTGACCTCGTGATCCGCCCATCTCGGCCTCCCAAAGTGCTGGGATTACAGGCTTGAGCCACCGCGCCCGGCCGTTACTGACTTGTTAATTATGACCTCATGAAACCCTCTTGTTGTTTCGCAAAGATCACCTCAATCATTGTTTAGGTTTTGGTAGTGATTTGGTTTTGCCATAAGAAGGGAGGAAGTTTTCCGGGGAAGATATTAATTGCTTGGGCCACAGTTTGTCAACTCTAGTTGTACTCTTAAATGATCTCTTTCTTTCCCCGTCCCTCTGCCCACCTTTGTCTCACCCATTCCACATCCTCTTCTCTTTCTCCTTACCCTTTTATCTCTCTACCCTAACTACCTACCGTAGGCAGGGAATATGGTGTCTGGAAGTTACTGGTTTTCAGCCCCCTCTGCCTGGCTTCTCTGGGTGAGCCAGGCAGCAGCCTCCCAGCGTGGGCTTTCTGTATTCCAGGTACTGCCTGAAGAACACAGCCCTGGATACTCAGAGTGATGTGTGACTCTCACCTCTCCTAGCCATCAGCCTTGCTACTTGTTTTTATCTATCATCTTCCCAGCCCTTCAGATTTGATCCTTTCTCTTTTGTTGCCAGTGATAACAAGGGCCTGGTTTCCTTTCAGACTGGCCTGCCTCTGCCTCTCTGTTCCAGCAATTACGCCCTTGGAATGTGGGCCATCATCTGGATGGATGGCAGCTCCACCTGCCTCTCCCCAGCCTTAGGTGTGAGGCCAGGACAATTGCTGAGAAATCCCTGGAGGCCAGAGATTTTTGAGCGATGTGTGGTGCATAGCGAAGGTGTGTGTCCACCATTTTCTGACCTTAGGTGGAGTCCCTGATGGTGTGAAACAGTGTTCAGAGGTCCTGCAGTGGGCCTCACTCACCTCTGTAGCGGAAACAAGGCATCAGTGGAGCTGCATTCTCCAGAGCCATCAAGAATGGTTAAGAAATGAATCTTGGTCTCTTGTTTGGCTAATTTTTGTTACTGTCTGCCTCTAGCTCCCATGGGAGCACCTGTCTAGCTGTACCTCTTCATCAGGCTGTTGTAGGACCTCACGTGAATGATTCAATCCCCCTCCCCAGGATGATCACACACACACACACACACACACACACACACACACACACACACAACCGGAAGTTGTATGCCTGTTGTAATTGCTTAATTAAAAAGGAAACTTAGCAGGACTCAAGGGCTTTCTTCTGATTGTTTTACATTTTCATTGAGTGGATTCTTCATCTTTGCTTCTGTGTTGGTGGATTGATTATTCAAGCTATAATAGGATGTGGGTCCTGTATTTCACCATCACTATCAACTATTGTCCTTTTTCTCACGCACACTTCTTTTGTGTTAATTGCGAGTCTAAGTGTCTTCATTTCAATATCCGTTATTTCTCTTGTATAGTTAAATTGCTGGTGTTTTTTTTGCTTTCATAGGGTCCAGAAAATATAGGAAGTTACACTAACAACACAGCTCTCAAAAAATTAATTTTTATAGTTAGCTTCTTTCCCGTGGGGGACACAGAGACTCACTCAAGTTGCCTAAGAAAAATGGTGTCTAGAGTGAAGACGCACATGGACAAATCTCAGCATTCTCTCCTCTCCATGTCGGCCTCTGCCTCAGAGCATTGCTGCCTCTCTCTGTGCATTTGCTTCCTTCTCCGTCTTCTACCAGCTTTCTTAGAGAGTCTGCTTCTTCAGCACTTCAGATGGCCCATGCTACATCATGGCCTTATGGGACACAATTCAATTCTACTTGTGAACGTTCTCTTTCAAAACCACCCTTAACCACTTTGCCTTGTTTCCCAATTTACATTCTCCAGAGTTAGGATCAGCTAAGTACAGCTTGTCTTTTTATCATGGTCACTGACCAGTCTGGTTGGCCTGGGGTCAGGTGCTGCACTCATTCTACCACACATAGTGTGTGTGATGTGGTGGATTGTGGTTAAACAGGGCAAAACATGGCCACCAAAGAAGTAGGGGCTGTGGTAGCTAGACAGTTTCCCTCAAAGGGGGTTGTGGGCAGGCAGGTACCAATGGATATTGCTAGTGCACTGGTTAACTAACAATCTCATTAACTATTGGCCTAGAGAATCAGAAAGTTAAAATGGATGTTATAAATTCCGTTCACAAAAACCCATGTTTCCTTCTCACAAGAAATCCTCTCAGCCATTTGATGAGTATTTACCTTTTTTTCAGGCAAAATATGCCTAAATATCCGGGTTTCACACCCACCACAGGTTATAAATAGCAAAACTAAGGGGGCAAAGAAGCACTAATACAGACAGACACTAATAGCATGGAGAGTCAATAACTGAGAGGCTGACAGCATGGCAGAAAATCTATGAGAAGCAGACATAAGAACTCAAATAGCACAGTAGTCTGGGACCACTTAAAATGTAGGTTAAAAACAGTCCTATGTACTTCAACAGTCCCATGTACTTCAACAGTCCCCGAAGGCATTGCTGTCTTACAGCCTCGTTAACTGTAGCTAATGTTCATGTTGGTGAACCTTGAGTCTATAAGGAAAGGCTAGAGGCTAAATTATGTTTAGAATATCCAGCTTAAGAAGCCAAAAAAAAAAATTACATAATACACTTAAGAAACATTTCCATACACATTAAAAATTGGTGTTTAAATGAGTAAACCCTAAGCTTTCCAAAGCAAGTCATTTGCTAAGTGTTCCAGAATAGCCACAGTCATAACCACGTGCTCTGAGTTTTAATGTTGGCTATCAGGAACCAGGGTGGTAAAATGTCCTTGCTCCTGCAAGCTGCCCAGGGAGGATCACCCTGTTAAATCTCCCAAACCTCTCTCAGGAGGCAGAGAGGCATGGCAGCTGAGAGCATGTGCTCTGCAGTCAAGTCAGTCTGGGTTTGAATCCTGGGATCCTGAGCAGTCTCTTGACAGGCCTAAGCCTTCATTTCCACATCAGGAAAATGGACACAATAATATGTATCACACAGAGTTGTGAGAACTTACTGTCCATAGATTTTTTTTTTTTTTACCTTATTTGGAATTTTTAATTTTTATGTAATCTTCTAAATAAACAAATGTAATCCACTTGCTTTGAATTTATACGGTTCTCAATTATTATTTTTTTCCTATGGGGCAGTGGCTCCTAGTAGGAAAAGACTAAAATAACACCTCAGCTTGAATCCGTTTATCGGATTAGCCAAGGAGTCATGCAGTTTTTCTAGAAGGGTGGGATAGAGAAGTCCTAGAAGGGACTGGGGAGGAAAAGGATGGCTTCAGTGTCTACACGTGAAGACAAAGGGTTGCTTGCAGGGAAAGGAAGTGAGAGGAGAGTGGGATGTTTGAAAGGGAGAAGGGGCCACAGGACAGCAAGCAGAGAGGTGCAGAAGAGAATTATAGTTACCTCTACAACTTTTCCAGGATTATTCCTTGGTTAAACTATGATTTTAAAATGTTCTAGAAAGGACAATTAGAGAATTTCAGTCACTGTGACTTTTTCTTTCTCTCTCCACCCCACCCCTTTTCCACAGGTAATTTGCTTGAAAGCTGAAAAGGCCACCATGAAAGAATAAGATAGATGAGTGTGAGGTCTGCAGAATCCTTGCAATCTTGGGTTAAAAACTATCTCAGTCATGTGGTCTGCCTGCCTGCCCAGGAATTCAATCACCTCAGTCATTTTCTTCAAATAACCGTTATTACATTCCTTTTAAAAATAAACAACTTTAGGCTTCCCAGAATCCCTGATAGATGAGAGACGAAATTTAGCTGTCAGTTGTAGGTGAAGACATCAAATTCACAAACAGAAAATTGAAAAAGAGAGGGCATATTCACTTCATGCTCTTTCCTAGACCTGTTAAAATAACGTGCATTGAACAAACATCAAAAATAATATGGCCGGGCGCAGTGGCTCACTCCTGTAATCCCAGCACTTTGGGAGGCCGAGGCAGATCGTGAGGTCACGAGATTGAGGCCATCCTGACCAACATGGTGAAACCCCGTCTCTATAAAAATACAAAAATTAGCCGGGCGTGGTGGCAGGCACCTGCAGTCCCAGCTACTCGGGAGGCTGAGGAGGGAGAATTGCTTGAACCCAGGAGGCGGAGGTTGCAGTGAGCTGAGACCATGCCATTGCACTCCATCCTGGGTGATAGAGTGAAACTCCATCTCAATAATAATGAATAATAAATAATAATAGTCATAATAATACATGTACCAATGGGCCCTTTCACTGTGTGCTCACCTCATCAAACCAAAAACAAAGAGCCTGCCTCTGAACCATCCCACAAAGCTGGCAATCTTCAATCACCGACCGGACTGCGGTTCATCTCATCATAATTATCTTTTTGTTTTCTTTTTTAGAGATTCTTCCCTGTTTTTTTTTTTAAGGGATTAAATATTTTTCTTATATACCAGGGATTTGGGTTTATTTGTTTTTAATAAAAGTGGTTCTTGGCATCTACAGATTGCTATTGTTGTTTTATGGCCAAATTCTCAAAAACCATGATAAAAGCATGTCCACCGTGTTCATCTACAAACCTAATATAACAAAATTTTTGCAAACAGTTTCTGCAAAGCCATACATTCTTTTGTGTGCACCTGATTAAACAATAGTTAAATCCTTCTGTCTGGGGATGAGCCAGTGAAAACCAGTCTCAACTCTTGCAGAGAACACCGGGGTTGGCAGTTATTTCACATTGTGTGCGAGCCCTGATCACTTGGTTTTCGTGTTTTGCTGGGAGCTTTATTGAGAAGCATTTTAAGGCAGGATTCTTGCTCATTCGGAAAAGTTCTATAATTAGTGATGTCTGCTTAGGTGCAGAGTAGGAGAGTCATGCATGTTTGCCACTTACTTACCATTTTTACAGAAAATCTTTGACATTGAAAAATTCAGACTTTGTGGTTTTGACCACTTTTCAGCTGTCCCGAAAGTCCACGATGTATGGGCACAGGGAGAGGAACATCACACACTGGGTCTGTCAGCGGGCAGGAGGCTAGGGGAGGGATGGCATTAGGAGAAATACCTAATGTAGATGACGGGTTGATGGGTGCCCCATACCACCATGGCACGTGTATACCTATGTAACAAACTTGCATGTTCTGCACATGTATCCCAGGACTTAAAGTATAATAAAAAAAGATTTAAAGTAAAAAAAAAAAAAAGAAAAGAAAAGAAAGCCCATGATGTATAGTAATTTGGAAGTTTTATTGCAGATAAATATTTATTTATATACACATAGCATATACATAACATATATCTAACAGATAAATAACATTATATATAATGTTATATATATATATATATAACAGATAATGTGATAGCTATATATATATGTGTGTGTATATATATATTTGAGGGAGAGTTCCTATTCCGTGTATATCTTGATGCATAACGATTCTACAAATTGTGTTGCTTAAAACAATAATTTTTTAAAAACATTATTTATTTTATTATACTTTAAGTCCTGGGATACGTGTGCAGAATGTGCGGGTTTGTTGCATAGGTATACATGTGCCATGGTGGTGTGCTGTACCTGTCAACCCGTCATCCACATTAGGTATTTCTCCTAATGCCAATAATTTTATTATACTTAGAGATTCCGTAGGTCAGGAATTTGGAAAGAGCAAGGTGGGGACAGCTTGTCTGTGCTCCACAAAGTCTGGGGCCTTCTTTAAAAAGACTCAAAGGCTGCGGGTGACCCGATGGTTGAGGGCAGAGCCATCTAAAGGCTTGTCACTACTCACATGTCTGGCAATTAATGCTGAGGACCTAATGATGGGACTTCAACGCCTCATGGGGGACTTTGGCCAGAACACCTACGTGCAGCTGCTTGTGCTTCCCGATGCTCCAAGAAAACCACAAGGAAGAGGAAGCTATATGCCTTTTGTGACCTTGCCTCAGAAGTCACATAGTGTGCCATGGCCATAAAAACCTGCCAGATTCAACTGGAGGGAACATAGGCCCCACCCTTCAATGGGAGGAATGCCAAAGTCACATTCGATAAGAGCATGGAGGAGGAGGATGTTGATGCAGCCACTTTCAGAAAATACAGTCTGCCACAGTCATGGGGTGAATGAGCCAGTCATTTCATTTCAATACACTTTGTAGTTTTTTCTGTTCCCGCAGTAATTACTTGCCTAGATTAATAAAAACTTGATTTTTGTGTGAAAAATGGTTAACAGTAAGAAATCAAAATCAAACTTCAAGGAAAAGTTCAAAATTCTTAAATTACGGTATGAAAACCTGTATAGTAAACCACTGATAAGGAAATAAAATTCAGAAGAAAGTAATTTGCCTTTATATTCATTTTAATCTTTACAAATATGAGGTTTTGCTAATGGTTTGTTTCCCGGAATAACACCGAAATGGTGACAGACCAGATATATCCATCTAACTTAGGGCTTCTCAATCTTGGCACTATGATTCTTTGTTGTCCTGGGCTGTCCTATGTTATTGCAGAATATTTAGCAGCATCTCTGGTTTGTATCCCTTCCCCCCGTCGTGGAAACTGAAAATGTCTTCAAACATCGCCAAATGTCCCCTGGGGTGCAAAATCTTCTTCAGCTGAGAATTGCTGATATATGAGGCTGCAAATATATTCTCCGAAATTTGTTTCCTAGGACACTCTTAAGAGGTTTGCATAATATATTTGTTGAAAGTTTGCATTGCCTGATGCTATAGGAACCTCTATAGTTCATAATCATTTAACATGTGCCATTCATTCACGATACTAAGCCTCTAGTAAACTGAGTCTTTTTCCTGTTAACAACATTCATTCTGCAGGGCAGAGGCCCCTCCTCTACTGATAAGACTGGAGGATTAAGTCAGGCAGAATAATTTCAGTGAAAGAATAATGAGGATATTAACGTCTTGGCTCATCCTACCTGAGAATACGTGGGTGTGCCTTTGGGGGAGTTGTGGCTGCACACACTCTTCCTCATCACCCCATCACAACCTACCCCTCCCACTTTCCAAGGAGAAGGTGTGAGTGGAAATAAAAAGCAGTGTGGTGATCACTTTATTTCTTGCATTCACAATTTGCTAGGGGCTGAGAGTGAACACTGAGAAGGTGTGAAAACAAGGAACAATTTCTGCACTGGGGTGTTACAACATTCAAGCTACAAGGTGCAGGGTAGAGTGCAGAATCACTGCATGTACCTTAGGTGGAAATCAAACCCTTTCCTGTAGACTCACGGGTATTTAAACTGGTTGGAGTTTCAGGATTGAGTGGCAATAGGGATGGCATGGATAGGCAGTTCTCAGTTTATAGATAAGTGGATTCTGAAAGTAGATTAGTTGAAATCAGTAATGCGTGTTGCATAGGAAAGTAATGTTATAATATGCTAGTTATACCCCTAGACCAGTTGAGAAAATCCTGCTTAACTCCTTTGGGGCAGTGCCGTGGGTCTAAAGAACATAATCACCATGTCTAACGGTGCTTCTCAGGACAGTTGCATTCAGATTTCTAACATGGGATGCCAGAAGTTGGACAGAGAACCTGCTGACTGGCCTGCAGCCCATGCTCATTGCCGCCAGTGCTCATGGCAGGCCAGAGCTCCCTGCAGGCCAGTCAGCAGGCTCTCTCTCCAACTTCTCTTCAATTCAGCAAGCCTTACCTGAAAAAAAATAATGTGTCAGGCAGGCTATAGGTGTTGGGGGTTACAAAAAATGTATTCCTGTTTTTAAGAGGCTGAACTGCCAGCCTGTGCCATTCTTCCCTCTTGTACACACGAGAAAACAAACTCCCTTTCAAACCTGAAGGTGACCTCCAAGACAGCCTGAAAGGTTGGAGCTCTTACAGAAGGAGGCAGTGAGGGAGATGGATCTGGGGACTTCTGCTTTTATTTTCTGTTGTTTGTCAGGGCCTCTGACTAGTGTTCCTGTCCTTCCTAATAACCAGTTACTGCAGAACAGAAGGTAACTTCACAGTTTCTCCCAGTCCTCTAGTTCCTGAAAAATATAAATATTTGTGGAAAGCTGTTTTACCAACCCAGGGATGGAGTGGATTTTGATCCTTATTGTCTCCATTCCCTGCTGCCTACTGAGAATAAGCAAGAGGTGGCTTAAGGTTCAGGAAAGTGTCATTGCAAAGCTGATGCCAAGTTTTTAGGCACTGTAGTGTGGAAATTCTCTTATGTAATGGTACTCTTCAAGTACACCACCAGGTAAGCTATTCCAAGGGTCACAGAAGGGAAAGACTCAGAGGTCAAATTAAGATGATTCAATAACGGGGCTTATTAAATCCATTTAAAACGTACAGCAAGAAGCAAGAGGAAAGAAATGAGAGGTTAACAGTCAGGGTAGGGTATACGTGGGTAGGACCACACTATCTCATTCCTGGGTTGTGCGATGCTTCTGCCTTCTGTCTCTTTTGCAGCAACATCAGACTTGCCTGATAATGGGGAGGTTAGAGAACTACAGTTGAGGGAGGCTAGTGATAGTTAATCACATGGGCCAACTTGGTTAGGCCACAGTACCCAGATGTCTGCTTAAATATTACCCGAGTTATTTCTGTGAAGGTATTTTTGGATGGGATTAAGATTTAAATCAGTAGACTTTGAGTGAAGCAGTTTGCCTTCCATACTGTGGGTAGGCCTCATCCATTCGATTGAACGGAGTCCAAAGTCAGTCATTCAGGTAGAATTCCCTATCTCTCAAGGGAGCTCTGACAGCAGACTGACTTTGGATACTTCCTTCCCTGGGTCTCCGGCCTGCTGGCCTACCCTGCAGATTTTAGGCTTGCACAAAGCCTCCACAATCATGTGAGCTGATTCCTTAAATTCCCTCTCTCCCTCTCCCTTTCTCCACATTCTCCACGTTCTGTGAGTTTCTCTCTGGTGTCACAATTCTCCCATTTAGGTAGGTCTGACATCAAGTACACTTCATGCAGTCATGGTGGTAGGGTGGAGCGTTAACAGTCATGGTGGTAGGGTGGAGCGTTAAGGAACAGGACAGAAAGGGAAGGGCAGCCTGCCTCCCATCACCCACTGGGAGAGGGAGAGATATCCTCTCAAGGGGTCTCTGCCCAGGAGATCTAGGCAGAGATGTGGGCAGAGACATGAGTGGCAGAAGAGGCACCTGCCAGGTGGATGATTCGGGGGTCATCCCTGGGATAAAGGGAGACGAATGTCCTCAGTCTCAAAAACAACAAACCTGACTATATTAATAACACATCTTGAGCTTCTCCTGAAGCTAGTTTACTTCCTTTTTGCTTCCACCTCTGCTATGGTTTGAATGTGTCCCTCAAAGTTCATGTGTTAGAAAATTAATCCCCAGTGCAATAGTGTTTGGAGGCGGAGCCTAGTAAGAGGTGATTAGTCATGAGGGCTCTAGACTTCATGGATGGATTAACGTTGTTGTCACAGGAGTAGGTTAGTAATCAGGAAAGTAGGGTGGTTATAAAGTGAGTTTAGCCCCCCTTCCTGTCTTGCTCTCAAGTGCTCTCTTGTTCTTCGGCCTTCTGCCATGGGTCAATGCAGCACAAAGGCCCTTATCAGATGCCGACCCCGTGCTCTTGCACTTCCCAGCCTCCAGAAGCAAATACATTTCTGTTCATTATAATTTACCCAGTCAGTGGTATCCTGTTATAGTGGCAAAAAAAATAGACCAGACTAAGACAACCTCCCAGAACCTGCAAGAAAAAGTAAAAAACACACAAAGCTAATAATAGTTGGTCTTAGACTATACAGAGGGCTAGAGTGAGATTCATCTGAATATTTGAGGAAAGTTCAAACTCAATGAGGCTTCAAGGCATTTTTGGCACACAAACAAAATGAGGCCTCACCTTGGTGGCCTTCTCCTCCCCACTTGCTACACAGGTCCTATCTCAGGTGACCCAGGCCCCACTAGTTCCCTCCCCTCTGCTGGAGTGGAACCCTATGCTGGTTTCCTTTATCGCATGCTGTCACTGCCTGACTCCTTAGGTGCCTCCCCCACTGCATTGTAGTTTATTGAAGTCAAGGAGCAGGACTTTTGCACCACTAAGCACAATGCTTAGCACATAGTCAGCACTCAAAAGAAATTTGTTTAATGAATAATTGGCCCAGCACCAGACCAATCTAGAATGAGATGGGAAGCAGGACCTAAGGATGGGAGCCCCAGGCAGACTGAAAGTCAGCTGTCAGGTAAGGAATAAAGAGAAAAACATCGCTGTTGGAGACAGCTGAGGCCACGCAGCTGAACAGCTAGTTCCCACGAAGGTAACAGGCATATAAAGTAGGGGGCAACCTTTATTAGAAAAGAAAAATTTCTAACTCGTATGCAGAGAGGCAGACAATCTTATCAAACAACCAAATGTCAGATCTCAAATATTTACACACTGTCTTGCCATGGAACATGTTTTTCCACCAGGGAAACTGGTGAAACTCCATTCTACCGTGTGCTGTTGCCAGAGTAATATTCCCAAAACCTGCTCAAGATCCTTTTATGCAGTGTTTGCTTACTGTTTGTGGTCACAACATTTTTGAGAATCTGATGAAAGCTATGGTCTTCCTAGAAAAGCATACCCAAATTTGCACTCAATTATAGGGGGCGGTGGTTTAGCCCACCCCCCTTCAGGTGGTCTCCCATTTCCTCGAATAAAATCTATCCCTTGCTGCTCTGCCTCTTCCCCACCTGGCTTTGGAGTGACACTGTCCCATCCACTCTGCTCTTTTTCCCACACCCCAAACACACCTTGTGGCTTTCCCACCTTTGAACTTGGAGTCAAAGGTCCTAAAATTCTTTTAAGGTGCCCTGGGGACAGGAGCTGGGCCCCCACAGCCCACTCACGGCCAGGGCAATAAAAGTAAAGGGAACAGTCATAACCTGTTCTGTAGCACAGTCCTGGCTGGCCCCACCCATCTTTCTGTGACTCTGGGCAGTGCAGGCTTCTGATTTGGTGTGGTCTCATGGCCTCTCTGACTCAGATCTGTCCCTGGACTTGCAAATCCTGCTGCTTCCAGAGACTCCCTAATGGCTCAGACTCCTAGAAATTCCTGATACAGAGCCTGCCAGATTTGACCCCGGGAGAGTGCTCATGCTTTCTACCTACTCATCCAATAAACAATCAATCCAGTATCCATGCTGTGTCATGGAGTGCTCCGGAAAGCTGTGGGAGTATAGCTAGACCCAGTTCCTGCCTCAGGAGCTCAGTCTTAGAGGGGCAGCCGCTACACACAGAAATGCCTCCACAGGGATGTCATAGAGAAACAATCACCCCAGGTGTTAGCAGGAAGGAGGTGACTGCTAAGATGCGGCCAGAGGAACAAGGTCTGACATGTTCCAGGAAAAAGAAAAACATTCAAGGCCAGAAGAAAGAGAGGATGGTGTGGGAACTGCAAGTTTTTTGGGATGTGTGGACTCTGGAGTCCCTGGAGGGAGTGATGAGGCTGGGCAGGTCCGGAGGGCCAGGGAGATGAGGGGCCCTTGTGAGCAGGATTAAAGAGACCCCACACTACCCCGAGGGTGGGGGAAGCCATGGAAGCGGGGTCTGGATCAAATGGTCTCTCTCAGGCCCCGGCAGTTCTCTTGCTTCAGTTGCCCTGGGCTTGTTAATGCTGCCACCTCCTACTCTATCCCTTAGGGCTTTTTTGAATCTGAGCATTACAGAACCACAAATATGACACACACTTTCATCTCATTCCTCTTTTTTGCCATTGAACTTCAACCAGCACCTCAAAAACAGCTGGTCCAAGATGGAACTCGGGGTTCCTGTGAAGCCCCTCATCCTCAGGCCTGCTCCCATGGCACTGAGAATAGGACACAACCCTCCTTTCTCCCTCTGCCCCTGCCAACGAGGACACAAGTCCTTATGATTTCAGGGGTTGGTGTTTATTTTTTAAACTGTTAATCCCTAAAAGGAGCCAGAAATGGATATCATAATAACCTGAGGTACGGGTGGGGTCTCTGGTGGAGTCGGAAAGGTTCCAGCACCTTCCAGTACCTTCCATTCAGTCTCTATCCTTAGTCCTGACTCCCTTGGTCATAAGAGCACTCCCTTGTGTTTTGTTCTTTGGAGGGGCTTAATAAACACTCCTTATACCTCAACCTTCCCTACATTTGAGTAGTGGCTCATATACTTCTTTGACCACTAACCATAGAAAGAAAGACATTTTATATCATGAACCAGCGCACACACACGTAAAACAAATTTCCTGAAATAATATTATACTTTCTACAAATGATGCCCTCTGATATTTTAGTCCAGTCTTTCCCTCCCTCCCTCCCTCCCTGTCTCCCTCCTTCCCTCCTTCCTTCCTTCTTTTTTTCTTTCCTGGTCACAGCCCACCAAACTGATTTCAATATCCAACTAATGGGATGCAACTTACAGTTGGAAAAGCACTGCTCAGCAGAAGAACATGCAGAGACCTTCCCTAAGAGTACCTGTCTCCAGCCAAGGCAATCCAGATGAAGTCAAAAGTGCCCCCTATCTTAAAGGTTATTTTGAGTTTTGAGCTGCTTCCTGGGCCTCGGTTGACTTAGAAATGTTCCCTTTTGGTAACTACCTTAAAGAGTATGGATCCTAGAAGAGTGTTAGGTCTGTGTGTTGTTCCACCCGCAGTCTGCTGGCAAGTGAGAATGGCAGAGGGAAAAGGAGCAGACCATGTTGTCAGTGTCTGGTGATAATAACAGCAATGATAATACCAACAGCTATCGATCTTGGCCAGACACTGTGCTGGGCTTTGTCTCACTCAGTCCACACCACAACCACTGAGTTCAACATTATCCCCATTTTACAGAGCGTCAAAGGGAGGTGTAGAGGATTCACCCAGGTAGGTACTAGCAGAAGACCAAGCTGGGATTCACCCAGGTCTGCGGGACACCAGAGCCTGGGTCTCAACAAACCTGAGTGTTCTGGGTGTACTCCGTGGTCTAAAGGTGCTGGGGAGATTTGTCACCTCTAATTTCACATAGAGTGTGTGTGTTCCATATGTTGCCCTGTCTCAGGGATTCCTCATTGGAGTTGGTTTCATTCCCAGAAGTTTCATGAGCCCTTGAAATGGTGAAACAAGACTTTGAATGCACATTTTTCTGGCTACCCTCTCAAAGCAGTCCTTGACTCACTGACCCATCTGGCTGAGCTAAATGATCTGAATATAATTACAGTCAGCTCTTTGTATCCACGGGTTCTGCATCTGTGAATTCAACCAACCACAGATAGAAAATATTTGATAAAAAATTGTGTTTGTACTGAACATGTGCAGACTTTTTTTCTCGTCATAATTCCCTAAACAAAATAGTATAACAGCTATTAACATAGCATTTACATGCATTAGGTGGTATAACTAATCTAGAGATGGTTGAAAGTATAGGGGTGGCTGTGCATTAGTAATATGCAAATACTACACCGTTTTATATCAGGGACTTGAACATTCATGGATTTTGGTATCCACGAGGAAGTCCTGGAACCAGTTCCCCCACTGGTATCGAGGGACGACTGTACATTTTGGCAGCAACGATCGATTCAAGTATGTGTATGGTTAGGAGGGGCCTGGCTGTTGGCGATCAGTACAATAAGAGAGATTGTCTATTTGTAGGTCCCTGTGGGACAGGAAATTCATGTGGGAAGGAGATGCATGCAACTGAAGTGGGTGGGTGATGGGGATGTTCCTGCCCAGAAAAGGGGAGTGGAGGCTGGTGAGAGCACAGCTTCCTGGTCTATAAATGAGGGATTGTTCTAGACTAGGTTTCTGAGAGCCCCACAGAGTCTGCAGAGATGCCTTGAGGCTGAGGCTCTTCTGCTATGACCTCAGGCTTTAACCATAGCTATTCCCTCTTTCTGTTTGAGGGAGAAGGAGGCCACCTCTGCTACTTTATTTTTTATTTTTTATTTTTTTTTGAGATGGAGTCTCGCTCTGTGGCCCAGGCTGGAGTGCAGTGACCAGATCTCAGCTCACTGCAAGCTCCGCCTCCCGGGTTCACGCCATTCTCCTGCCTCAGCTTCCCAAGTGGCTGGGACTACAGGTGCCCGCCACTTCGCCCGGCTAGTTTTTTGTATTTTTTAGTAGAGACGGGGTTTCACCGTGTTAGCCAGGATGGTCTCGATCTGCTGACCTCGTGATCCGCCCGTCTCGGCCTCTCAAAGTGCTGGGATTACAGGCTTGAGCCACCGCGCCCGGCCCCCTCTGCTACTTTAAAAAGGAGGGGAAGGAGAGAACCTCAGACAAATCCCAACTGAGGAACGTCATACAAAATACTCAGCCATCATGCCCCGAAACTGTCAAGGTCATCCAAAACAAGGAAAGCCTGAGAAAGCACGACAGTCTAGAGGAGCCTAATGAGACATGATGCCTAAATGTGGCCCTTAGTCAATAATGTATCAAAATTGGTTCATCAATTGTGATAAATATACCAGTATAAGACAGTAATCATAGGAGAAACTGAGCATTGGGGATACGGGAACTCTGTACTCTCTTTGCAACTTTTCTGTGAATGTAAATCAATTTTAAAATTTAAAACTATTAAAAGAAGGGGGTGCTACTGACTAGTTGACCTCTGAGGTCCTTCCCAGCTCTGACAATCCCTCAGTAGTCTGTGCAGTGGCCTGGGCTGGGGCCCTACGGGAGAGGGGGTTTTGCAGAGGTTCTGAGCATGGAATCCAGGGGTGCATCTGAGCACCCAGATGCTTTGGGGGAATAGAATTTCAACTTGAGCCTGGGTCTTGCCCTTTGTGTCTGGCTAGAAAGCTGGCAACCTATTCGTCCCCGAGCCATAAATGTGACCCACACTTTGATGTCTTTCCTCTTTTTTGCTCTTGAGCATCAACAGTACCTCAGAGACATCTTGGTCCAAAACTGAGCTCAGGGCCCCCCGCCCTGCTCACTGCTCACCCCTAGGTCTGCTTCTCTTCACGTGTCCTGGGCGCAGCACCACCCTTCTCCAGTCACTCGTGCAGTGACCAGCAAGTCATCCTCAACGCTCAACGTCTCTCTTCACTCCTGCCATGCTCAGCCAGTCATAACCCCTTAAGGATCCCGGTCCCTGGTATGGTGGGTATACACAGACCCTCCTCATCCTCACTGCTACTGTCTTAGCTCAGCCTCTCCCCACTGGCCTAGCTGGTGTCCAGCCACCAATGCTTCTAATCCACTGTTTTTAAAATATTATGATGAAATGTTTTAGGCAAACCAAAGGATGCAGGTAGTAAATGAACCTACTACCAAGCATAAGAAAGACAACCTTACTGATGCAATTAAGGCTCCCTGCATTCCCTGTCTCATTCCCCACTCTCCAACCTGTTTCTTCCCATTCTCAGACCTCTTATGTTGTTCCTTCTCAACATGGCCTACTCTGACCACTCAATGTAACACTGCAATCCAGAGCTCAGCTTCCTCAGCACCACAATCTCTTTTACCTCTGCTCTTTTTTTTAAAAAAAATGCATTTGATCACTTTTTTCAGGTTAAGGAAGTTCTCTTCTATTTTTAGTTTTTATCATGGAAAATGTCTGGTGTTTTGTAGAACTAGATATGCTGGCGTTCCCAGGATAACAGTTCAAGGTTTTCATCAGGTGATTAACATGATCTACTTTTCATTCTAACAAGTTCACACTGGCTGCTGTGTGGAGAATGCATTGTGGGGAGCGAGGGTGAACGAAGGGAGATTAGCCAGGCAGCTAGGACAATCGTCTGGGCCAGAGAGGATGGGAAAGTGGCAATGGAGATAAGTGGGAGGATTAGGAAGATATTTTGGAGATAAAACTGACAGAGCTCACAGATGGATTAGAGGAAAAGGGAAGAGCTGAGAATGATGATTAGGTTTTGGTGGAGCAGCGAGGTGGCCCCACATTTCTTAATGGAGAGCGCAGGGAGAGTCAAAGCAGGGAGGGCAGGAATCAAGGTTCTTTTCTAGATTTGTCAGGATTCAGATACCTGTTAGACTCCCAAGGGGAGGTATGAGCCGGTGGTTGGGTATTTGAGTGTGCAACTCAGTAGCAAGAGAGTTATCAGTGTACAGGTGGTGTTTAAAGCCACAGTCATTGATGCGATCCCCAAGAGGGAGAGGGAGACAGAGAGGATGGGGCACAAGGCCAAGCACAGGGCTTTCTAGCACCAGTCAGGTAGCTATTAAGGGCCAGCAAAGGAGACTGGATAAAGGAGGCTGCAGGCGGGAAGAGAAACCCAGAGAGGAGGAAGGTGAAGGCAGGGCTAGCCAGCCATGCAAATGCTGTTGAGAAGTAGAGGAGGGTGAGGGCAGAGAAGTGTCCAGTGGTTACCAATGGACTTCATTAACTTAACATTCCTGAGTTTTGTTATTTTCTGTGCTCAGTTATGCGAGGAAAACACCAAGGACCATTTATTTGCACACGGTACTGAATAAAAGCAAACATATCCTCAGCCCTCTTTCAGACGTTTTAGGGACAGGAAGGTGACTTTTCTGAATGTCTTCTTCTCAAAAGAGCATCTCTGGATTTGCCTCTGGTCACCAGCTCCCAGTGTTTTGGAGCTGTGACACTCCACGTTGAGTTTGATTTTGCTGTCTCCTAAGCTTGACTCACAGAGCTATAAATACAACTGTTTCCATGCACACACTGAACTCATTCTCCACATAAAGCACCCTAAAGGGCTGTGGAGTTCACAGAGAGGAGCACTGCCTCACCCCTGCCCTGAAGGTCCATTAAAAAAATGAAACTGAATTTAAATTACCTTCATTTAGGCAGTTTCATCACACACCCTTTGAGATAACATTTACACATAGCACTGGGACTCCTTGCAGTAAGATGTTAAAACAATTGCGGCTAGGGTTTAAGGTATGCATGTACGTTACCAGAATCTGGAAACACAGCCTTACCTTAACCCGGTGGCATTCAAGTTTAAAGTTTCCACCTTGGGGTTTAGGTTTGGCCAAGAAAGTGGTAAGGGCCTCCTCTTAGCCATCCTCATTTAGTTGTTCCTATTTCAACAAGCCTTCCCTTTCTTAAACAACCAAGATTATTCTCAACAAAGGTAATTTTCTGCTTCTCTGGTTCAATTCAATTTATCTTTTAAAAAGTAATTAGTATCCCTTTAGAGTTCTTTTATGCCCGACTAATTGCACCTTAGTTCAGGAGTTAAAGCTTCTCTCTATCCATTTAGGCAACTACAACAATATCTAGTTAAAGTCCAGGCCAGACAAAAATGCCCATTTTGGATAACACAGTCTCCTTAGCTTTCTAAGTATTTAAATTTCCACCAGTCGGGGAGAGGTAGGGGATCCATTTATATTGTAAGGCATTCCTGAGAAGGAGGTATTTCCAATTAACTGAGCATGGGAGGAATTGGAAACTAGCACAACTAGAGGACTTAAATATGCATTAAGAAAAATTCCACTACTCATTTGAAACTAGTTGGTAGGCCCGTAAGTATCAGCAATACCGTGTAGCTTGTATTTTTCCTTTGTAAACCAACACTACTTGTTTACTTAAGCCTGGTAAGTCAATCTAGACTTAACCAACACAGCGACCCGATTAGACAGATCTTTTTACAGGATAGATAGCTTTAGAGAAGTGCCAGGTGTTACAGAAAAACAGCTGGCCCTGCTATGTTCTTTGTTTCCAGGAGAGAGACCAGTTGAAAGAGAATCATAGAATTTTAGAGCTCAAATCATCTTAGAATAGAGTCATTCATGATTTTTAGTCCAACAAATTTATTAACGGCAAAGGCAGGATTTGAAAATTGCTAATTTTATTCCCAGCCCTTTGGTCTTTCCACTACAGAGGTGGTTCTTGATTGTGCAGCATACTGGAATCAACAGGGAAATTAAAGCAAGTGAAGACACAAGAAAAAGCCTTCTACAGAGATGGAGATTTAACTGATCTGGGGAGCTCTCTGGGCATTGGGATTTTTTTTTTTTTTTTTTTTTTTTGAGACAGAGTCTCCATCTGTTGCCCAGGCTGGGGTGCAGTGGTGGGATCACGGCTCACCACAGCCTTGACCTCCCTGGCTTAAGCGATCCTCCTGCTTCAGGTTCCCGAGTAGCTGAGACTACAGGCACATGCCACCACGTCTGGCTAATTTTTGTATTTTTTTGTAGAGATGGAATTTTGCCTTGTTTCCCAGACTGATCTCAAACTCCTGGGTCAAGTGATCCACCTGCCTTGGCCTCCTAGAGTGCTACGGTTACAGGCATGAGCCACTGCACCCCGCCAACATTGAGATTTTAAAATACTCCTTCTCCCACTCTCCCACCCCCCTGCACCCCACCTGCTCTGGGTACTAGAGGGAGCAGAAAAGGCAACTGAGTTGCAAGACACATACTATACATTTGCAAGGTATTTACTGTAATCCATCTGACCTCACCTACCACTGGCATGAACTTCTGAATTAAAAAAGCCTCTTTTTGAAATTCAATCCCCAGACTTTCTTTTTGATTTACAATATATAGCATTATTTTCTTCTTTAGTGGAGAGGGCCAGGAACAGATTTCTATTTGGCTCCTGGACTGGTGTATTTATCTGGTAAACAGAAAATGGCCTTGCAGAAATATAGAGGTTGTGGGAGCCAAAAGAATCATCTAATCTCCTAGGAACCAATTAGGATCCTTAAATGGCAAAACTCCCATTAACAACAAAAAAATTACAAAGCCTTCCGAAGAGGCACACTCTTAGAATTATCCCCGAAAGTTTCCACTAAACTGGCAAAGGAGGGAGGCTCTGGGACACTTTGATAGAAAGTTAGGCAGCAGTTTGACACAAAGCAATTAGGGAAGGAGACGGAATGTCAAACCTGCGGCAGGCAGACATACAAACAAACATGATGTATCGATTTGGGCAGTAGTTCCCATTAGTTTTTGTCAGAAGCCAGCCACATTGAAAAACCATTGGCAGCCTAGGTCGAAAGCTGAACTGAGAGCTGGGGTCCAGTGGGCCTCTGCTCAATTCTGTAGCCTTGCATCTGTTTTGGGGGCCTCATGTCTAGCTGAAAAGATGCTAGAGCCGTGAAACCTAAGCCCAGGTTGCTAACCTTTCTCAACAATCCCAAGTAAATCATTCACCTAATGAAGCTGAAAGTTTCGTCTGTTCAACTGAGTGGTAAGAAATAAAAGGGAACTCCCTTAACCTGCCCAACTGGTTCTGAGGCTTGAACTGGGTCCAGCACCTTTATTTAACATAGAACCCAGGACGCGAGTTCCAACTCCACTCCGACTCTGATCACAGCAACACCCCAAAACCTACCATATACACCACCTCCCCGTACAGATTTCCCTCTCTGTAACAAATCCAAAAAAGTTAAGTGTCACGCATTTGTCTTGAGGATCCATAGGAAGGCAAATAATTTTAAGAGAAGCATTTTGTGGTAACAAAGAAGAGGGAAGAATGCCTGAGTGAATGACAATCGTAGAAACAGCCAATTAACTGGTAAATCCCTGTGGTCTGCAAGCTGAACCAGGAACAAGTGCGGGAGGAGGAAAAGCAGCTGCAGCCCAATTAAACTCAGTAGCTCAGATACCTCAGGAGGATTCTTACTACTGGTTTACCTAAGCAGACCTGCTTTCTCAGAGATCTTAGGAGACTGCCGTACAGAAGAACAGACTCTGATGATTTCCTTCTTTATTATTGTGGGCAACTGAGCTAAAATATGCATCTAAGCAAATTAAGAAGATGGAAGGGTCACAAGCCTCAGAAAATGTACTTTTCTTGGCCTCTGGTTAGAAGAGAGAGAGAATGCCAGATCTCGCAATAAACCGGATTAAAGCAACTGTATACACGCACAGTCCAACAACTGGAGGAAATAATTTCAGAACTGGCATCCACTTAGTAAGTCTTTGAGAATCCAACTGATCCTTCAATTAATGAGTTCAGAGAATCCAGAATACCCTGTTTTGAAATGGGCTCTCACAGAAAGATGATGTTATGAAACCCTAGGGGTTGGGCATTCTGGTCAGGCCCATGAAATATTCTCTTTGCCTGTTTTTATCATGTTTCTTTTTTTCCCATATTTCTTTCATACAGACAGAATTTTCCAACTTCAATTCCTGACTGAAATACAGACTTTATCTTCATTCAGTAAATCCCTATGAAGAGCTTGCCTCCTACCCAGAGCACTGTTCAACTAGGGCAGATTCTGTCAGTCTGGTCCTGGACTATCTGAGTCCAGGGCTGAATTAAGCCACCTGGGCTGCTTGCTTAAACGACCCCTAACGCAGAATTAAAATCTCCTTGTACCCAAAACACTTGTGCTAATCTTTTTTTTGAGATAGAGTCTCACTCTGTCACCCAAGCTGGAGTGTAGTGGTGTGATCAAAACTTACTGCAACCTCGACCTCCCGAAGCTCAGGTGATTCTCCCGCCTCAGTCTCCTGAGTAGCTGGGACTACAGGTGCACGCCAGCACGCCCAACTAATTTTCTGTATTTTCTGTAGAGATGGGGTTTCACTATGTTGCCCAGGCTGGTCTCGAACTCCTGGGCTCAACCGATCTGCCTGTCTTGGCCTCCCAAAGTGCTGGCATTACAGGCATGAGCCACTGTGCCCGGCATTGTACCTATTTTTTAAAATAAAAAAAAGTTTTTTACTGTTTATCATGAACATGTTTAAACATTAGAGAGAATAGTATATTATCTATTAGAGAGAATATAGTATAAAGAACCTCATGCACCCATCATTCAGCTTCCATAACTATCAACATCTGTTATTCTTGTTTCAATTCTACCCAGCTGTACCACTTTTTTGGACGCGAAAGTACTGGAGTATTTTAAAGTGAATTCCCAACTCTTATCCTCTTATCCTTTCATCCATTAGTTCTTCAGTGCATTTCTGTAGCAGATAAAAACTTGTTTTTAAACATAATCACAATGCCAGCATCATACCCAACATTAACTATATTTCTTAATATTAATTATCAAATTCTCAGTCTGTGATCAGTTTTCCATAGTAGTCTCAAAATGTCTTTTTGCATTTGGTTTGTTCAAATCAGGATTCAAAATGATCCATACATTATGTTTGTTTGGGATGTCTCTTTTAATTTATAATATTTCCATTATTTTAGTGTCATTTATTTGTTGAGGAAACTATATCATTCCTCCTGCAGAATTTCCCACTTTCTGGATTTGACTGATTATATCTTCACAGTGCTGTTTTTAACATGTTTCCCTATCTCTCTTATTTCCTGTAAGCTGATGGTTAGAAGTTTGATTAGATTCAATTTTTTTTTTGCAAGAATATTCCACAGGTGGAGGAACATTATGCCTGGCTGTTTCACTTTTAGTTAAGGTTGATCAGTGGGTTCAAGTGTGGTCAGCCTGATCCATCCATTATAAAGTTCTCCATTAACATTTTATTTAATGGCTCCGGCAGGCAATTCGATCACCGCCTGGTTCTACTATTTCATTGATTTTCTAGTTCTGTCTCTCATCTTGCGTTTATTAGCTATGATTCTTCTAGAGAGAAGAAATTTCCTTGATAAAATATTTGGTTACCAAGAAATTCAGTCTGTACAGGAAAGGCAAGATAAAAGCTTTATTTTTTTCCTTTTATTTATCATTTTCATATTTATCCAAATGATTGATGCCCTAGTATTCCCCAAGGATGACTGATGAAGTTTTCTTTCTTATAGGGGAGGGACATTATGAGCTCATAATTTTAACATACTTGATGTGTTTTAATCTATTACAGTCATTACTTTTTTCATGTTCAAACTGTCCCTCCTTGGCCAATGGGGGCCACTTCAAGTTGGCTTCTCTGTTTGTCTTTTTGACATGAACTTGCAATCTCCATGATTTTCTTGCTTTCAGATATGGAAAGATGTTCCAGGCTCATCTATTGCAGATCTGTAAGTAGCCATTTCTCCAAGGAACCCTGATTCTGTTTAGTGGGTCATGGTCCTTAGAGACTATAATCTGGGCTCTAGGGGTGCTCACTGCTTATCAATCCTGGCCATTTCATTGGATAGAGCTAGGAAATATGCACTATTTTAAAAGAGAAAAAGTAAATTATGAGTTTATACTTATATTTCCAATTCAAATAAAGATTATATTTTTATATACTTTGGTTTTATATTTTTATTCCTTTTCTCTTATGCTGAAAAGCTTGGCTCCTACTGATATTAGCATAGTTATGTATTTTCTCTCTTTCTCTTTCTCCAAATTGGTACGAAATACCAATATTGTAACTAGCATAATAATACTGAAGGGAATACAAAATTTCTTTGTGTGTATATTTGTCCTCAAAATATATGTGTGCGTATTTGTTTCAAAATCACTTAGAATAATTCTGTTTATGTTTATAGAATCAACTTGATATACAGCTAGGTTTATTTGCTTTAGATTTTCAAGTAAACTTTTTATTTCATATGTACAGAAAAATGATGAGGATAATACAAAGAGTTCCCATCTGTCTCACGCTCTATTTACCCTATTATTTACATCTTATATGAATGTGGTGCTTTTGCCACAATTAATGAACCAATATTGATACATTACTGAAGTCCACACTTTATTCAGATTTTTTTAGTTTTTACCTAATGTCCTTTTTCTGGAAATCATGTCTGCTTAGGCTTTCCTTGGCTGTGACGGTTTCTCACCCTTTGTTTTTGATAACCTTGACAGTTTGAGGAGTATTGGTCTGGTATTTTGTCAAATGTCCCTCAATTGGTATTTATCTGATATTTTTCTCATGATGAGACTGGAATTACTTGGTTTTGGAAGGAAGACAACAGAGATAAAGTGTTATTTTCATAACATATCAAAGGTACATAGTATCAACATGACTTATCACAGTTGATGTTGACCTTGTTCACCTGGCTGAGGTAGTGTTGGTCAGGTTTCTCCACTGTAAAGTTACTCTTTTTTCCCACCCTTTCCATATTTTCTTTTTTGTGGGGGGGTGAAGAAAGTCACTATGCACAGTGCACACATAAGGAATAGGGAATTATGCTCCATCTCCTTGAAGGTGGATATTTACATACATTATTTGGAATTCTTTTGCATGTGAGATTTGTCTCTTATTTATTTAAAAATTTATTTATATCAGTATGGACTCAGATATTTACTTAATACTTTGAGTTATAACCCAATTCTATTTTTATTTATTTTATTGCTCAAATTGGTCCAGCATTAGCCATTGGGACTTTTGTGTTCTTTATAGACATGCCCCCTTAATTTTTTTTTCTTTTTGAGCACTGTCTTACTTTCTGGTACTACAAGATGCTCCAGGCTTATCTTGTAGTTTTCCTGACCCAATCCTAAAATCAGCCATTTCTACAGGGAGCTCTGGTTCCCCTCGTTGGATAATGGTATTAGAAACTAAGATCTGGGCACTAGATGTGTTTGTTGCTACTGGGGTGTCATTGCTTCTAGCTCCTCTCAGCTGACAGGCCAAGGAAATATATGCATGTAGACTAACCTGTGCATATATGCATCTCTCTAAGTATTTCTATGTGTAAGCATCTGTGTCTATATTCAGCTAAACACGAGTTCATACTAATGTCTCCAACTCTAATCCATTGCTGTGTGGCTCATTCTCTTGCTTATCTGTAACCTCCCACCCCAGCAGTAGAAACCTGGCTGCCAATCATTTACTTGATTGTTTAATTCCAGCATACATACATAGCTGTTTCCATTTGTTTTTAATGTTTTGTTTTGATTAATTTTGTTTTTGATTTATGTAAAATACTTGATTCCAAAGTCAAAACATAAACCAAGATACATTCAGGGAGGTCCATTTTGACCCCAGTTCCCTCCCCACTGATTTCCCCTCCATCATAGATAGCAATTTTTGTTGGTTTTCGGTTTAATCTTTCATTGTTTCCTTTGGAAAACACAAGCAAATGTATAAATAGTCATATTCCCTCCTTTCTTGCATAAATTGTAGCATATCACACACATTTTTCATTGTTTTTGGTTTTAATTATACTTTAAGTTCTAGGGTACATGTGCACAATGTGCAGGTCTGTTACATACGTATACATGTGCCATGTTGGTATGTTGCACCCGTTAACTCGTCATTTACATAGCATATCTTCTAATGCTATCCCTCCCCCCTCCCCCCACCCCACGACAGGCCCCAGTGTGTGATGTTCCCCTTCCTGTGTCCAAGGATTCTCATTGTTCAATTCCCACCCATGAGTGAGAACATGCGGTGTTCGGTTTTCTGTCCTTGTGATAGTTTGCTGAGAATGATGGTTTCCAGCTTCATCCATGTCCCTACAAAGGACATGAACTCATCCTTTTTTATGACTGCATAGTATTCCATGTACATGTGCCACATTTTCTTAATCCAGTCTATCATTGATGGACATTTGGGTTGGTTCCAAGTCTTTGCTATTGTGAATAGTGCTGCAATAAACATCATACATGTGCATGTGTCTTTATAACAGCATGATTTATAACTGTTTGGGTATATACCCAGTAATGGGATGGCTGGGTCAAATGGTATTTCTAGTTCTAGATCCTTGAGGAATCGCCACACTGTCTTCCACAATGGTTGAACTAGTTTACAGTCCCACCAACAGTGTAAAATGTTCCTATTTCTCCACATCCTCTCCAGCACCTGTTGTTTCCTGACTTTTTAATGATCACCATTCTAACTGGCTCACACACATTTTTCTTCACCTTGCTGTGTTTACTTACCAGTAGATCCTGGAGGTCATCCAGAACAGCCTGTAGTGATCTTTCCTCACCCCTGCACCGTCCTCTTTTATATGGATGTACCACAGTTAACCAGGCCTGTACTGATTGACATTGACATATTTTCCAGTCTTGCACTTTTATAAATAGTAAAAATAGTAAAGAATAGCTTTGAACACACAGCATTTCAGATTTTTGCCTGTGTATCTTCAGGATAGATTCCCCAAACTGAGACTTCTGGGTCAAAAAGAGTGTATATACAACATTGCTGGATGCTGCCAAATTCCCTTCCTTAAGGGATGTATCATTTTGCATTCTCACCAGTGATGTATGAGAGGTCCTTTTTCCCTATAGCTTTGTCATCAGACTTTTTTTTTTTCTCAGATTTTTGCTTATCTGGGTGGTGATAGTCAGTCAGTGAGATGGTGCATGTCTCTTATTCTAATGAGGTCTAGCATCTTTTAGAACATTAAACATCATGTACAGTTCTTATTTTGCAAACTGTTTCTACCTATGTGCACTAAAGTTTGAGAGCCACTGCCCTGGTGAATATAAGAAGGGCATGGAACATAGACCTTTATTCTGGAAGGAACGTACATGGGCTTGCCCAAATCACATGCCCAAAATGACAATAGAGAAACAAACGTCATGACTTTAACTTTTGAAGTCCTTGACACTGATGAAATGTTTTCAGAGTTCAGAGAATAGAGATAACTGTAGAAATTAAGGAAGGCTTCATAGAAGAGGAGGCATTTGAGCAGATCTGAAAGATATCTGGGATGGCATAAGCAGAAGAAAGGGAGGCAGGAAGACATGCCAAAAGTAGGCTGAGAGCAAAGAATATATTAATATAAGGAGAAGAAGCAGTATGCTTTGCTCTGGAGTCAGACTTCCTGGATTCCAATCACAGCCTCTCCATTTTATTAGCTGGTTTCAGACTCTGCATCTGTAAAATGAGGGTAATAATAGTACCGATCTCAAAAAGTTGTTGTGAGGATTAAATGAAAAACAAAAAATACAAAAAAAAAAAAAAAAAAAAAAAAAAACGCCTAGCACGAAAACACAGAGGACCACCTGACTGGAGTCAAATGTTCTCTTTTTGGAATTGTGGGAGGTTCTGTTGAAAAATATAGACGAACTCAGATAATAGAGGACATCAAACTCTATGCTCAGGGGTCTGGATTTCATCTAAAAATGAAGAGAGAGGCACTGAAGGGAGCTTTTAAAGCAAGAGACTGACAAAGTGAAGGTGTCTTCAGCTGTGTATAACCGGAATGCTGAACAAGGAGGACTCTTGAAATGTAATCAGAAAGAGACTTTATTTTGGACTTCCACTGCATCTAAAATGGGGCAAGTTCTTTCCCTGCTCATCGTTTTAATTCAATAGTTAATAGTGTGCAGAGCCAACATAATGATCAGAATTCAAAGCTAGGCCAGGCACGGTGGCTCAGGCCTATCACCCTAGCACTTTGGGAGGCTGAAGGAGATGGATCACTTGAGCTCAGGAGTTTGAGACCAGCCTGGCCAACACGCCAAAACCCTGTCTCTACAAAAAAACACAAAAATTAGCTGGGTGTGGTGGTGCATGCCCGTAGTCCCAGCTAATTGGGAGGCTGAGGGAAAGAATCAATTGAACCCGGGAGGTGGACGTTGCAGTGAGCCAGGATCTTGCCACTGCACTATAGCCTGGATGACAAAGTGAGCCCTTGTCTCAAAAAAATAAAATACATTGAAAGCTAAACCTTATTCTATTCTCTATTAGGTCCTTCTGCAGGTGGGAGGAAAAGGAGGGCTGCAGCTTCTCTCTCACTTGCCTGGCACATCCCCTCTCCTCAACCTTCTAGCCAATGGGGATTTCTGTCCTCCCTGTGGCTGAAGAGGGGGAAAGGAAGAAAGCAGGAAAGTTCTTATTTGACTAGTACTATCCCAATACTGCTTCACAATTTGGACACCTATTTTAAAGCTGACTTATGGGCTTTTCTGTGCGTTCTTGGGAGGCTCCATTGGTAACTTTCAGCAGCATTTCCTGTGACGCAGTTTCCTCTGAATGACACCCTCCTCAGCCCCAGTTTCCCAGCAGCCCTCTCTCTCTATGCAGACCTCCAGGTGGTTCTGTCAGGCCGACTTCAAAATGGCTCCAGGCCAGCTCTCATCCTGACACGATCCACATCCATTCCATGAGAATTACCATCACATTTTTTTTGTCTCCACAAACTGCGTGTGCGGGCTTCCCAGTGCAAACTATGCTCCTCCACCCTGGCCATCAGAACAACTAGCCAGCCCATCTTTATCTTTTGGATTTTCTAGTCCAGAGTCAGACACCAGTCTATGAGGTCTCCCCAACTGCTGGTGCCACATGATCCCCTGAAACCCATCTCTATTGACTTGAGGAGAAAAGGGAAGCAGCCCCTCCCCTACACTTGGGAGGAATGGCATTCACAGCCGGGTCACACATGATCTTTGCTCCCGTCTCACTATCTCCAGTCTCAGGTCTTTGATATTACAGTAGGATCTTATTGGGCATTTAAGGATCTCCTTGGCCAATGACTTTGAAATTTTTGCATGGTAGCGTTTTTAAAATGTAGCACCTATTGTCTTCCTGTTTCAGCAAAATGGAGATAGAAGAGTCTAATTTTAGAACTCTGTTAACGTATCTTTCTCCAGTACACGGCAGTGCCTAGCCCTTGGTGAGTAGTGCCTGGTGCACTAGGAAGATGACTCTAGCTCAAGTTCATATGATAGATGGGTGCATGGTAGAAGGAAGACCAGTTTGAATCTGCCGGGATCCAGAAATAAGACAAAATTTGTGTAGATTAGGGATATTTCACCCAGAAAAGAATACTTAGAGGGGCATAGTAATTCTCAACCTAGGTAAAGAAAATGACAGTCATGTAGGAAGGAGGAAAGACAATTTCATTTTATTGAAAAGGAGGAATTAAAACAGTTGGGTAAATTTGGACAGAAACAGAATTGAATTCAATACAAGACTTTTCTGGTATCAATGACATCATAGCCTGTCCTTGTAGTGAGTGTCCCATCATTAAAAGTGTGCAAGCAGAGATTTGATTTTCTATATCCAACAACCTATCCCACCCTAGACTATTCCACCTCAGGAAATAACATCACTATCCACCCACTGCTTGAGCCAAAATCTAGGAGTCATTCTTAATTCCTCTTTTGTCTTTATCCCCACGTCCAATCCGTCAACAAATCCTGTCATTTATACCTCAAAAATATTTTAACGTACATTTGTCCACTTGTGTCCACTTACACTGTGCTCAGCCATCCAGGCTGCCGTCATCCCTCATCAGGACCCCTACCTGCCCTCCCTGCATCTTCTCATGAGCTGCAGGATTCATTCTCCATGCGCTAAGCAGCTAAAGTGATCTCATGAAAATGCAAAGCAGGCCGGGTGAGGTGGCTGAGGCCTGTAATTCCAGCACTCTGGGGGGCCAAGGCAGGCAGATCACTTGAAGTCAGGAGTTTGAGACCAGCCTGGCCAACATGGTGAAACCCCGTGTCTACTGAAAATACAAAAATTAGCCGTGTGTGGTGGCACGCACCTGTAATCCCAGTTACTCGGGAGGCTGAGGCAGGAGAATCACTTGAACCTGGGAAATGAAGGTTGCAGTGAGCCGAGATCACGCCATTGCACTCCAGCCTGGGTGACAAGAGTGAAACTCCATCTCAAAAAACAAACAAACAAACAAACAACAAAATGCAAAGCAAATCATATCACTGTCTTGCTTAAAACCCTCCTATGGCTTCTCTTTGAACTCAGGATAAAACTCTGATCCCTCAGCCTAGCTGAAAAAGCACCATGTGGTTTGGCCACAGCTGCCTCTGGAAACCCATCTTTTACTGTTATCCCCTTAGCTCACTGCATTCATAACACACCCATCTTTCTTGATTTCCCAAACAAAGCCAGGTTCATTTCCACATAAGGTCCTTCACACCAGATGTCCCTTGCCTAGGGTACCCTTGGAGCCTGGCATGATTGTCTCCTTCTGTTCATCTGGGTCTGAACTAAAATGTCACTTTCTCAGAAAGAACTTCTCTGACTACTCCATCCTACCCCCTCAACCATCTCTTTCCATGACATTATCATATGTTGTGCCTACCAGTTTTTGCTATCTGAAGTTATTTTATTTATTTTCATATTTGTTGTCTGTCTGAGTATAATATTCACTTTATGAGAGCAAGGACTTTGTCTTCTTTGTACAGCACTGTATTCCCAATTTACTTAATAGGTACTCAGTAAATATTTGTTGAATGAGTAAGTGATGGAATGATCTTGGCTGGGGACATTGGAGAGGGAATTCTAGTCATCAGAAGAAGATGAGGCTAGACCTTTGAGGTCACTTCAAAGTCTGTATGTTGGGTGGATGAGTCAACAGGAACGGAGAAGGACTGTATCTGAGATGAGCTCATCACTGAAGAAGTGATGACATACTATAGGAGGAGGCTGAGAGCTGAGGATAAGAAAAATTAACTCCACAGTTGGAATTATGGTGGACTCAAGAATGGTAATACTCACAGAAGCTTGGAACCTGAGAAGGGGTCTTTGCAGAAACATTTTTAAGCTTGTTTTTGGACGTGGATGATTTTAGGTTGGAAATATGACAACAGAGTCTGAGGAGAGAAGTTTGGGCTAAAGGTGTGACTTGGGAGTCATAAACTGATAGTTGAGATTTAAGCTGGAAGACCACATAAATTTGGGAATAGTTGATGGCAGGAAAAGTAGACAGGCTCCCTGAGGACCAGGCCAGGCAGTGAGCAGGAGCTGAGTCTCAGTCAGTGCTCACGATGAGGGACTAAGAGAAGGAGAAAGAGCTGCAGAGAAAGGAAAGAGCATGGTGGCCACAGAGATAGAAAGAGACTCATGAGCCCTCAGTGTTCAGCAAATTCAGAACAAGAGTTTCAAATGAGAGGTGAAGGCAAGATAAGGAAGAAGCTCTTGCTGGTTACATATACACACACAGAGAGATTCTAACAAGAAGGATAGGGCAGAAATGATGGGTGACCTTTAAGGGAAATTTCAATAATGTGATGCAACAAAAATCATATGGCAAGACATTCGGGAGGGAACACGTGGTGAGAATATGGATAAGCAGACGCAGAAAGTGCCACTCACTGAAAGGTATATATAGGAGAAGAGATATAGGAAAATGGCTGGAACAGCTGCATCGCACAGCATTTTAAGGTTTAAAATTGGAGATCTGTGCATATTTAAGGAGAACAGGAAGGAGAGTGGGGTTCAGTGTGGCAGATCCTTCAGGAAATGGTAAAAAATGGGGCCTACAACTTAACTGCTGAGGTTACTTTTAGAAAGGAGAAGGGTTTCCCACCAAAGCCGGGCCATCTGTGCTGCCAGAATCCTTCTCTGTTCTTCTCCCAAGGCATCCTGTTCCTCTCAAAAGATGTTCTAAACCTTCTCTCCTCTCCTCAGATCCCTTTGCCCAGCCATCCCTTATTCTCAGCACATGGCTTTGTTTCTCACTGCACTGAGGGTGATGAAGGCCTTGAACTCTTCCCCTTCAGCTCACTCCTTCTTGCTTCCCTCCACGCCCAGTTTCTCCTGAGGTCTCAGTGTTGACGGCTCACCTCTCCACTTGGGCTCACAGCATTCTTACCTCTTCCCTTCTTATAGCGCCAGTGTTCAAGCCTGTCACTGCCTTCATTAGGGGCCACCCAATCCCTTCGACAACCAGATGGGATAAGAATGAGTTAATACATTAATAAACTGAAAATAAGTCTCACCATCTCCAAAAAATTAGCCTTTAAAAATCTAAATCTGATGATATATTTTTCTACTTAAAACTGTCCACAGCTTCCATCTAGGCTGGAAGCAAACCTCTTTTTCGTGACCTGTAAAGCCCCGCGTGATCCTGCCCCTGGCTCCAGCTCCAGCCTCCTCTCCAACCACCTCCCACTTGCTGGCCACACTTCAGCTGCACCAGCCTTCATGCTGCTCCTCCAACACGTCAAGCATGTTCCAGCCTGAGGGCCTCAGCACTTAATGTTTCCTCTGCTTGGTGTGCTGACACCCACATCTTCCCTCCATTCAGATCTGGGCTCAAATGTCCCCTCCTCGGAGGGGCAGGACCGGCTGCAAAGTTTGCAGAGCCCAGTGCACATTGAAAATGCAGGGCAGGACCCCTTGTTCAAAAAGCAGGAAGAAAAGCTTTTTCCTTTCTTCTATGGTCTTTCTCCATCCATAATGGTGTGTTTTATTTGTCATTTTATGTTATGCCCCCTTGGGCACAGGGATACTCATAAGTGCAGACCTTCATAGATGCCCCCACACTGGGATTTGGCCCGCAGGGTGCGTGCATCCCACCCTGACTCTCCCTTTGCCCACACCCAGACCCCTACTGGGGCTGAGAGTGGCAGAAATTGCTTGAGTGGTCTGGGAGCGGCCAGCCAAGAGCCCAATGGAAGTGGGACCACATACATGCTGAGGCTCTGAGCTCCTAGCCCATCAGGCTTCACTTACAAATCACAGACTCAGAAAATTTAAAGATGACTGCAGAGCCTTAAACCCCAATCACAGAGTTACCTTCTGAATGTGGTGGCTTGTGCAACTGCACTGGTCATACACTCACTCATGAAGCTGGCCCTATAGAGGGGACTTTTTGACCACTGTATCCTAATAGGATCTCTCTATCCTCATGCTTATCTTTTCCACCTGAATCCACTTTATTTTCCTATAGCACTTACAACTACCTAAAATTATATGTGTTTATTATCTCTCTCTCCTATTAGAGTGGAAGGTCCGTGAGGATAAGGACTTTGTCTGCTTCACTTGCTGCTGTAGGCCAGGCATGTAGCAGATGCTCAATAAATAGTTGTCAAATTAATGCATGAACAGTTCACAGAATCAGTTCACACATTTGGCCTACTTTCAGTCACCCATGGCATCACCTCATAAAATCATAATGCTTTGCTCATAAAATTCACCTTGGCATATTTTGCTGCACTTGAGCTAAAGAAGAATTTTTAAATTTTCAGATCTCAAATATGTTGCATCTTTCCCAAGTCCTCATTTTCACCTTTCAAAAGAGAGATGCAAAACTAAAATCTTGTTTAAGAGAGGAAATAATAACAAGGACGATCACATTATTTTTTGTTTACTGAGCAGTGACGCCCCTCTCCGCAGACAAGTCAAGAAGAATGATTCTCTCTTGCTCCATGACATTGCCTTGCAAAGTTTTGCTTTTCCCTATACTGCAGCCAGGGGCTCAGGGTCAGGCTTGAGAAGGCTCACCCTGCTGGAATCCACCCACAGTCCCACAACACGTTGTAGCCATTGTAGCACATCCCCATCTAGCTAGGATCAGATGACTCATTCGTGTTTCTGGCTCTCTGCTCTAGTGGGAGCATTTGGAGGGAGAGACCAGAGCTGCCTCCCACCTCCCAGTGCAACCCCATCCTCACTTAGCTAACTCTGATTTATCCTTTGGTTCTCTCCTTAAACATTACTTCCTCACAGAAGCCTTCTTCAAGTGCTCAGAGCAGACCTTCACCACACTTTCTCATAGCACCTGGACATCTCCATCAATTTACACGATATCAATGAATTACTTAATTGTGTGATTATTTGTGTAATGACTGTCTCCCTTACAGTCTACAAGTTCTATGAGGGATGGGATCGTCTCACCTAGCACCTAGCCTACTGCCTGACAAAGGGCAGACACTCAGCAAATATATGGTGAATGAACATGCATCTCCTAGTGCCTAGTGGTGGTGTTCAACAGAAATTTGTTGGGTTGTGTTGGAGAAATTTTTTTTTATCTCACCAGTATGACTTGCTAAGAATGAGTTGTTTTTCCTTATTATCAAAATAAAAGACAGCTTGCATAATTAAGCCATTTTCCAAAGAATGGTCTTTCCTTACTAGAAGACCAGGCGATTAAACCATTTAGAGGTAATAAATGAGCAACTCCTTGGAAACGTACAAAACTCAAGGGTAGACTCAGGTGAGGGCATTTCTCTTTCTCTTATTTGTATCATCATGGACTTTCTTTTCTCTGCTTCCAGGCACAGCCAATTGCATACTATATTTAAACCTATTATCTATGGCCAAGCTTTGTATCCCTTAAAATCATTATGTTCTGGCTCTTCGAGCTATTTGATACTGAAAGTAATTATAGGCAGACTTGCGGACAAAAACCTAATTCTTTTATGGTTTCTCCTATCATAATAAAGACTCTAGAGGTAAGGATTCAAATAAGACTGAAGGTTGCAAATTGTATTGTGAGGAAGGATAAATCATTCTTTGTCAAGGCAGTGGAGCTCGTCCTCCTTCACAGGCAGAATCAATAGTGACAAATGGCAAGGCCGGAAACAAATGCTTTGCTCCAGTGGCCAGAAATCATGGTAAGTCCTAGTACAAGATTTAGCTTTATTTGGTGATTGTTATTTCTGTGGGTCTTTTATGTTTTAATCCATTGATTCTCTATTTACAAATAATGGAACACGAGACTGATAAATATGTCAACAATATTTGGAACAGAGGTTAACACTTTTCTGAAGTGTTGGATAGGTCTTTTTAAAAAATAAGCAAAGCAGGTGTTGTCCACCAGTCCTGAAGTCTGAGGGTCCTGGCCCCTCAGGGCCAGTACTGCAGAGGCTGCTGTCACCATTGTCCCTGTGTCTCATTTGCTGCCGCTTCTCCCCACCATCCCTCCTACCGCCATCTCACCTCTGTCATGCCTCCCTGGTGTGACATTAATCACAGCATGCCTAGTGGCTTTGTGGAGAAACCACATTCTATGAAATGTAATTTATGACCTTAATACTGTTAACCGCATGGCATCTTTTATATTATTACAACTGATTAGGCAGTAGCCACAATGAAACTGTATATAAATTTAAAATATACACAACATATATATATACATTTAAAAATATATCTTAAATACATATAAATTTAAAATATATATACATAAATATGGGGTGTGTGTGTGTGTGAATAATGTTTTTTTTTTTGAGACAGAATTTCGCTCTTGTTGCCCAGGCTGGAGTGCAATGGCGCGATCTCGGCTCACCGCAACCTCCCCCCCCCGGGTTCAAGCAATTCTCCTGCCTCAGCCTCCCAAGTAGCTGGGATTACAGGCATGTGCCACAGGCCTGGCTAATTTTGTATTTTTAGTATAGATGGGGTTTCTCCATTTTGGTCAGGCTGGTCTCGCACTCCCGACCTCAGGTGATCCGCCTGTCTCAGCCTCCCAAAATGTTGGGGTTGATTACAGGTGTGAGCCACTGCGCCCAGCCAGAATAACTTATTCTCATTTGAGTTTCCCTTTTATCAAGGCAAAATGATCACTGCCTTCCTCAAATGCAATTATGTTCTTTTTTTTGAGACAGGGTCTCACTCAGTCACCCAAGCTGGAGTGCAGAGATGCGATCACAGCTCACTGCAGCCTCTACCTCCTGGGCTCAGGTGTGTGCCACCACACTTGGCTAATTTTTCTGTATACTTTTGTAGAAATGGGGTTTTACCATGTTGCCCAGGCTGGTCTTGAGTTCCTGAGCTCCACCAATCCACCTGCCTCAGCCTCCCAGAGTGCTGGGATTACATGCATGAGCCACCCTGTTCAGCCAATATGTTGTTTTTTTCTTTAAGACATCTAACCAAATTTTCTTCCCTCTAAAAGTCTCATTTAATAGTTTTCCTCTGACTCAATATCCAAATAATGAAGCCAGAGCTGAAAGGCTCAAGGACCTCGGAGATGGTGGTTGGTGATGAGAGAGATTGAATCTAAGCTCACATCAGCCTATTACGAGAACCGGAAGACTTCAGTAAACATCATTAGCTTTGTTTTATCTGTTCCCTGAAGGTGACAGTAGAGGCAGTTGACAATGAGAATGTAATGCAGTCTGGGCCGGAACAGGATCCTAAATGAAAAGCACTGATGTGAAAACAGGTGATGCTAAGTCCTGTTTAGGAATCAGGTTCAGATTTAAAGAACCCTCTTCCCCACTGTAATAGACTTAGGCTGAGCACATCCTTGAAGCCTTGGTCCAGACACCATTCATAGTGCAGATGACAGTCAGTTTTTCCACTATGCTTATTAGCACTTACCATCTCAAACTGTGCTCATTTGTGTTTGCAGTCACTCTGCTCCCACTAACCTTTGATATCTGGGAAGGCACAACCCCACTGACCATAACTTTATAGCCTAGTTTAAAGCCTGGTATACAAGGTGCTCACATAGAAGCCACATGTTTTATTGGTGAGCAGATAAGTAACTCAGCAGGGTTTCCTAGGAGATTTAACCTTCTTTTAATTTTCTCCTCATTAAGAGAAAGCTTTGGCCGGGCATGGTGGCTCATGCCTGTAATCCCAGCACTTTGGGAGGCTGAGGTGGGCAGATTACAAGGTCAGGAGTTCGAGACCAGCCTGGACAAGATCGTGAAACCCCCGTCTCTACTAAAAATACAAAAATTAGCCAGATGTGGTGGCAGATGCCTGTAATCCCAGCTAATCAGGAGGCTGAAGTGGGAGAATTGCTTGGACCTAGGAGGCAGAGGTTGCAGTAAGCTGAGATTGCACCCTTGCACTCCAGCCTGGGGGACAAAAGCGAGACTTCATATCAAAAAAAAAAAAAAAGAAAGAAAGCTTTTTTATTATGGAGAATTTTGAAAATACACAAACATAGATTATTATAATACATGCCAATTTACACATCCACCCAGGCTAAGCCTAACCAATCCACATCCCATCTTCTTCCTCCCTCACATTTTTTTTCCCCATAAGTTACTGGGGTACAGGTGGTATCTGCTTACATGAGTAAGTTCTTTAGTGGTGATTTGTGAGATTTTGGTACACCCATCACCCAAGCAGTATACACTGCACTATATTTGTAGTCTTTTATCCCTTGACCCCCTCCCACTCTTCCCCCCAAGTCCCCAAAGTCCAATGCATCATTCTTATGCCTATGTGTCCTCATAGCTTCGCTCCCACATATCAGTGAGAACATACGATGTATGGCTTTCCATTCCTGAGTTACTTCACTTAGAATAATAGTCTTCAGTCTCATCCAGGTCATTGCAAATGCTATTAATTCATTCTTTTATATGGCTGAGTAATATTCCATCATATATATTTTTCATAGTTTCTTTATCCACTCATTGATTGATGGTCATTTGGGTTGGTTCCACGATTTTGCAATTGTGAATTGCCTCTCATTGCTTTTTATTTTTATTTTTTTGAAGCAGGGTCTCACTCTATCACCCAGGCTGGAGTGCAGTGTCACAATCACATCTCACTGCAGCCTCTATCTACTGGGCTCAAGCGATCCTCCTGCATCAGTCTCCTTAGTAGCTGGGACTACAGGAATGCACAACTATGCCCAGCTAGTTTTTTTTTTTAACCTTATTTTTTACACAGATGGGATCTTGTCATGTTGTTCAGGCTGGTCTCTAACTCCTGGACTTAAGTGATTCTCCCACCTTGGCCTTCCAAAGTGCTGGGATTACAGGCATGATGAGCCACTGCACCTGGTCTGTTCACATTGTTTTGAAGCATTTACAGATACAATATGACTTCATCTCTAAATATTTTGGTTTGGGTCTCTAAAAGATAAGGACAGATTTTTTAAAATGGCCACAATAACCTCCATCATCACATCTTAAAAAAAAAAAAACCCTACAATTTCTTAATAGCATCAACTATTGAGCCAGTGTTGAAATCTGTAGTGTCATGTGTTTTTGTAGTTTGAATCAGGATCCCAATAAGATGCACAAATTGCAATCTTTTCTATTTATTTTATTTTTTAACTCTTTGAGATAATTGTAGGTTCACATGCAGTTGTAAAAACTAATGCAGAGAGATCCCTATGCCTTTCACCCACTTTCTCTCAATGTTAATACCTTGCCAATAAAAGTACAATATCACAACCAGGAAATTGACATTGATACAATCTTCCAACCTTACTCACATTTCAACAGTTCTACACATGCTAATTTGTATGTGTATTTAGTTCTATGCATTTCTAATCATGTGCAGATTTGTGTGACCACTACCACATCAAGATACAGAACAGTTCCATCACAAAGGTCCCTCCTGCATAGCCACCTTCTTCCTGCCTCTCCTTTTTAACCCATTCACCTGTTCCCCATCTCTATAATTTTGTCATTTCAAGAATATCATATACATGGAATCATGCACTAATCTTTCAAGATGGACCTTTTTCATTCAGCATAATTCCTTGAGATCTATCCAAGTTAGAGCATGTATTAATTGCTTGTTTCATTTGATTGCTAAGTAGTATTCCATGGAATAGGTGTATCACAGTTAAACAGTCAACCATTCACTCACTGAAGGACATCTAGGTTGTTTCTAGTTTGGGGCTGCTATTAACAAAGTTGCTATGAACATTCATGCATAGGTTCTTGTGTGAACATAAGTTATTATTTCTCTGGGATAAATGCCCAAGAGTGCAGTTGCTGGGTTGTTTGATAAGTACGTATGCTGTAAGAAATTGCCATATTCTCTTCTGAATGGGTGTACCATTTTACATTCCCACTAGTAATAGATGAGTGATTCAGTTTTTCTGCATCCTTACCAGAGTTTGGTTTTAGTATTTTTTAGTTTAGCTATTTTGGTAGATGAGTAGTGATATCTTGTTGTAGTTTTCTTAATTTTTAGTTTTAGTATAAAAGCTCACTTTTGTCCTAATAGAAAAGCTTATTATAGAAAACATAGATAACAAGACAATCATAAAAAGGAAAATAAAAATCATCCATAATTCTCTCCATTCAGATATAACTACAGTTAATATGTTAGTACATATTTTTCTAGTATTTTTCTGCAGACTTATCTATTCATCTAGCTATTAACATTTGATAAAACTAGAAACATAAGATACAATTTTGCATTCTATTCTTTCTCATAATGTTATGTGGGGAATATTCTTATGTATCATACGGAATATTATTTGAAAACATGTTTTTAATGGCTGTATGATACTCTATTTTATGGGGCTAATTTTTAACTATTATATTTGGACATTTATGTTATTTTCAATTTTGATATTATAAATATTTCTTTGAATGTCATACATATACGTGGATTTTTACCACGTTCTTTATAACAGATTGTTAGTTCTTTATAATAGATTGTATAACTGGGATCATAGGTCAAAGCATATAAACATTTTTTTTTTTTTTTTTTTTTTGAGACGGAGTCTCGCTCTGTTGCCGGGCTGGAGTGCAGTGGCCTCAGCCTCCCGAGTAGCTGGGACTACAGGCGCCCACCACCTCGCCCAGCTAGTATTTTGCATTTTTTAGTAGAGACGGGGTTTCACCATGTTAGCCAGGATGGTGTCAGTCTCCTGACCTCGTGATCTGCCCGTCTGGGCCTCCCAAAGTGCTGAGATTACAGGCTTGAGCCACCACGCCCGGCCCTTATTTTATTTTTTAAAAGCACATTGTTAATTCCAGTTAAAGTGTTTTGACAGTTCTATCTTTGCATTTTATTTTGTGCATTTAAAAACATTATCCTGGGTGGGCACGCACGCCGGATCTCAGCTCACTGCAAGCTCCGCCTCCCGGAGAAGGAGGCCACCTCTGCTACTTTATTTTATTTTATTTTTTTTTTGAGACGGAGTCTCGCTCTGTGGCCCAGGCTGGAGTGCAGTGGCCGGATCTCAGCTCACTGCAAGCTCCGCCTCCCGGGTTCATGCCATTCTCCTGCCTCAGCCTCCCGAGTAGCTGGGACTACAGGCACCCGCCACCTCGCCCGGCTAGATTTTTGTATTTTTTAGTAGAGACGGGGTTTCACTGTGTTAGCCAGGATGGTCTCGATCTCCTGACCTCATGATCCGCCCGTCTCGGCCTCCCAAAGTGCTGGGATTACAGGCTTGAGCCACCGCGCCCGGCCCAAGCATATAAACATTTTTAAGACTTTTGGCACATGCATACACATGTCCAAAGTGCTTTCCAGGAAGATTACATTTTTTACTCACCAGAGTGCATATCTCACCAGATCTTCAATAACGGTGAACATTTTTTAACTTTGTTTTTGTCTTTTTAATTTTTGTTTTTAATCTTTTTATCTTTGCCAAGTTGATAAATTAATTTGCATCGTTTGTTAGTAAATGAAGTTGAAATCTGTTCATAAATTTTCTTAGATATTTGTATTTCTTCTTCCTTCATTATCAGTGTTTGCCCTTGGCCTGGTTTATCATTGGTATGTTCATCTTTTTCTTATTAATTTGAAATAAAGTCTTTATATATTATGGATAGTAATTATTTTCTTGTATTTATAGAAAATATTTTTCTTTTTGTTCAGTTCCTATTTTTTGACTGTGAGATTTTTTTCCACTCATTTCTTTATTCTAGAAGCATTTATTGGATGTATTTTATATGCCAGAGAGTGTGCTAGTAATGGAATTTTTTTAAAAAATTGAATATCAATGTTCATGTCCTCAGGGAATTCAGAATTTAGTGAGAAACACACACATATAAATAAATGTTTTCATTATGCCTATTTCAAAAGGAATAGATATGGAATTCCATGGGACACAGAAAAAGGAAATATAACTGGGCAGGCTTCTTAGAGGAGGTAATATTTCAGTTGGACCCAAAGAATGAGCAGGAACTGGCTAAGTGCAGAGGTGGGAGAGGAAGTCCCAGGCAGGAGGAGCATATGCATAAAAGCACAGAGTCAAGATGGTGCCTGGTGGAAGCAGTGTAGCTGGAGCAGAGATAGGAAGTGAGATAATGAAAAAACTCATCTTGTTTCTGAAAATACAGAAACTAAAGATATTGGAGCAAAACAGGGAGTTATTCCACATCAAGGATCTAGTCAGTGTCTGTGTTTTTCATCTGTGGAGTAACAAGCCCAGGGGAGACTTATTGCACAGGAATAACCCACTTCTGTACTTGCCCACACACCCCGCCTTAGCCAAGGGGGTCAAGGGCTGAAAAGCCCCAAAAGATCTTGCTAAAATCACAGCAATAGGCTCTGCTGCATGGCCTTCTGTTTCTCTCATGGTTAAGGGATTTGGGATAGACTGGAAGATGGATAATGGGAAGGTGAAATGGAATCTGGCTATGGGTTTCTTCTCGAATGTTCCTACTCTTGGCCACACACCTGCCTTGAACTCAGGCTGAAGAACCCTAGAGGTTGCTGATCTTCATAAATGCAATGAGTGTCAGACATGCTCTTTCTCTGGTGACAGCTGAGACTGTAAGGAGCTAGGCTGTCTTAATCCTCATTCCATGGTGAAGCATTCTGGAGAAGGCAGGACATCTGAGGGGCGTGACATCCTTGCCTGCTTGTAGCCTGAAGCTCAAATAGGTAGCCTGATACCAAAGATATCAGCATTCCCTCTTTCCTCTAAATTCCTTTATAAATCAAGATGCAGCAGGTTCACACTGGCAGAAACAAAAACTATGCTGACCCAAGGTTGTTATTCTGTATGGCCAAACGTAAAGGGTATATTCAAAGTATTAAATACATACAGTATCTATCTCTGCTCATTTCATGCCTTTGTCCTCTGTACTCAGAGATGTCAATGGTGACAGCATTCAGAATGTTAATGAACAGAGTCAGGAGAGGAAAAGGTGGATCGACTCTCAACAATTCACATGTTAGAATCAACAATCCTTTCCTGACCTCCTTGTCTCATCTACCTTTTAAAAATCTTCAGGATTCACCCAATCCACTGTCCCAGATTTGAAGGTGATTTTTTTAAAGTTTTATTTTTAAAGTTGCCCTTTCTATGCTTTTTAGACATCCAAGTAGCTGCAACTGCTTATCTGGTGATTTTTTTTTTTTCCTGTGGTGGTGGTCACACATTGATAGACTGGCTCTTGAGTGGGCAGATTGCTGAGTGATTATTACCTGCCTGGTGGATGATTCTAACGTATTTTGCACGTACGTCTCTTGGGAATCTGGAACTCAATGTATCTATCGGTGAAATAGGCTAAGGGAGGGGAGCATAATCTCTAAACTCACCCCCGCACACCCCCAGCTTCCCCAGTTCTAACCATTCTCAGAATCTGTGAATCTCAGTGACGGCTTTTTCTGGGAACTTTTGGAAACATAATGCTATCTCACAAAAGCCTCCAGGGATGCCTATTGGAGCTCCTTCACTTCAAAGGAGAGGTCCTTGGTCATTTTGATAACAGACAGTTGAAAAAGCACACACCCAGCAGTTTCAGGCTTTTCTCCTTTACGGTAGTTATGTTTTTAGATCACTATCCTTCTCAGACATTTAAACGCAGGATGGTGGAATAGAAAGACAGCTGCATTGAAATCTGGGGTTTGAAAAATAATCTAAGGTCTTTCTCTCTCTCTCTCTCTCTCTTTTTTTTTTATATATTTGAGTTTTCCCCTGAGAAACCTTGGCTTTTGAAAATAAGGCCTCCTCCCATGGAACGTTGTTTCATAGGTGGGATGCAGCCCTTATGATTCTTCACTGAAAACATGGAAAGCAAATAAGACAATCCCAACAGCTCTGAATTGGAAACAAGAATTCAATGTGTTGGTATTTCTGAAGCTTATGAGAAAGAAAATCTAGGCTGGAGGAAGAAAAGAAATAGGATGAAAATAATGGTAAAAAGTGGGGGAAGAACTGTCCGCCAGTTACTTCGCACCAATTATTTCTGTTTTCCTCACCATCCTAGGAGGCAGGAGTGATCCCCATTCCACAGAGGAAGAAACCAAGGTTCCAAGAGGAAAAGTAACTTGCTCAGCATCACACAGCTGGAAAGTGTTGAAGTACGCCTGGAACCAGCCTAATTAACACCACGGTCTCCTTCCATTTCTCTCTGTTATCTGTTTAACAACACCACATACAAAACTCTGATCTGAGGAAAGCTATTTTTTGCATATGTGGCTGGGAAGGCCTAGGAGCACGCTTGTGAGTGCGCTCTCTGTCTTCTCCCCACTGCCACTGTGAATTTGTCATCAAATTATCCTGGTGGGGATGCTATGAATACTTGAATCTGTTTTTATTTTTCTCTAGATTTCCTGATTTATTTTTATTTTTTGGCTGGAGAGCAGCAGCATGGTCACGGCTCACCGTAACCTCAAACTTCTGGGCTCAAGTGATCCTCCCATCCCAGCCTCCCAAGTAGCTGGGATTACAGGTGCACACCACCATGCCTGGCTAATTTTTTTTTTTTTTTTTTGTAGACATGAGGTCTCACCATGTTGCCCAGGTTGGTCTTAAACTCCTGGCTTCACATGATCCTCCTACCTTGGCTTCCCAATTCCTGATTTTCTTATCCTGATGGAGACAAACTATTTTACTTCTGTTCCTCTCAATAACAACAAAAAATCCTGAAGACCAAGAAGAGGGCCCCAGCAATTTCCCCCTAACTGTAATATCTGTAACTACTCCCCCTAACTGTAATAACTATAATGTAATGTCAGGGAAAGGTACCTGTCAAAGCTAAGCCACTTTTATTTGCCCTAAGCTATTTTGGGGACCATGTGATTGGTTTACTGTTAACTTTAACTATAAAAGAGCAATTAACTGTAGATATTTATAATCTTTTCATCTTCAAAGCACTTTACAGTATTAATTAATTAAATCTTAGCAACACCTTTGATGAACTCCTTTTTATGGATGTGGGAAAAGTGGCATGGAAATAATAGAAAATGCCCTTGGCCATGATGGAATCAGCATTCCAAGATAGGATTAGAATTCAAAATTTTCTGTCTCCACCTTTCATGATAAAACCAACAGATCAGTCTCCTGTTCTGATGCCTTGGTGGAAGAACATGATTTGACCAACTCATTCTTTAAATTCTTTTAAGAAAATAACTTCCTGTTTTTTTTTTTTTTTTCTGAAACAGAGTCTCGCTCTGTCGCCCAGGCTGCAGTGCAGTGGCGATCTCCGGTCACTGCAAACTCCGCCTCCCGGGTTCACGCCATTCTCGTGCTTCAGCCTCCTGAGTAGCTGGGACTACAGACGCCCACCACCTCGCCCGGCTAATTTTTTGTATTGGTAGTAGAGACAGGATTTCACCATGTTAGCCAGGATGGTCTCGATCTCCTGACCTCAAGACCTCATGACCCGCCTGCCTTGGCCTCCCAGAGCGCTGGGATTATAGGCGTGAGCCACCGCGCCTGGCTGAAAAGAACTTTCTCAAAAGTGCCTATCACCTCTCTAGTGCTCTTTCCTATTAATTCTCCATGGCACTGTGCCATAACTTTATTCACTTCTTAAATCAAAGGCGTTACTGGAAAAAGTGAACAATATGCCCAATTCTTATGGTTCCACTGAGCTCCCTTGTGTCTCCCCTTGGAGTCTATTCTTAGACATACTGTTTGTTCAGGAATTCAAAGTAAGCCAACTTTATCTGGCAACGTCCCCAAAGATTTCTTCCTTCTGTATGTCCAGACAGAAAGCTAAGCAATAATTCAAAGACAGAAAGGGGTCAGCAATAACCATTTTCACAGCTACCAGGCAGAAACTCATCATCAATTTCATCTTCAGCACAATTTCCCCATCTTTTTAATGTTGGAAGAATTACTTGAAATGTGAGATTTATGGGCAGCTGTTCCAGCCGGGTGAGTCTTGCAGACAGGTATCAGACTGTTATTAGCATCTTGTGTTCTAAATTAAAGGAGATGACTTGTCTCTGAATATATCCTAGAGCCTTGGCAGGTTGGTAGGGATGGAGTGGGCATTGGAGTGCCTACCCCCAACAAAAACTTGGCAGAGTCTAAATAACCTTTAATGACCTCCTTCTCTAAAAAGTTCTTATTCTTTGCTGAACTTGATAGCTTTGGTATATTTCAGTTAAGATTATCATTGTGACAATAAGAACCTTATGCCAAAACCCAGTCCCAAAATTTGGTGGTGCTAGGCGGCTGTATGATAGACACCCTTTATCCTCCAAAGTAAATCAGACTCAGCAAGTTAAAAAGAATAACATGGAAGATTTGGCTTGGAAAACCTGGATTTGAATTTTGGTTGTGCTTCCTACTTGTTATGTGATCGATTAACCTTGTTGAGCTATGGTTTCCTCACTCTAAAATGGAATGGTAATAGCATTACTTGCATTACATAATTGTTGGAAAAATTAAATGAAAATATTTTCTGCACTCTAAAAATTGTTATCAGTTTTAGTTGTTAATAGTAATGGCCAATATTTATTGAACCCTTACCATGTGCCAGACACTGTGTGTGAGGGATGCTTTTATGTGCATTATCTCCTTTATCATCTCAACAACACTATGAGATAAGGACTGTAATTATGCCCCTCTTACGGATGCAGCAACAGAGGCCTAAAATCACCTGTCTCATAACTGGTGTAACCAGGATTCACACCCAGTCTGGTTAGAGACCCATGTTCTCGACCACCACACAATATTGTCTGTAATCTCCAGTTCTCTGCTAGACATTTCCTTTCAGATATCCTGCAGTTCTCTCAAATGTAACCAGTCTCAAACAAAATTCACTATCTCCTCTCAAATTACAGTCTTTTCATTGACTTTCTTATTTGCAAAAGTTATCTATTTTTTCCTCCCTGGTTTGAAATCTCTGGGTCATCTGTGTCTGTGTCTCTCTCTTTTTAGCTGAGGAGTCGTTCTGGTTATTCAGTTCCACTCTTGAGACAGCACTCTACCCATTCCTTCTAATTCCTTTTGTCACCACCATGGATGAGAGCTCATACCCCCAAGCATGCATTGTGCAATAACTTCCTAACTTGTTTTCCTACCTTTAGTTTATCTTGTATACTACCTGGTAACTAATCCTAAAATATCATTTTCAATAGTTACCTCCTTGATCAAAAACTTTCAGTTGCCTATGGGAGAAAGTCCACGTTCTGACATTCTTGGCCCTCCACAGCCTGGTCCCAGCACACCTTCCATTCCTGAGCGTGCCCTGCACTTTCTTACCTTTGCACTTTAGTTAATAATGTTTCTCTTCTCCTTCCTCCTCTCCTTCTCTACCTACCGAATGGCAAACTCTCAAGATCCAAATCACTTTGTTGACTTTGCCATTCCCAAATATTTATTTCTCCCAAATCAGTAAGACTATACCACTCACCAACCTGTTTACTACTACCCGTTGCTAGTTAATTTTTCACAAATAATGTGTATATCTTATCTTACCTTTCCGATGGGAGGGGGAGGATAGGAAATGTGCTTTATATTTCTTTACCTTCCATACAACACCAAGTGAGTATCTACTATAAAGCCAAGTGCTATGTTGCACGCTTGGGATACTGAGAAGAACAAGATATATTAAGGTGCTCACAGGCTAATAGTATAGATCAACATGTAGACAAATAGTCACAACTGGGTATGAAACAGCTAGTAAAGATATGCCTTGAGGACTCTGGGAATACAGAGAAGAGCATGGACAACCAACTAGAGAAATCAGGGAAAGTTTCACAAAGGGAACTTTGAGCTGACTCTTGAAGGTTGAGTGGGAAATAAAAGCTCTTTAGGTAGAGAAGTAGAGAAGAGCTTTTGAGGAACAGAGAACACCATGTTCAAAGATCCAGAGGCATGTACGGTATGTGTGAAGCCTGGTGAGATAAGAGCAAAATGTGGGAAAGAACACCAGGAGAGGAGCCTGGAAAAATAGGCAGCTTCCAGATTATAAGCACCTTTTCATGCAAAGAATATGGGAATTGATCCTACAAGGTAGGTAGGAAGCCAACGGAGGTTTGTAACTAAGGAAGTGACACGGTCAGATTCATATTTTAGAAAATTAACTCTGGCAGCAGCATGTAAATAAATGGCAGCTGGAGACACTTGAGAGACACCAAGGGAGTTTATGTGTCTGGACAAAGGCTAGGCTAATGGGATAGAGAGGTCTGTTTACCTGAGGTATGTTAAGGGGAACACAAATAGACTTAGTCTACCACTGGATATGGTGAGTGAAGGAGAGAATGGGAGACTATGGATCACTAAGGTTTTTAGGTTAAGAGACTAGTAGTATATGCATGACCCTATTCATCAAGGTAGAAAATACAGAGGTGAAAGACTGGGTTGTTTTGGCTATTGCCGCTGTTGTTGTCATTTCTATTGTTTGGGTGGGGTAAGTAATGAGGTTAGTGGCAGATATGTTAAGTTAAAGGCACTTGTAGACCATTGACAAGGAGATGTTGAGTAGCAGGTAAATTTTTCTTTTGCCTATCTCAGAGCCTGGCACAGAGTGTGTACTTAACAAATGTTTGCGTACAAACAAAATGAGAACCACCCAGAGTAGGCATGTAAGCAATACATGAATTGACTAATTACCCATGTAAAATCATACCCTTATTTTCATGGCAAGGAATATGATATGTACTAGTTCTTCTAGTGATAAGAGATCACACAAAAGTCACCTGAGAGTCCTCAAGTAGGTCAATGCCATGGCCTGGTTAGCACAGACACTCTGCCTTCTCTGGCAGACATCATCTGAGGGACAGCATGAACCAGGGAACCTCAGAGTACAGTGACATTGACGTATGAACACACAAACCTTGCACAAGGCCTGTAAAATTTCTCTCAAGGACACAGAAAACAATGGATTTCAAGGTCCATAAATGTTGACTTCATATGAATTTTTAAAATGAGACATGGATATTTAGTACTTTTTTAAACCTAAGAAATCTGAAATAAATCCTGATAAATCATATCCTATTCCATATGTATAACCCTTTTTCTAGTCTCTTATAAATAACATTCTCAATTAATCCCAGAAAAATGGGGGTGAGCTAGGGAAAAAGGTTGGAGAGAGGGAAAATAGAAATGGAAGAGAGAGGGAAAATGGAAATGGGAGCGAGAGGGAAACAGAAGCCCAACAGAGAGAGACTTGAGAAATGGCCTGATGCACCCAGCAGATTCCAGGCCATTCAGCTTCAGTCAGCAGATATAAGTGATGTCCTGGGACATGCAATTTTAAATATTAGTGGACATGTTTCAGTAGTGCAGCACAAGGCCATCAATTTCTTTGGCATTTTCAGCACTTCATTGCTGCTAAGCATTCCCAGTATGTTCAAGTTAATAGAAAATTTGCAAACCAAGGATATTTTATGCCTGCATAACTCTAATTAAAACCACAGTATTGGCCAATATTTATAAAAGGTATAGACAGTGTTCACACAGGTCCAACAAATGCTATTTAAAAGATGATAATGCACTTGTCTCACTTTAATTGCTTTTTCTGCTACTAGATTCTAATCACAATAGCAATATCATGTTCAAAGGCACGTTTCTACCCATGATATAATGGCAGTCAGTGTGATAATATACATTTACCTTTCATGGTGATGCAGAAAGAAAGAAATCACATGGGCTTAAAGTACAGTTGGCACTCAATAAATTGTTTTGAACTGATTACAAACATGGGAGGCAGTTTCTCTGGAAACACCTGTTTTGCTTCAGAATACTACAAGGCTCTTCCTCCACCATTCTTCTCTTAAAGTCAGAATTATAGGCTGTGGATTTATGATAACTTCCAGCAGAATTCCCCCATTTTCATAGATGAAAAATGTGATAAAGATGCATAGTTAGTACTCTCTTGGTAGGAAGTGACAGAAAACATAACATCAATCAATTTAAGCAAAAAAATTGATTTTATTGTCCTGTGTAGATGAAACGTCCAGAGGGTAAGCATAGTTTCAGATGCGGTGAAACTCTCAGATGCGGTGAAATTCAGAGCTCTATGTTCCACCTTATATGGCTGTCTTTCACCACATTTTTGGCTTTCATCCCAGAATCTAAGTGCCCCTGATAGAAAATGGCGGTGCCAGCCCTCAGCTTCCGGTAGAGCAGAAGTGTCTGTCTCAGTCCCAGAAGCCTATGGCATTTCATTGGTTCCAGTGGGGTCACATGCCCCTCCTTGGCCACCTAAAAGGTGCCAGTGGCGGCTTAATCTAGGTCGTGTGCCTGCTCTGGGGAACCAATGTCTTGCTGTAAGGGCATGGCTTCCTGGAGAAGAGGGGTAGCTGTCTCTGCAGAATTGAAGCATACTATAACACCATGAGAAGGGAGAGTGAATCCTGGGGTGGGGAACCAATAAGTGACCTTGCAACCTCATATAATATTTAAATTAAGATTTAAAAACAGCCTTCACATCCCAGGGTAAAATCTTCCTCCATTTTAAAGAAGAGTCCCCGTTAGGGGAAAAAAGTATATATATAGCAGCTGTTTGAGGGCAGCTGAATGAAGTCGTTTCTCCCATTTGCGTCTCTTCCTCCACCTTCCATTCTTCTCTTTGTTACCACCAGCATCAGTCAGAATCCCCAGAGTGTCTTCTCCTCCAGAACAAAGTATTCAACAAATATTCATTTCTGATTCCTGTGAGAAATGTTAATTGAGTCTGGGCTTCTCCACTGAATCCTGAAAATTTCAGTGTATATCCCCAACTTCCCCACCCACAATCCTGACAGTTTTGGTGTCACCTTAATCTAAGAACCCAACCTAATCTTCCAAGTCCGCTTGCATTTTGTTTGTTTGGGGAAGTTAACGAGTATTAACAGCTGTTTATTTGGACCTGGATGGGTCAAAGGCCCTGGATGCGGGCCAGAACCACATAGAAGTCAGAGGCTTTAGTAATATCCCTCTGCTCTGAATGCATCCATTTCTTTTGTTTCTCATTATTATTTTGAACCCTTCAGCTTCTTTCAGAGTTCATTTTCCATTCACTTCCTTGTCATAAATATACACTGTGCAGGCATTTTCTTTTTAACTGTGTCCCCCAGATTTTACTTGACCACTTGGCTGCATCCATTTGCCAGATGAAAATCTATGTTCTTCAAAAACTGCTGAAAATGCCAGTGTAGTCATGCATGCTAAGTGTCAGGAGGAAGAATTGGTGCTGCAACACACAAGATGATGTCAGAGAGTTATTCCTAGGAGCACAGCATGTCCTTGCTGCCAGCAAATCTCTCTTCTGCCATTCAGAAATTCTCACTTTGTTCAGGTGAAGGTTCTGTTGCAACACTTTTTTGAAAATTGCACAGACTCCACTTCACTTCTCATTTATCCAAAATCAACTAAAATGAATAAGTGGGCTTTCTGGATTTGCCACAAATGAATCTCATCTTTTATACAGTAAAATGTCTTTGCTAGAAACACAGAAAAGGGGAGGACAAAAATAACTGCCACTGTATCTAGAAATTTTAATTTTAATTGCATTAGTTATCTATTGTTTTGACCACCCCACCACTTAATGTCTTAAAACAACAACTACTTTATATGTTCATTATTCTGTAGGTCAACAGTTGGGGCTGAACTCAGCTGGTCTCTGCTGATCTCTTCTGGGGCTATTTTTACCTGAAGCCTTTAATGTGGTTGCAATCATCTAACAAGTCAGATAGGATCAGATAGTCTGAGATAGCCAGACTCATATGGATGGGGGTTGATGCTGGCTGTTGGCTAGGTCATTGTTTCCAGCAGGCTGGCTTGGTTTCTTCACATGGTCCCAGAAAAATTCTCGGCAACAAGAGACAGAGTCAAGCCCAATGGGCAAGCATGCTTCAAGCCTCTGCCTCTGTCAAATTTGCTAATGTCGCATCAGCTGAATCTGGTCATATGGCCAAGCCCAAGTCAATGTGGGAGGGCACTACTCAAATGCATGGGTTTGAGGTGGTGGAATCTATTGACAACCATTATTACAAAAATCTATCACATTACGTTAAACATCTACATCATTTTTTTTCCTGTAAAATGAGATTTACTTGGGAAGATGTCAAGGCAAACTCATTACCAGGAAGAATATCCGTCAGAGATTTACAGATACAGAGCAGAGATATAAACCTTTTATAGATTTATTAGCACCAGTGAAGCATAATCTGTGCACTGAGGCATTACCCCAATTGTAAAACCAAATCCACTTCAAAAATAGGAGTATAGGCCCTGAACACTGGCTCATGCCTATAATCCCAGCACTTTGGGAGGCTGAGGTGGGAGGATCACTTGAGTCCAAGAGTTTGAGACCAGCCTGGGCAACATAGTGGGCCCTATTTCTACAAAAAATTGTAAAATTAGCCAGGCATGGTGGCATGTATCTGTGGTTCCAGCTACTCAGGAGGCAGGACAATCACTTGAGCCCAGGAGGTCGAGTCTGCAGTGAGCCACATTGGCACCATGACACACCAGCCTGGACAACAGGGTGATACCCTATCTCCAAATAAAACAAAATTTAAAAATATACTTAAGGCTGGGCGCAATGGCTCATGCCTGTAATCCCAGCACTTTGGGAGGCCGAGGCGGGTGGATAACCTGACATCAGGAGTTTGAGACCAGCCTGGCCAACATGGTGAAACCCCGTCTCTACTAAAAATACAAAAATTAGCTGAGTGTGGTGGTGGGCACCTGTAATCCCAATTACTTGAGAGGCTGAGGCAGGAGAATCACTTGAACCCAGGAGGTGGAGGTTTCAGTGAGCCAAGATCACGCCATTGCACTCCAGCCTGGGCAACAAGAGCGAGACTCCATCTCAAAAACAAACAAAACAAAACAAAACAAAATTAAAAAAACAGAAGTCTAGGACTGTATATTGATTCTGCCTAGATATTTAATATACAGTTGCATTTAAGGTCCTTTCAAAGGACTTCTACAATAGGGGAAGGTGAAACATTCATTGGGTTAGATAAATCAAATTAGTCATCCCAGTTCTGGTAACAGGGAGAGAATAAGACAACTCTGACAGTTAATAGTAACTAGCATTTCCTGAACACTTATTCTCAGCTACTGTGTGTGGTTTACTTTCTTTAAGCCTTGAACAGCTCTGTGATGCGGGTAGTAATCTTACGTCCATTCCACAAATGTGGAAACTGAGGTCTAGAAAGTTTAACTTACCCAAGCACACACAGCTTAAATAGAAAGGTTGCGACTTGAACTCTGTCTGTAGAGCCTCAGTAATTGTCCACTAAGTCATGCTACTTATTCCATCACATGGGAAAAATGGATGGGGTCCATGAAGTGATGTCTCTCCCAGGCCCAACACTTCAAACGTATGGTCCTGTTGCATGTTGCTCCTTCACGGAATGCTTCCCTTCTTGTAAGACCTCTGAACTTCCAAGTCATAAACAGGGAGTCTCAGAGGGCCTGAGGGAGGGAAATGGCTTCCATACAACATAAGAATTGATTATAGGATTGATTGTTTCCTACTTGGATTATACCGGGATCCTTTCCCAGTATAATTACTCCTCCAGAGCACTTCACATTGCTGTGACTATTGTGTGAGAGAAGTCAAACCTTTCTCTCTTGACTCTCTTGACCAGCTCTCAGTCAACATCCCTTATGTTTCTCAGTGAAGTAACTGCTGAGCCCAGCATATCTGGGCTTAAAGATGTAAATGATCCTCTGTTTATGTCAGCACCTTCTCATCAAATAGCATTATTGAAAATCAGAGATTTAGAATGACTGCCCTCCAACACATCTTAATGGAGTTATTCCAATAATACCAATAAGTACAGATGATGATTAGAATGTAATGAGGGAAGAGAAATACTATTCTGGGATTAAGTCCGTTTTCTCATAAACATTTTCATAAAATCATAAATAAATTTAGGCTCTGTACTTTTGTGGTCTATTCCCAAAAATAGACCTCCAGGAAACTTGGCCTCCATTCTTTCATGTTTGCTGCTACACACCTTGAGCATCATACAGATTTTAAATAAGGTTTTGTGAAATGAGGCCCCACAGATTTTTTACCACTGTCCAGTCATATGCCTTTTGGCAAAGAGGAGCTAAGAAGCAACAGCATGTGTCAGAGAAGTGTCCTTACATCTGCCTTTGCAGGCAGATTGATTTAGCAGAAGAGAAGGCAGTGTTTAGCTAATTTTGAAGAAGAATAAATGCATTAGATGGTATTCAGTGGAGCATGATTTGCATAGCATATAAATTATATAGAATTGCAGTGCAGAAAACTCAGAGCTTTCCAGTGGTGAATGGGTCTAATTTGTAGCTATTTCTAGGCACTAAAACATTCTGAAATAATAACTGGAAGATTCACTTTCCATTTCACAATTTGTGGAAAACACAAAATAGGTTAATGTCTTTTTTTATGTTGTTGTTTTCAAGTAAACCTCTTGACTAATTCATCTTGATTTTAAAAACATAATGCACTGGTTTTTCCCTAATTCTGCACTGAGGTTGTACACGTATTATCTGCCTCAATTTCCAAGCTTCAGTTCGTATTTATGTATTTATAAAGTTTGCTGTTCTGAAAATGGAAGAAATCCTAGAAAAATTAATTATTTAATGAATTTCAATATTCAGATTTGTGAGTTTTCACTTAGAAATAGAATATAAATTTGGAGGCACATTCAAAATTTAAGCATAGCTTGACACAAATTAATATCCGCATGAGCAGTGTGCAGTCAGCTGAAAAAGAGATAAGAAGAAGGTCTTCAAAGAAGATAGGACAAAGAATCTCTTTCCCTGTGAAGCTTGTTGTTTTGACTCAGTGATGTAATGAAGGTACACTGCAGGAAAAAGGCATTGATTCTGATCCCAAGTCCAGCCATTCAAGTGCTGCTCAGAAGAAGAAATAGGGAATAGGGAAACTGGAATTCCATTCAACTAGAATTTTCTGGGCATTAGAATGTTTACAAGTATGTAGATGAAACTGACATAGATAATGGCTTCAAGAAATGAATCGTCCAGTATGATAGACAAACAAACATCTATCAAATGGGAGGCAAAATGTGCTCTAAGTTTGGATCTTGGTAGAGGAGTTGGTTGTACATTATGAATGTGCTAAATGCCACTGAATTCTATACTTTAAAATGGTTAATTTTATGTTATATGAATGTCACCTCAATATTTCAAAAAATATGCTGTGAAAAGGCACAAAAAGAGAAAGGAAGAACCCCACTTCCTTGGGAGTCTTTGCCTATCGTCTCTGAGGAAAAGAAGGCTTGCACATGGAAGATGGGGAGCATTTGGGGGCTTGAAGTACCTGAGTATCTCAGTTCTGTTTTTGTTTTACTAGTGGACATCTGCTATTTTGAAAACGCTGCTGTTGTCTGGCCATTCTGGTTAGAACATAAGTCCCGTGAAGAGTAGGTCCACTGGAAATGTATTTGTCTACCTGGTGAGGGTTGGGGGACCAGAGAAGTGACCAAAATACCAGTGAACTGGGGAAAGGACCTTAGATTTTAAAACTAACTCTGCCCCTACTTGCTGTGTGGCCTTGGGCAAGTTAATTAACCTCTCTGAAATTCTGCTTCCTCACTAGCAGATTAGGGGGCATGAAAACTGTCTCAGATGGTTTTGGAAAAGATTAATACCATAATGCAAAGTGTATTGCACAGAAGAGACACTAATACATGTTAACAGTTTCCCTTTCTTTCCCATCTCCCAGCCCCTTCACCTCGCCCCTATGATTTCACTTGATGCTCTCATCATAGAAGTCATTTCCTATGAAGCAGCAACAACAGTGGCCCGAAAAATTACCCTCGTTAGATTATAGTTACGCTGGAGGAACTCCTTTCTCTCGACTTCATATTTTCTTATGAAACAGCTTCCACTAGAGCAGGGATCTGCAAACCAGATCTAGCCACCACTTGATTTTGGACAGCCCACGAGCTACAAAATGATTTGTAACATTTTTAAATGGTTGAAAATCAGTCATAAGTAGGCTGTTGTGTGGAACATGAAAATTCCAATTTCAGCATTCATAAATAAAGTTTTATTGGAACACAGTCACATTCATTCATGTATGTTCTGCTTATGGCTGCTCTTGCACTACAGTGGCAGAACTGTGTAGTGTGACAGAGACCCAGTGGCCTGCATAGGACACAATTCTTATTTTCTGGCTTTTTATGGGAAATGTTTGCGACCCCTGCCCTAGCATGTCATTCCTGGCCCTTCGCTCCCCTCTCCGCTTAATTCCCATTGACAGGTGAATCTCTTGGCTGGGTGGGACCAATCTGTTAAAGACTGCAAGATTTCATCTCCTTTTCTTTCTATTCTGTCATCCACCAGTGGGAAGCACTGATCCTGAGTGACAATATCTACTCTACGGGGCTGTTCCAAGGCCTAGGCTGGGAGAGGGGGAATAGGAGGGTCCCAAGAGTTTGAGCTGACTCCCTAGATTTCTAGCAACCCATTTCTCCCCAACGCTAGGTCCTTAGTTTGAACCCTCATCGTCTCTCATCTGGATCACTAAAACATCCTCCTACATGGCCTTGCTGCCCCCAGCATCATCTTCTTCCAACACAGAGCAGCCAATATGATCTTCTTAAAACAAAAATCTGATCTTATTTCTTCTATAACTGTGAAGATTAATGGCATGAATGGCCCAATCTTTCATGCCTCTCTGTACCCACACCCAAGGTGGTGCCTTCCCACACCAATTCTAGGTATTACATGAAGCATGTAAATTGCTTCAGCTAAGGGAATAATAGAAAACTTGACACAGAAGAGGCTTGAAAAAGCACTTTCATGCTTCCTCCTCTCTTGGATCCCCACTAGTGCCACAAGAACATGCCCACACTAGCCTGCTGGAGGGATGTGGGAGACACGTGGAAGAGAGGCGAGTTGTCCCAGTCAAGGCTGTCCTAGATGAGCCAGGTCCCAACCAACCTGCTAGCTGCTTGAAAATGCATAATGAGTCTAAACCAGAGAAGCAGAACTGTCTAGCCAACCAGTAGATTTGTGAAAAACGATTGAAGATTGTCATTTTAAGTTTCTAAGTTTTGGTGTGGCTTGTTATTCAGCAATAGCTAACTGATAGACCTACTTTAAACTCTTCAATGCCTTTAATTGCCTCTGCAAAAAGCCCAAACTTCTTACCTTAATAACATAGAAGGTCTTTCATCATCTTGCTGAGCTCCATACCTTTAGGTAACCAGCCCTTTCCAGTGATGTGCAGCTATCATTTTAAGAACAGGCTCCCGACACCCTTGCCTCGTTCTCTCTTTACTGAACAGTTCCTGGTTTCCCCTGCTTAGATTGCCCCTCAAACTGAGTTGATCTTAGATTCCCTTTTTGACTATAATTTACACTCACCCTCTAAATCAAGGTGTTTTCCAAACTTTGAGTTGATCCACTGGGTTATGAGATAAGTTTAGAGAGTTACGACTAGCATTTTTTTAAAGATGACATTGGAAAAAAAAAAAAAAAAGAAACAGGCAGGATAAAATAGAAAAATATCAGAGTGAATTCTAGGTAGTAAATTTTCAATGTGTGCACATTGGTTTACTATGCAATATGTGTATATTTTTTCTGCTGGCCATGATAAAAAAAAAAAAGTTTGAAAACACACTGCTTTAGAACATTACTTCTGGCTACTCTGCATAAATACTGCCCCAGTCTGCCTGTCCTCACACCCAACCGGTGATGGCTCCCAGCACGCAGCTCTCCCCAGGGCCTGCCCTGTCTCACCTGCCCTCACCAGCCTCTCTGCCCACATCACCCTCCACTCCCCAACAGACCCTGTCATACAATGAAGCAGCAGCTCCCCTGCACAATTAGCACCCTCTCATGCCTGTGTGCCTTTGCAATTTTGTTTTTCCTCTGCCAATAAAAACCTTTCCTGCCTCATTCGGCTGGAAAATTCCTATTTGTTAGGAGTGGTGTAAGTGCATCCTCCATGATTCAATCTTCAAGATATAGCACATTCTCTGGGAAGCTGCTTCTTCCCCTCCCTTCTCTTACATACCAAAGCTTACAATACATCAAACTTAAAAGCATTGTTTTTAAATTTTAACTTCGATTTCCCATGTTTTTTACTGGAGAATCATCTGTTTTTCTATGTGCTCCCATACGCCCCTGTGCAGACAGCTGGCATACCCTTAGCAATTACAGATTTATAGTTGTTGCATCTGTGTGCATATTTTCCATTCAAGGTTGGAAACTCCTTGAGGTTAAGGACTGAGTCTTGTTTATCTTTGTATCACCAGCACCTAGAGCAGGGCCTGGCACCAATACAAATTGGCATTCAACTCGAGTTAAAATTGTCCCCTGGTATGTTTTGGGCAGTACGAGTGGCCTGTGGGGATGAGATACAGGGCCACTTGGCCTCAGTGGGAAGACAATGGCCCAAGGAAACAGACAGGAGTGGGCATGCTCCAGTGCTGAGGTTCCTTCAGAGGAAAAGGGTGAGCTCCCATGAAGCCCATTCAGTTTCCTTAGTAATTCATCCAGCCATGTTCCCAAGCACTTGAAAAACAAAGCGAAAGAAGCCCAAGCCCGCACAATGTGAGGAAGCGGGAAAACACTCCACAGCCTCTTCTAGAGGGTTTTGTGTGCTGCGACACAGGAGATGAATAAAGGAGCACACAAAGTAATCAGAGATAAGAAAAATCCTGTGAAAGGCACAGAAACCTCAGGGCTGGGGATGGATGGGGCTGTTTACAGAGTGTAAAGAGGAAGAAAGAAGATAAGAGCTGAAGCTGAGACTGACATGAAGATGGGCATGCAAGGGCCCCTGACAAGTCAAAAGGAAAACGTTTCTCACGGATTACATAAAGGAACAGAAGTGAACCGGGAAGTAACGACAGCTTCAGAGAGACCAGGGGGAATAATTTAGTTACTCAAAAAGTATACTCTGTGGAAAATTCACACGAATTCTTTGCTCCATGTTGCACTTGCACTGTACTGTTGTGGGATTTTTCCACAGACTGCTTGTCCCAGTTACCAGGTTTCCGATAAAGGGCTCTGTTGTGGCCATGGTTAATTAATTACAGGTACAACGAATGGTTGCGGAGTACCAAATGGAGAAAGTTAGTCCAGGAGGCTTTGAAAATTTCACCCTAACTTACGCAAGTTATAAACGGGGGATTGACTTTCCCTTGGGTATTTATAAATAATTCCAGCACCTAGCACAGTGCCTGGCACACTCGTAGGAGGAAACAGCTGAAGAGGAGTCAATGAATCATTTTATAGCTCTTTTACCCTTGCTAAAGCAACCAAACCACTTTGGTTTGTAAGAATAGCAGTTCCTAAAATAGACAACATGTCTCTAGAAGACTGTGCTAACTGGGCAGTGAGGAGTAGAGAGAGGAAAGGGCGGAGGGGAGGAGGGGAAAAGGGAGAGAAGGAAAACAAGTTTCTCTCTCCTTCAGGCCATACAGGCCAATTTCAAGGAGAAAATGTTCTGTATGAACATTTGATTCAACCAACTCAATCAGATTCGAAGGGAAATAAAGTAAGGCAGGTGAAACCCAAAGTCAGGAAGAGTGGAAGTGACTTTGGACTCAGAGTTCATGACGAGATAAGTCTAAAAGAACATAACATAACTGTCCATTTCTTATAGCAGAGACAGCTTCCTGGTTTTTTAAATGACTTACGTCATCAACCTGGGGGATTTGAACCAGGTGATGAATCAATGACCTTAATGAGATAAAATGCCTAAACTCCATTAATGCACCTGGGAACAACAGAAACAACAACAACAAAATACTGTCAGGTGTCTCCTGCAAAGCAGATTGAGTAAATCTTCTGGTGTTGGTCTCTTAGACTGAGTCCAGGGGTTACAAGCTATTCACCCCCACGGTGAACTCGAAGCAGTGCCTACAATAGGTTGTTGGGGCGAATACCTCACTGTCCTTGGGAATAACAATAAGAAAAGAGATGGCAGGGAGAAACCGAGAAGGAAAGGGGTCACTTAAGTAACCAGGGGTTAGACAAGGCAAGCTAGGACACAAAAGGAAGGAAGAAATGAAACTAATAAGAAATAATTTGAGTATAGTCAGTTGGAGCTTCCACCTACATGGGCTGCTGAAAAAAACAAACAACTTCATGTCAGTTTATTGACTACTGCCTTCAAAGGCAGTCCATAATATCCCTAGCTATCCCCTAGGAAAAAAGTTCTCGAGCAATTCAGGCAGCTGGAAAAAACACACAAATACTCCAGGACAACAATTTTAGAATAGGAAAGCACCAACAGAGAGAGAAGAGATCTTTAGATTCTGAGTCACAGTGTTTGTACCTTTAACACAGTTTGATATATAAAAGTTACCACTATATATGAGCTAAATTTCTCTCTCTCCACACACACACACACACACACACACACACACACACACGTACTGGTATATCCAAGGCACTCTGTAGTCTGTGCCTGGTTCCTACCTCTTCTGCTGGTCTCTATCCAGATAGCTAGGCCATTTGGATCCCTACCTATAAACTAAGCCCTTGCTCTCATTTTTATGACCAGTCTGGACTTCAAACAGTAGGAATTTCTGGAGCTACAACTCAGTCTTATGGAGCAAACCATCAGGTCATACAACTAGAAATCCAGCCCTGGTCTGTGCCCCCAGTTGGATAACTAGCTTTCTGTAACCATCACAACACTCACCATCTCCTTGTACAGCAGGATTGCCAAGGGGCTTCTATCTTGAGGACCCTCTGCCTGAGATCGTGTTTAGATAACTTGCCTACTACTTTCACTAGGACTGAGGCCTAACAAGTCCCAATCACGTCATTTTGTTCCAATCACAAACAGGCATAGAGTTCAAGGCATTATGGTCCTCAGCAACCAGGACAGAACCAACAGGGAGGAGGAGCCAGGCTACAGCTGCCAGACGCTCCCTCACCAGGGAAAGAATCACCTCATCGCACCAGGGTGGGGCAGAGGAAAGCATGGAGTGTGTGGAGGTGCGATCAGAGCTTTAGGTCTTGCTTTAGAGTCACAGGGAATGCAGGGGGAGAGCAGTGTAGGGGAGATATATGGGGAGGTGGCATGCTTGGAAGTTTTACTCACGTGCACCAGTGCTCTAGACAGCAGGCTGGATCTCAGAGACAAAAACTAGTCCCAGAGCACGGGTCTGGAAAGAATATACAAAGTGGCAGTCAATGGGTTCTTGTCCTAGGAAGAGGAGCTGATATCCTAGGCAGCACAGCTGAGCGATAAGAAGACCTATAGATCAGGGCCGGGCACGGTGGCTCACTCCTGTAATCCCAGCATTTTGGGAGGCTGAGGCAGGTGGATCATTTGAGGTCAGGAGTTCGAGACCAGCCTGGCCAACATGGTGAAACCCTGTCTCTACTACAAATACAAAAATTAGCTAGGCGGTAGTGGCACATGCCTGTAATCCCAGCTACCTGGGAGGCTGAGGCAGGAGGATGACTTGAACCCAGGAGGTGGAGGTTGTGGTGAGTCGAGATCATGCCACTGAACTCCAGCCTGGGCGACAGAGTGAGACCCTGTCCCAGAGTAGGGGGGAAAAAAAGAAGAAGAAGAAGAAGACCTGTAGATCAGGAAATGCCTCCCAGAGAAGAAAGACATGAGACAGACACATGAGGATAAGTAAGGTGTCATTGTCTCGTAGTCCTTTCGCTGCCTCCAATCTTGCCCCTTTCCCCTCTGCCCTGCCTCTCACATTCAGATCGGATTTCCTAAAACACACCTTTTGTCAGGTCACTTCCTATTCAGGATCTTGGCCAAATGCTTGTTTATCACCAGATACCTGTGTTTTCAGCTGTCCAACCTGATAGCTGTCATGAGTTCTCCAAGACAGGACAGTGTGGCACCACCAAAGCCAAGGTCAGAGGTGTACCGCAGAAAAGTTTATAAGGCAAGAATTGAAAATAGATAGCTGTAGTTTGGGCATGGAGGACTTGCTGAGACTTTCAAGTGGAGCACTTTTAGTGTAGTTTTGAGAATGGATGATTGATTATAGGGATGGGTGAAGAGAAGATAGTAGGAACTGGGTTTTTGATCAGCTGAAGAAAAAAAGACTAATGCTTAGTGTTTGTTGGAGTGAAGTCACATGTCATCAGTGTATTTTTTTCACACCTTAGTTTGTGTGCCCAATATTTATTCATTTATTCTACATATATTTGTCGAGGACTTATTCTGTCTGGGCCCGGTACAAAGAGTAGGGGATACAGTGCTAAACAAGATGTACATGGTTCTCAGGGGCAAGGGTTGAGGGTGAGGAGACACTGGTCAAAGGATACAAAAATTTCATTTAGGAGGAATAAGTTCAAGAGCTCTATTGTATAACACGGTGACTGTAGTTGATAACAACGCGTTGTATTTTTGAAAAATGCTAGGAGAGTGAACGTTCAGTGTACTCACCACACAAATGATAATCATGCGAGGTAATACATATTGTTCATTAGGTAGATTTAGTCATTCCACAATATATATATACTTCAAAACACCATGTTATATACAATAAATACATATAATTTCATCAGCCAATTTTTAAAAATCAGATTTCCGAGCAGACCAAAAGTTTCATTTTTCTTGAGACAGATTCTCACTCTGTTGCCCAGGCTGGAGTGCAGTGGTGTGATCTCAGCTTGCTTCAACCTCTGCCTTCCAGGTTCATGTGATTCTCCTGCCTCAGCCTTCCCAGTAGCTGGGATTACAGGTGTGCACCACCAGACCTGGCTAGCTTTTGCATTTTTAGTAAAGACAGGGTTTTACCATGTTGGCCAGGCTGGTCTCGAACTCCTGACCTCAGGTGATCCACCTGCTTTGGCCTCCCAAAGTGCTGGGATTATAGGCGTGAGTCACCATGCCCCATCCAGACCAAAAGTTTTAAAAGCAATAGAAACTCCTTCTTATATAGAGATCTAATGTGCAACATGAGTAATGTAATTATAACATTGTATTGTATACTAGATATTTGCTAAGAGAGTAGATTGTAGAAATAACTATGTGAGATGATGAATATGCTAATTTGCTTGACTATAGTAACCGTTTCACTATGTACCAAAACATCATGCTGTACACCTTAACCAAATGTTAAAATGAAAATTGTAACATTTTTGTTTTAAAGATATACAGGGTTCTGCCTTCAGGCAATTGCAAAGGGAGGATGGATGTGATGAGAGGGGATGTGTAGACTGTTCCAGAAACACATGCGAGGGGCATTAACACTGGCTTGGGGATCCCCTAGTCTCAACTGCCGTGGTTCTCCTTAGCCAGATTGGTTTTCTCCCATTTTCTTGCACACGTCCTACGTATTCTTGACTTCGACTCTGGGATTATAGTTTCAGCCAGCCTACTCAGGACCTATTAATTCTTTAAGACCTAGCCTGTGTCTCAAATTCCGCTTAAAGAGACTTCTGTTCAAGATGGCATACATATTTACACGTTTAGGTCCACACCCCGTCCCTCAGCTCCAAACACATAACAATGGTAGATAAAAATGTTTTTAAAGAAATCTAAACACAAATGGCCATGCTAAAAAAAAATTCTTTTTTTATGAACCAGAAACAAAGCAAAAACTCACTACCATAAGCAAGGCTACTAGGGATGAAAGGAGGCACAGGCTGCGAAGTGGTAATACCTGGTATGCAAAGCAGGTCAGAGAGAGCCAGTTTCATTGAGTGAAACCAGTACTTTTGCAGACTCTCCCACCCATGAAAGGAGGATGAAAAAAAAGTTGCAGTGGGTCCTTACCTGGAGCAGTGGAGTATTTGAAGTTGAGTATCTTGAAAGATAGGAAATAATGGATCTCATCTTGAAGCAAGAATATGGGCCAAGCAGCCCACTGGGTTAGTAACCTGTACCTTTTTCAATTTCAGTAGGACAGGAGCTTCTGAACTGCTGGGGGGAAAAAGCTGGTATCTACACACAAAATTGTCAGAGTCTGAGGGAACAAAGAGAGAGAAAACAATAAAGTCTCCTATTCACAATGAGCCTTCAAACCGAAATTCCAAAACACATGGAGAAAACTAAGACAACAGAGATAAATAAGTAGGGATATATTTATTACCAATAAATCAAAATAATAGATTAATATGAAAATGTCTTCAAAATAGGTGAGTTTAAGATCCTCAAAGAGATAAAGGAAGGACCATCACTTATTAAAAAACAAGAATTCTGAAACAAAATAGTCAGATGAGACAAGAACAAGTAGATATAAAACATAACCAATTGAAAATCCTAGGAATGTAAAAAATGCAGTCACTGAAATAAAAACCATAATAAATAGGATAAGCTCTAGAACAGACATATTGGACAGATAATTAAAGAATTGGAAAATAGTATTGAGAAACTCACCCAGAATGCAGCACAGAATGATAGAGATTAAAACTACAAAATGTCAGGTAGAAAATATAGAAAACAGATGGAATGACTCCAGCATGGCTCTTACAGGAATTCTCTTTTTTAAGAGAATAGAGAGAGTAGCAGATAAGATATATTTGTAGAGATGATGGCTGAGAACGTTCTGGACTTGAAGACAGATGAAAGTATACAACTTGTGCTGAGCAAGAGACATTTTTAAAAATGCCTTAGGTTCCCTGGCTCTACCTACCTCCATGACACTATCTCTACCTCTTTGCTCCTCTCTCCCATTGATTAGCCATCCTGGCCTCCTTGCTTAGTCCTTGAACAAAACAAGGCACTCCTACCTCAGAGCATTTGCACTGCCTCTTACTCTGTTGAAATGCTTTTCCCCAGGATAATCTGTATGCTTTTTTTTTTTAAAATAGATTTCTCTTCAAATATGACCTAATTGGTAGAATCTTCCCTGTGATATAAACGAATAAATATTTGCTTAGGAAATGAATGACTGAATGGGTGGATAGAAGCATACTATCCTTTCTCTATCTCAAAACCTCACCCACCCTCACATATCTGGTACAGTGGTGGGTACATGGATATATGTCTAATTTAGTTCTGCTAAATTCAATGAAAATCTCAATCTATGTCCTAAAACTTGCCATTACTACATGTACATATGAATTAATATTTAATGATGGATGTGCTCAATCTATTTCCCCCAAAAGTTTATCGTTCTTTACAACAGAAGAACGAAATCATGGAATTATAAAGTTAAAAGGGGTGTTTAGAGCTTACTAACTTCACCTTCTACATTTTACCCTTGAAAAACTAAGGCCAAGAAAGGTGAAGTGGACACACAGTCAAGCGATGTAACAGAGCCAGGACCAGAAATCAGTCTCTTGACTCTGAGCCTAGAGTTCTTTCTACCATACTTCATGTCTCCTGTGTCCTACCTGCATTCAGAGAGAAACGAGGTCATAAATCTGTCCCTTAAACGAACATCTTAACCTTTCCGTATGTGTGCATTGTTCCTAGGTAACAACAGAGTACCCTTACTTGCTTCGGAGAAGTTGAGGTTTCCAAGTGCCACTTCATTAAAAATGTAATTTTAATGTGTTTTTATTTCTACAGCTTCTTGTCATTAAGAGCCTATAATTAAAATAATTAGAAGAAGAACCTTGCCTGTTAATCAGTCTACATTTCAATAAAACATTTTAAAATTCTCAGTCCAAAGCTGTTACCTTATTATTTAAGCATGAGTTCTATTATATAAATTGTCACCACAGCACTGCCAACCAGTTATTTATAGAAAAAAATCTGTTAGCTTTTCCTTGGTAAACCAATGTCACTCTATGCTGAAGTTATTGAAGAAATTACAGGGAGATGGAAGATGGGTGGGTTTGCATCCCCCCAGCGTAACTGGGCCCTGGAAGATTTCCAAAATCTTTTTTGGATGCAGTGTACGTCAAGAGGGTTGAGAAGGAACACAATTTTTTTGCAGCAGTGAGAATTCATGGTGCTAAATTTTGGGTGTCATGCATACATATATATATATATACACACAGACATATGTATGTGGTGATAGTGATGAAAAGATTTTTTAAGCTGCTATAATTCAGGCAGGCTACATTCCACTGGTGCAGTGGGGTTTGAGACACTAAAAAGCAATAAAAATGATAACCTCTAAAACCAATTTCTCATTGTAAGTGTTCTGTTCTGTTTGCTGTAAGCCTGCACTGCCAGAAGCCTTGTGCTAGAGAGTTTCTGTAGGACACAGAAAACAGTTTGCATTTCCCCCAGAGGGAACCTCTGTTTGATCCAGGAGAGTCTTGGTTGAAAGGCCACTAGAGCTCATTCACAGGGTGTGGAACTCATGCCATCTATTCATTTCATGACCCTGCTAACTTCGTTAAATACCCACTTCCCTGGGGTCCTATATGCAATGAGCTTATTTCCAGAAGCAAGGTGATCATGCAACTAATAAGAATCAGGGTCCAAGTCTTAAGAAATAATAAATAATATTTTAAGAAACTACTATAAGATAAATATCCCAGTGGGATTTTAAAATATTTTGAAAAGTAATTGTGAACCTTTCTCTCTTCCTGGACAAGGAGCTTTAGGATAAGTTTATGGAATTAGAAGAAATATAAAGGAAAAACATGGAATATTTGACATAACTCCCTGTGGCATATAGACCCTAAGATGTCCCCCCCCACCCCGCCCCCAATCTCCTGTTATCCACATCTTTATACAATCCACATCTTTATACAATCCTTTCCTCTCAAATGTGGGCAGGACTGGTGACTTGCCTCTAAGCAATAGAAGACTGTAAAGGTGGTGGAATGTCACTGTCATGATTATGTTATATAAGATCGTAATGTCCATCTTGCTAGCAGACTCTCTCCCCTGATAGCTTTGATGAAATAAGCTGCCATGTAGAGATGCCCACACAGCAAGGAACCAAGGGTGTCCTCCAGGTGACAGACAGCAAGGAACTAAGGCCTTCAGTTCAGGAACCTGCAAGGAATGAAACACTGCCAAAAATCATGTGAGTGTGGAAGCCAATCCTTCCCCAGTCGAGCCTTGGAGGAGACCCCAATGCTGGCTGACACCTTGATTGCAATGTTTTGAGAGACTCTGAAGCAGATGGCCCAGCTGAGTTGTGCCCACATTCGTCCTACAGATAATAAGTTGGCATTTTTTAAGCCACTAAGTTGGTGGCAATTTGTTATGAAGCAATAGCTAACTAATACATTGTTTATTGATAAAAGTGGGGTCACATTCCTAAGAAAGGAAACGTTGTATGAAATGGAAACGAGCGTAGACTTGGATAACAGAGTCCCTGCTGCGCCATTTAGCATCCGGTTAGTTTCATATCTTTTCTAAACCTTGGTTTCTCTGTTTCTAATATGAAGATAATAGTTCCTGCCTCATGGTACTGTTTGCAGGGGTAAATCAGATACAGTATTTAGTAGTATGTCTGGCCGATATGAACTATTTAGTAGATGCTATTCATTGCTACTATATGATGTAGACTTCATCCACTGGAACGATTACAGCCTTCACCCAGGGACCTTAGCATGATATAGCTATCCAGGTTGGTTTTGCTAGCTTTTTTGTTTCCTCTTGTCAGGACTTTATGTTTCAGGGAGACTGAGTAACCTTCCATTCAGCCCTGAAAGGTTTTACTCTCATGGGTATTATAAATGTTCTCCTCTTGGTATGTGACATGATTATCTCATTCTTTTTGTCTGAAGTAAAACTAGGGAAATATAGAAGTGATGAGGTATTAAGAATCCTTTTTCAAATAAGGGAACAGATGAAATTCCCTCAGTGGTATGAATATATGGCCTCAGTCTTGGCACACAAGGTGGCTCTGCATTTGGGAGAGTCTTCATTATCTCCCTGAGAACACTGAGCTGTCAGTCACAAATTTTTAGCAGCCTTTTGCTTTTCTCATTGGCATTGCCACATTAGAAATTGTGAAATTTTTATCTTCCACTTGAATGGTGTCAGTCACTGCAATAGTAAAAAACTTCAGTCTAGAATGCAAAGGCTTCTTAGACCCTGACCAGGCTACACCTACAGTTAAAAAGAAACTATAATTTCATTTGAATGCCCTGCCTTTGTGATTTAAAAAAAATTAGTGAAACTTTATATTTAAAAGCCATCCAGCTTGGAAACCCAAGAAATAGGAGATCTGTTTTGCAGTCATGTGATGGCTATCTGCATGATAGGAGAGATGGGTTGACCTTTTTTCAAGGAGAACCCATTCTATTCTTTCATGGAGAATTATAGGAAGGTGAGCTTTTTTTCTATTCCTCCTCTACCTCACCCCAAACCTGCCTTTCCATTTTTTACACTAGCCATATAAAGCAAAAACATATTCCTGTTATCACTTTGTGTATCTATTGATTGTTTAGAAGACCTGGGTTCAATTCTTGGCTCTGCCACTTACTAGTTTTGTCTCTTGGGCAAATCATTTCCTCTCTCAAAGTCTTAGTTTCCTCATTAGTCAAATGAAGAAAATAATAATAATAATCTCAAAGGGTGGATATAAAGATGCAATGAGATATGTGAAAAAGCCAGACTCAATAATTTTGTTCTCCATACGTACCTTAGGGGACAGCATTAATTTCAGGGAAAAAATATTAATGCTTCTGTTTTTCTGTATACACTAAATTTTTCTTATGTCTGAGCAATAAGCTATCTAGTACACTGTTCATAAATGTCCATTGTATTCTAAGGTATATTGCAGGTCAAAATGTTTGCTTATGATTCATTTTAATGGAGATAATATCTAATATTTAATTAAGCACTTGCTATTGGCAAGTATGTCACATGTGTAATTCAATCAATTCTCAAAGTAGCTCCACGAAGGAACTGAAGCTCAGAGAGGTTGAATAACCTGCTAAGAGTCATGCAGCTTGATGGAGTTAGGAATCAAACCTAGTTATCTGAATCAATAACCCGCACTACAGCTGACCCTGCAACGCTTCCACGCCCCTTGTGCAAGTATTAACTCTGTTGGGTACTTAACCGCTAAACCAGTAGAACCAAAGAAACAGGGAGCAGAAAGTTTTCCAAGTGGGGTATTAGATGCAGCTGGGGTTTACGCTGCAGACACTGCCAGCCTTGGTTCTGAGACAAGTATTCTGATTTGGGGAGAAAAAGCCACACGTATTGTAGGTCCCTGGTTGCCACGTATAGCAAGACGGCAGTTGCAGTAAACATTATGCAGAGCTCTTTGATTTTGCAACCTAACTGAAACCTTCAAAGGTGAGTGTGTTATTAGTAGAAAGTGGTGATTTTAATTCCTGTTTATTATAAGTATATGCTAATGAAATTATATAATCAATGATAAAAGAAACTATTTAAATGGCATTGCCTCTAAATAGCTTTACTTCCACCAGCTTCTGCCCGTTAGAGCAGCATTATAAATAAGCAGCTTTATATAGTTGTATTTTCTTATTTTCCTTTAGAATCACTGTGATCCATGAGCCTTCCAAAGCCTTCCCTATCCAAAGCATCAGTAATAAATCATAAATATTTATAGCATTTAATCATGAGGCAGCCAAAGAACTAAAGAAGTGTTATATTATTCAGCAACTCATTAAGCACCCAGCATGCTTATAATCCAATGGTAAGGCCTGTGAATGGTTTCCTCTATCACCAGCTTTCTTCTCCCTCTACTTTAGGAGAAAAATTCATTAATGCTTGCATATGTTTAAGTTGCAGCAGGTGTGAACCAAAGTCAATTAGACAACACCATCCCTGATGTCCTAGAGATGTGTAATTTACCAAAACAACAAAATGTATTCTCCTTGCCATCCCATTACAGAGGAAAGAAGGGAAAGATGAAAGGGAGGGGGGCAGAAGGGAGAGAAACAATTACTGAGCCCTCCTGTGAGCGAGGCAATAATAGCTGGAACATCACATTTACATTATTAATGACTCGATTTCATTTCCATAGCCATATTCCCTTTATTATTTCTGAAGGGAAAATATTAGATATGTTACTCAGTATACAGGACACACAAACAATAAGAACCATTCAAATGTGGAATGGGGCCTCCCTTCAGAGACAAGAGTCTTATCACCGGCAGTGTTCATACAGAAGCAGGATGCCCCCTAGCAGGGGTTTTGAAGAGGGGATTTCCATCAGAAAAGATGACCAGAATCACTTCTTCAGCACACAAAGATGCAAACCTCCTTTTTCTTTTTCTACAACAGAGGTTTAAATTCTAAAATACTCATTTTCCCAGACTCGATTGTAGGTGGGAATGGCCACATGACCCTGTTCTGGCCAATGAGATGTTAGCGGGAGTCCTGGGGCAGAGTGAGGGAGGCTTTTGAGAAAAGCTTTTAGAAGAGAGAGACACATTGGAACCCTCTTACACTGCTGGCAGGATTGTAAAATGGTGCAGCTGCTTTCGACAATGGTTGGCAGTTCCTCAAAAAGCCAAAACAGAGTTGCCATATGACTGAGCACACTCACAGCTATATACCCAAGAGAAGTGAAAACATATGTCTACGTAAAGACTCATACACAACTATTCATAACAGCATTATTCTTAATAACCAAAAAGTGGAAACAGCACAAATATTCATTTACCAATGTGCTATATACAGATAAGGGAATATTATTCAGTCATAAAAAAGGATGCAGCACTGATACTTCCATTCAATGGATGAACCTTAAAAACATCATGCAAAGGGGAAGACACAACAGGCCACATATTGTATGATTCCATATATATGAAATGTTCGGAATCAGCAGATCCATAGAGACAGAAAGTAGATTAGTGATTGCCAGGGTTTGGGGAGGGGGAAAGGGGGAATGAGTGCCAGCTGCTGATGGGTACAGATTTATTTTGGGGATGATGGAAATGTTCTGGAATTAGACAATGGTAATGATTGCACCACCTTGTGAACATAAGAGGTGAATTTTATGGTATGGGAATTATGTCTCAATTTTTTAAAGAGACAGATTCAGCTGGCCTAACAGTAATTGCTCTTGCATTGCCCTTTATCCATAACCTTATTTTCCTTGCTGGAATGAAGATGGAAGAGCTGAAGTGCAGTGGCCATGTTATGATTGTGAAGACAAAAGCCATTTGCTGAGGAGGATGAACAGAAGTAGTCAGGGCCCATTAAACCTCTTACTTAAGCTGCTGTCTGTCAAGTTTTCTGCCGCTGGCAGCTGAATGCAATCCTAATATACCTCCCAACTTCAAGATTTTATGAAAAGCCAATTACTCTTAAAATGAGAAGAATCGAGTTATGAAATGCAATACCTAGAGAGGTGCAGAAAAATAGTTTTTGAGAAAGTACCATTTAAAGAGGATTTCACATTTTTAGAGATATTTAGTACTTGTACTGTAACAAGAAGTGGTTTGATATTTAAGTTTATGATGCTGCGTTATGACACAGAGTAATGAAATGTGAAATATATATTTTAAGGCATCTTTAAGAAAAATATAATAAACATGAATAATTACCATTATAACTATTTTATTAAGACATGCTATGTAGTTAAAGATGAACAGTCCATTTTTGGCTTGTTTCCAAAATGCCTGAAAGAAAAACTTCTATGGTGTGTTTTTGTTACATCTCTAGATAATACTGAAGATACTAAAAAACTACAATTTTAGTAAGAAATAGCCATAATTTGAGTAAAAGGGGAGCCATCATGAGTAAAGACAGTATGAAATATGCTGACATTTATAGTCTTCTGAGATATTAGCATGTGCCAGTGTCATTTTAAACCAAACTTTCTGAAATCTATACTCATAAATTCTCTGGTTAGTCTCATATTTTTGTATTTAATAAACAGATATCTTAAGATCCTTCTGTTACTGATTTCTTGCCCAGTCCCAATGTTCTAAAATTCTGGGATTCTAAATTTTAAAGTTGTTGACTAGATGAATGTATACTGGTTGGATTTACTTAACCTGGCTCTAGAAAATTGAAATGAAGTTTGATTCCTGTGCATGATCATTTTCAGAAATCATTCATTCATGTGGAAGGAAGTGTGGTCCCAATATCTTTCACTCATCAGGCATTTTAAATACCAAAGATTTTGTTCAAAGACTAGAAAATCAAATTAACCACACAGTTATCTGAGCAAATAACTGACAATTATATTATGAATTTAATAACACAGGTAAAGTTAACAACAGTGTGAATTCAAATAACACACAAAACAAGATACTCTTTCCCTTCTTATTATCAGCTGGGGGAAGAAATAGACAGAATATGATCATCTGGTTAATATGTCCCTAGATCTCTGCTTCATTTTGCTCCTGAAGACCTTCTGTCAGTGTTTGTTTTACGGTGGTGCGAACAATTCAAAATTTGGAAAACTGTACTGTTCTTCACAGGTCACATATTGAGCAATATGATTTCCAGCTATGCTCATTTGGTCTCAAATTCAATTGGTATGATCACTCCCAGATCCTGTGAAGAGCAAACAAGAATGTGGGTGTGTGAAAGCTCTTTGAAAAGTATGAAGAGGCCGGGCGCGGTGGCTCAAGTCTGTAATCCCATCACTTTGGGAGGCTGAGACGGGCGGATCACAAGGTCAAGAGATCAAGACCATCCTGGCTACCACGGTGAAACCCTGTCTCTAATACAAAAAACTAGCCGGGCGAGTTTGCGGGCGCCTGTAGTCCCAGCTACTCAGGAGGCTGAGGCAGGAGAATGGCGTGAACCCGGGAGGCGGAGCTTGCAGTGAGCTGAGATCCGGCCACCGCACTCCAGCCTGGGGCACAGAGCGAGACTCCGTCTCCAAAAAAAAAAGAAAGAAAAGAATGAAGAATTATAGGAATTTAAGGACTTATTATTATATTATAAACGATATATCTAATTCTTCTAATCTCTCATTCTTTCTACTACTGTGGGTGTGGCAGCTCCAATAACTCTCTTCTGCAACTTCTTCGGATAAATGCTCAGTAAAGTGGCCACATTTGATATTAAACCAAAAAATTGTAGACGGCAATTTTTCAGATACTACAGATAACTTTTTTTAAACCTACAATTTCTACACCTACTATCTCCTTCTATTGAAATGATGTGTCAGCTCATTACATTAAATTCGAGCTTATTGGCCACTGGCTATATGCACAGTTATTGAACGGGGTCCTCAAAAGGCCAGGTGAGAATATGGTCAACATGGGAGCTGACTATTCTCATTAAGCCCCAGCTGGCTTTCTTGAGCAGCTACAAAGAGAGAAATATGTGTCACAGAAAGAAGAGCAATGGGAAAAAGGTGGTTCACCATTTGTGGAAACATATGAGATCACACTGCTTCAGTATAGGTAGAAAACATATGGAACTCCTCCAAAGGTTGAAATACTTTTTAGTGATGAAAAGAGAAAATAAATATATTTAACTCTAAAGGAAACTTTGCTGGTGAAAATAATCACAATAATTAGTCATTGCATCAAAAATGTAGTGTGAAAAGTAGTTCAGCTGGAACAATTACTATTCTCCACCCCACTGACCTTTTAAGAAGCTTGATCTTGCAGTTAAATTTCACATTCATCCCCCACACCCTAACCTCAACTACTTTCAAGGGATCAGTTGTGACGCACGTTTCTACGCTAAGTTTATAAATATACACAGATGTGATAACAGGAAAGTCATTAGATTCACACCCAAATGCTGCAGCTACCTTAAAATAGCAGAGCATTTCTGTTACGTACTCTTCAATCAGTGTGATGTGTTGTTATTTCTTTATTTATTTTTGTGTGATTTGTTTTTAGCTTTTCTAAGAGGCACTGATGTTGTAAAGGCACTCAGTATGTGGAAAACCAGTGTAGTAATATTCTCCCTTATCTGCAGGAAATACCTTCCAAATCCCCCAGTGGTGGCCTGAAATCTGAAATAGTACCAAACCTTCTATATACTATCATTTTCCCTATACATACATACCTATAATAAAGTTTAATTTCTAAATTAGGCCCTGTAAGAAAGTCACAACAATAAGAATGAGTATAAGAATATATGTCAATAAGAGTTATGGGAATGTGATCTCTCTCTCTCAAATTATCTCCTTGTTCTGTACTTACCTATTTTTGGAATGTGATTGACCACCTGTAACTAAAACCACTGAGCGCACAACTGTGGGATAAGCGGGGATTTCTGGAACTTCTTGCTTGTAGTAGGAGTCAGGACCTGATCCCTGAGGTACTTGAGATGAACTGTCTTCTCACCTTCCAGGCTCACACACCCTAATCACCAGTTCAACCCAAGTGATTCTAAGGGGAAGTAGAAGACTAATTCTCCTACGGAGGACTTTATGTTCCTCAGACTGAAAGGTCACTCAAGTAATATTAACAAAATCAAGGCTCATAATGGTAACTTTAATGACACGTCAAACTTTAATATTTTAAAGAAATTACCCTAATATTAAGATTAAGATGTAGGGCCACATTAAGGGAACAGAACTGTTACAAAATTCTGAAGGAAACTGACTTTTTAGAAGAAAAGATCACCTTTGGCAAATGCCATGTGACTTCCGTGTTCTTTTTTCATTGGTTAAAGGATCTTATTTTCATGTTTGCCAAGAAAAAATTTCTCTTCCTTGTTAAATCCTGAAGAGTTAGTCAACTCTTATTCCATCACAGAGTTATTAGGAAACATCTAAAGCTTATAGTGGTGCGACTTGCAAAGTGATGTCCTAATACACTAACTTCAAAAGAACTTTGAAATCTCAGAATGTAAGAGCCAGCCCAGTGTTAATCCACCAAAGCACCACATAGTAGTCTGTTCGGTTTGTTTTGATAGGTCTTTAACAAGCAGTCAAGCATTGAAGGTAGCATTCTGAAAAACACATTTCCCTGTGCTATTCCTCTAATCTTTCTCTATGAAGGTGTCATGTTTTATAACATGGAGAGCACAGTGAAACTACCATTTTCATCTATACCTGCCAGCACATATCATCTTTAGCTTAATTTCCTGCTCTTTCAGGATCACAGCATAGAGATTCAGATCTTTCCCTCCAGCCAGGAAGGACTCTAGCCACAAACCTTCCTAGGGAGAAGAGATGATGTGAACACCTTTCTCCCTACCTATTACTCTTTCTTACGCCTCAATAGAAGAAAGAGTGGCAGAACAGGTGGCAAAATGAGACAACTGCTGCAAATCCCACTCCCCATACTCAGGCATCTGGGCTGGGAAGAATGATTATGCCCGCTTCAAAGGGAACGTACCTCTTATTACCTCGCTGAAGAGCCCTGAGTGAGTAATGATGTAGTTGTTGTGGTTTCTTTATGGCCATACCCCATCTGAGCCACATACCCTTTGAAGGTATGTATACATGGACAAGGATGTAGGTGTTGGGTGTGTGTGTGTGTGTGTGTGTGTGTGTGTGTGTGTGTGTGTATGAGAGAGAGACTGATTTTGTCTTTCCTCCCCTGCATGAAAGACATTTCTTTAACAGCTCTGCTCTCTTATGTATGTAAAATCTCCTAACTAGAAAATATCAGCCATTAAATTGCTCAAGGTCCTTTATTAAAAAATTTCTCTTCCTTTATTAAAAAGCCCCTGGGATAAATTATTTTCAGAGTCCAGTGTCAGAAAGGGGTTGTTTCTCATGAATAATTGGCCTGTTTGCTTCTATTGAAAAAATAAGTTCTATAACTTATTTATACACTTATATAAAAATAAGTTATATAACTCATCATATTTTCCTCTTTGCCTTGGTTACTAGGAGGCTAACTTTTGTGTACAAACACTATAGCTTTTTATCCATGTTTTTGCTGAAATGTAATTTTCAACTCTCTTTCCCTTGCCTGTTTTTACTTTGAGTAAATCTTATAGATCTGAATGTTACTGAAAACCAAAATTTGCACAGTTTATAACAAATTAACAGAAACTGCTCACATATAATGTTCTATAATGTTAATGTGTAGTTTGCAGTACAGCCTTCTTACTTTTTCATAATACCTGCCCCATCCCCTTCCATCCCACACCTCTTTTTTTTTTTTCCCCCCTTGAGATGCAGTCTCACCGTGTTGTTCAGGCGGGAGTGCAGTGGCACCATCTGGGCTCACTGCAACCTCCATGTCCCAAGTTCAAGCAATTCTCCTGCCTCAGCCTCCCAAGTACCTGGGACTACAGGTACGTGCCACCAGGCCTAGCTAATTTTTGTATTTTAGTAGATACGGGGTTCCACCATGTTGGCCAAGCTAGTCTCCAACTCCTAACCTCTGGTGATCCACCATCTCAGCTCATCCCAAAGGGGGATGAGCCAGTGCACCTGACCCCAAACCTCTTTTTTAAAACTACAACAAATCAGAAGAAGTAATGCCTTCTTTGGACCATTGGATTCAGAAGGGTTACTTTGAGGGAAATTCTAAGAGATTCCCTTGATGATAAAGGGGTGTTTCCTTTTCAGCCTTCTTTTTCTCATTTTAATTTACTAAACAGCACATTTTTCTCATTAAAAGTTGTGTTTTCACTAATAATCATGTTACACATTATTTTCTGCATTTGAAGTTGGACTCTACTTCTCAAAATTGGGCATTTGTGGGCTATCTATCATAACTATCATATCCATAAACCCTTGTTTATCTCAGACTTTCTACATTTCAAATATTTTGATTTTTTTCCTATAGTAAGAAGGTCACAGAAATGTTAGTAATGTGGTGTCCACAATACATCACACAAAATATCTCTTATTGTTGATTACAAGACAAAAATCCCAGGTCAAACTGTATATCCTCGTTTGGTGTCCAGAAAATGTGACCAACAGAAACCCAAGTTTTTAAAGGGGCATAATTAGAGGAGCTTGGAGAATGCAAACTGTTATAAGAAAATAGCCGCGACTGGCCGGGCGCGGTGGCTCACGCCTGTAATCCCAGCACTTTGGGAGGCCGAGGCGGGCGGATCACAAGGTCAGGAGATCGAGACCACGGTGAAACCCCGTCTCTACTAAAAATACAAAAAAAAAAAAAAAAAAAAGTTAGCCGGGCGCCGTGGCGGGCGCCTGTAGTCCCAGCTACTCGGTTGGCTGAGGCAGGAGAATGGCAGGAACCCGGGAGGCGGAGCTTGCAGTGAGCCGAGATAGTGCCACTGCACTCCAGCCTGGTGGACAGAGCCAGACTCAGTCTCAAAAAAAAAAAAAAAAAAAAAAAAAAACCAAAAAAAAGAAAATAGCCGCGACCTACGGTAGGGTCAACTATAATAATAACAGATCTAGGGATCAGGAGGCAGAGCAAGATGACCAAATAGAAGCCTCCACTGATCATCCTCCCTGCAGGAACACAGAGTTGAACAATTTTCAACACACAAAAGCACCTTCATAAGAACCAAAAATCAGGTGGGCATCATAGTACCTGGTTTTCAATTTATATCACTGAAAGAGGCACAAAAGAGAGTAGGAAAGACAGTTTTGAAATGCCGAAGCCACCCACCCCCTCATCCCCTGGCAGCAGCCTCATGGCACAGGGAGAAAATCTGGGTACTTGGGGGAGGGAGAGCACAGGGATTGTGGGGCTTTGTATTGGAACTCAGTGCTGCCCTGTCACAGAAAAAAACAAACAAAACACCAGATGGATCTCAGTTGGCACCCATGGAAAGAACATTTCAACCAGCCCTAACCACAGGGGAACTGCCCATCCCAGAAGTTGGAACTTGAATTCCAGCCACCCTTGATACCATGGGCTAAAATGTTATGGAGTTCTCAATACACTCGAAAGTCACTCTAGGCCACAAGGACTGCAATTCCTGGGCAAGTCCTGGTGCCGTGTGGACTTGGGGTGCATGTAACCTAGTGAGACACAACCTGGGGTGACCAAGAGAACGGTTGTGCCATGCCTACCCTAATCCCAGGCAGCTCAGCTCACAACTCTGAAAGAGACTCCTTCCTTCTACTTGAGGAGAGGAGAAGGAAGAATAAAGAAGACTTTGTCTTGTAACATGGATACCAGCTCAGCCACAATAGGATAGGGCACCAGGCAGAGTCGTTAAGGTGCTCATTTCAAGCCTTGGCACTCGCATATTTCTAGACACACCCTGGGCCAGGAGGAAACCTGCTGCCTTGAAGGGAAGGACCCAGTCCTGGCAGAATTTATTAACTGCTGACTGAAGAACCCTTGGGCCCTGAATAATCAGCAGGGGGTAGTGAGGCAGCATTTGTCATGAGCCTTGGGTGAGACTCAGAGACGTGCTAGCTTCAGGTGTGACCCAGCACATTCACAGATCTAGGGGCTACATAGAAGGACTCTTCCTGCTTGAAAAAAAGCAGAGGGAAGAGTAGAGGAGTCTTTGGAGCTTAGGTACCAGATTGGTCACAGCGGGGAAGGGCACCAAGCAGGCTCTTACGGCCCCCAATTCCAGGCCTTGGCTCTTGGATGGCAGTTATGGACTTTCCCTGGGCCAGAAGGGAGCCCATTGCCCTGAAGAGAGAGTCCTAGGCCTGGTGGCATTTACCAAAAGCTGCCTGAAGAGCCCTTGGGCCTTGAGTGAGCGTCAGTGGTAGCTAGGCAGCATTTGGCACAGGCCTGGGGCAGCAGTAGCCATGAGGGGAGACTCCTCTGCTTGTAGAAATGGGAGATAAGAGGGGGAAGGATGCCTGTAATCCCAGCACTTTGGGAGGCCGAGGCAAGGGGATTACCTGAGTTCAGGAGTTTGAGACCAGCCTGGCCAACATGATAAAACCCCGTCTCTACTAAAAATACAAAAATTAGCTGGGCATGGTGGCAGGCATCTGTAATCCCACCTACTTGGGAGGCTGAGGCAGAAGAATTGCTTGAGCCCAGGAGGCAGAGGTTGCAGTGAGCCGAGATCGAGCCACTGCACTCCAGCCTGGGCAACAGAGTAAGACTGTGTCTCGGAAAAAAAAAAAAAAAAAAAAAAAAAAGGTGGGGAGAACGGGGGAAGGACTTGCCTTGTGGCTTGGGTGCCAGCTCAGCCACAGAACAATAGAGCACTAGGTAGATCCCTAAGGTTTCCACCTCTAAGTCCTGGCCTCCATACAGTGTCTCTGCACCAGTCTGGAGAGTGAGAAACTCGCCACCCTAAAGGGAAGGACACAAGCCTGGCTGATTTCACTACCTGCTGACTGTAGAGTCCTAGGGCCTTGAGTGAATGTGGGTAGTAGTCAGGCAGTAGTTATGGTGGTCTTTTGGTGAGACCTTAGTGCTGTGCTAGCTTCAGGTCTGACCTAACACAGTCTCAGTGGTTGTGGCCACAGGAGTGCTTGTGTCACCCCTCCCACAGCTTCAGGCAGCTCAGCACAGAGAAAGTAAGGGAGGAGTCTCTGCCTGAGAATTCAGAGAATTCTTTAAGATCTTATCCAAGACCACCAAGACCGTACCTCTATGAGTCTGCAAGAACCACAGTGTTACTGGGCTCGGGGTACCTCCTAATGCAGATATGGCTATAGTGATAAAAAAAAACTTAGATCACCAAACCAAAGTCCCATCAAATACCTAGAGAGCCTTTCCAAGAAGGATGGGTACAAACAAGCCCAGATTGCAAAGACTGCAATAACTACCTAATTCTTCAAAGCCTGGACATTGACAAGCATCCATAAGCATCAAAACCATCCAAGAAAACATGACCTCACCAAACTAAATAAGGCCACAGAGACCAATCTCAGAGAGACAGAGATATGTGACCTTTCAGACAGAGAATGCCAAATAGCTGTTTTGACAAAACTCAAAAAAATTCAAGATAACACAGAAAAGGAATTCAGAATCCTATCAGATAAATTTAACAAAGAAATGGAAACAAAAAGAATCAAGAGGAAATTCTGGAGTTGAAAAATGCAATCAACATACTGAAAAATGCATCAGAGCCTGTTAAAGAGCAGAATTGATCAAGCAGAAGAAAGAATTAGTGAGCTTGAAGAGAGGCTATTTGAAAATACACTGTCAGAGAAAAAAGAAATGAAAAAAGAAAAAAGAATGGAAAAGAATGAAGCATGCCTACAAGATCTAGAAAACAGCCTCAGAAAGGCAAGTCTAAGAGGTATTGACCTTAAATAAGAGGTAGAGAGACAGAGATGGGGTAGAAAGCTTATTGAAAGGATAACAGAGAGGTTATCCCAAATCTAGAGAGAGATATTAATATTCAAGTACAGAAAGGTTATAGAAAACCAAGCAGATTAAACTCAAAGAAGGCCACCTCAAGGCATTTAATAATCAAATTCCCAAAGGTCAAGCATAAAGAAAGGATTCTAAAAAAAAGCAAGAGAAAAGAAACAAATAATATACAATGGAGCTCCAATACATCTGGCAGCATACTTTTCAGTAGAAGCCTTACAGGCCAGGGGAGAGTGGTATGACATATTTAAAGTGCTAAAGGGAAAACACTTTTACCCCAGAATAGTATACCTGGCAAAAATATCCTTCAAATATAAAGGAGAAATACAGGCTTTCCCATACAAACAAAAGCTGAGGAATTTCATTAATACCAGAACTGTCCCACAAGAAATGCGAAAGGGAGTTCTTTAATCAGAAAGAACACAACTTTAGTGAGCAATGAGAAATCACCTGAAGGTACAAAACTCACTGGTAATAGTAAGTACACAGAAAAACACAGACTATTATAACACTGTAATTGTGTTGTGTAAACTACTCATATCTTAAGTAGAAAGACAGAAAGATAATAAAAAACAACTTTTCAAGACTTAGACAGTATGGTAAGATGGCCGGGCACAGTGGCTCACACCTGTAATCCCAGCACTTTGGGAGGCCAAGACAGGCAGATCATGAGGTCCAGAGTTTGAGACCAGCCTGGCCAACATGGTGAAACCCTGTCTCTACTAAAAATACAAAAATTAGCTGGGCGTGGTGGCATGTGCCTGTAATCTCAGCTACTCGGGAGGCTGAGGCAGAAGAATTGCTTGAACCTGTGAGGTGGAGGTTGCAGTGAGCCCAGACTGTGCCGCCACCACACTCTAGCCTGGGCAACAGAGCAAGACTCCATCTTGAGGGAAAAAACAAAAACAAAAACAAAGCTAGACAGTACAATAAGCTATAAGTAAAAACAAGAAAAAGTAAAACCGTGGGCAGACAAAGATAAAGTGTAGGGCCAGGCATGGTGGCTCACACCTATAATCCCAGCATTTTGGAAGGCCAAAGTGGGTGAATCACCTAAGGTCAAGAGTTTGAGACCAGCCTGACCAACATGGTGAAATCCCATCTCCACTAAAAATACAAAATTAACTGGGCATGGTGGTGCATGTATGTAATCCCAGCTACTTGGGAGGCTGAGGCAGGAGAACCTCTTGAACCCAGGAGGTGGAGGTTGCAGTGAGCCAAGATTGCACCATTGCACTCCAGCCTGGGCAACAAGGTGAAACTCCATCTCAAAAAAAAAAAAAAAAACTTAAAATGTAGAGTTTTTATTAGTTTTCTTTTTGCTTGTTTCTCAGTTTGTTTATGCTATCAGAGCTAAGTTGTCATCATTTTAAAATGATGGATTATAAGATGTTATTTACAAGCCTCATGGTAACTCAAATAAAAAAATATACAAAGGATACACAAAAAACGTGAAGCAAAAAGCTAAAGCATCCCACCAGAGAAAATTACCCTCACTAAAAGGAAGACAGGAAGGAAGGAAGGAAAGAAGGAAGAGAAGACCACAAAACAGACAGGAAACAGAAAACAAAATCGCAGGAGAAAGTATTTAATTATCAATAATAACATTAAAAGTAAATAGACCAAACTCTCAAATCAAAAGATATACAGTCAATTTTAAAAACAAATGGATTTAAATCTGAATGGATTTAAAAAACAAGACTCAATGATCTGTCGCCAACAAGAAACACATGTCATCTGTAAAGACCTAAATAGACTGAAAACAAAGGGATGGAAAAAGACTGTATTCAAATGAAACCAAAAAAACAGCAGAAGTAGTTTTATTTATATCAGTCAAAATAGATTTCAAGACAAAAACTACAAAAAGAGACAAACATGATCGTTACATAATGATAAAGTGATCAATTCACCAAGAGGATATAACAATTATAAGTATATATGTACCCAACACTGAAGCACCCAGATATATAAAGAAAATATTACTAGAGCTAAAGAGAGGGATAGACCCCAACACAATTAGAACTGAAGACCTCAACTTCATTTTGTGAATTGGAAAGATCATCCAGACAGAAAATCAACAAAAAAAACACCAGACTGCATCATAGACCAAATGGATTTTATATTTACAGACATTTTGTCCAATGGCTACAGAATACCCATTTTTCTCCTCAGCATGTGGGCCACTAAAAAACTCTTATAACTGATTAACAAATTCAGTAAAGTTGCAGAATACCAAATCAACATACAAAAATCAGTAGCATTTCTATATGCCAACAGCAAACAATCTGAAAAGAAATCAAGGAAAGAATCTCATTTATAATAGCTACAAATGAAATTAAATACCTAGGAATTAACCAAAGAAGTGAAAGATCTCTACAATAAAAAATATAAAGTATTGATGCAAGAAATTGAGGAGGACGTGAAAAATAGAGGGATATTTCGTGTTCATGAATTGGAAGAATCAATATTGTTAAAATGTCCACACTATCCAAAGCAATCTACAGATTCAATGCAATCTGTAAAAAAGATAACCCACAGAATGGGAGAAAATCTTTGCAAATGATCGATCTCACAAGGTGTTAATCATAACCAGAATATATAAGGAGATAAAACAACTCTATAGAGAAAAAAACTTAACAATCCAATTTAAAAATGGGCAAGAGATCTGAACAGACATTTCTCAAAAGAAGTCATACAAATGGCAAACAGGTATATGAAAAGGTGCTAAAAATCACTGAGCATCAGAGGAATGCAAATCAAAACTACAATGAGATATCCTCTCACCCATTAAAATGGCTTTTATCCAAAAGACAGGCAATAATAAATGCTGGAGAGAATATGGAGAAAAGAGAACCATACATACAAAGAGAGCATATACCATTACTGGGAATGTAAATTAGTACAACCACTGTGTAAAACAGTTTGGAGTTTCCTCAAGGAACTAAAAATAGAGTTACCATATGATCCATCAATCCCACTGCTAGGTATATACCCCAAAGAAAGGAAATTAGTGTACAAAGAGCTATCTGCAGTGCCTTGTTTATTGCAGCACTATTCACAATACCCAATATTGGGAAGCAACCCAAGTGTCCATCAGCAGACGAATATCTCAAGAAAATGTGGTACTTCCACTGACTTTCTTCACAGAATTGGAAAAAACTACTTTAAATTTCACATGGAACCAAAAAAGAGCTTGCATCACCAAGACAATCCTAAGCAAAAAGAACAAAGCTGGAGGCAGCATGCTACCTGACTTCAAACTATACTACAAGGCGACAGTAACCAAAACAGCATGGTACTGGTACCAAAACAGATATATAGACCAATGCAACAGAACAGAGACCTCAGAAATAACACCACACATCTACAACCACCTAATCTTTGACAAAAACAAGCAAAGGGGAATGAATTCCCTATGTAATAAGTGGTGCTGGGAAAAACTGGCTAGCCATACGTAGAAAGCTGAAACTGGATCCCTTCCTTACACCATATACAAAAATTAACTCAAGATGGATTAAAGACCTAAATTTAAGGCCTAAAACCATAAAAACCCTAGAAGAAAACCTAGGCAATATGATTCAGGACATAGGCATGGGCAGACTTCATTTCTAAAACACCAAAAGCAATGGCAACAAAAGCCAAAATTGACAAATGGGATCTAATTAAACTAAAGCGCTTCTGCACAGCAAAAGAAACTATCATCAGAGTGAACAGGCTACCTACAGAATGGGAGAAAATTTTTGCAATCTATCCATCTGACAAAGGGCTAATATCCAGAATCTACAAAGAACTTAAACAAATTTACAAGAAAAAAAAAAAATCAAAAAGTGGGCAAAGAATATAAACAGACACTTCTCAAAAGAAGAAATTTATGCAGCCAACAGACATATGCAAAAATCATTATCACTAGTCATCAGAGAAATACAAATCAAAACCACAATGAGATACCCATCTCACACCAGTTTGAATGGCGATCATTAAAAAGTCAGGAAACAACAGATGCTGGAGAGGATGTGGAGAAATAGGAACACTTTTACACTGTTGGTGGGAGTATAAATTAGTTCAACCATTGTGGAAGACAGTGTGGCAATTCCTCAAGGATCTAGAACCAGAAATACCATTTGATCCAGCAATCCCATTACTGGGTATATACCCAAAGGATTATAAATCATGCTATTATAAAGAGACATGCACACATATGTTTGTTGCAGCACTTGTCACAATAGCAAAGACTTTGAACTATCCCAAATGTCTATCAATAATAGACTGGATAAAGAAAATGTGGCACATATACACCATGGAATACTATGCAGCCATAACAAAGGATGAGTTCATGTCCTTTGCAGGGACATGGATGCAGCTGGAAACCATCATTCTCAGCAAAATATCACAAGGACAGCAAGCCAAACACTGCATGTTCTCACTCATAAGTGGGAGTTGATCTATCAGAACACACGGACAAAGGGAGGGGAACATCATACACTGGGGCCTGTTGGGAGCTGGGGGACTTGGGGAGAGATAGGGTTAGGAGAAATACCTAATGTAAATGATGAGTTGATGGGTGCAGCAAACCAACATGGCACATATATACCTATGTAACAAACCTGCACATTGTGTACATGTACCCTAGAATTTAAAATATAATTTAAAAAATGTGGTACTTATACACAATGGAATACTATTCAGCTGATAAAAAAGGATGACATCCTGTCATTTGCAACAACATAGATGGAACTGGAAGTCATTATGTTAAGTGAAGTAAGCCAGGCACAGAAATACAAGCTTTGCAAGTTCTCACCTATTTGTGGGAACAAAAAGTTAAAACCACTGGACTCATGGAGATAGAGAGTAGAATGATGGTTACCAGAAGCTGGGAAGGGTAGCTGGGGGGAGGGAGGGGGAAAGCATAATGGGCACAAAAATACAGTTAGATAGAATGAATAAGATCTAGTATTTGATAGCACAATAGGATAACTACAGTTAACAATAATTTATTGTATATTTTTGAATAACTAAAAAAGTATAAATGGATTGTTACAAAGAAGGGATAAATGATTGAGAGGATGGATATTCCATTTACCCTGATGTGATTATTATGCATTGTATGCCTGTATCAAAATATCTCATGTACCCTGTAAATACATATACCTACTATGTAAGCAGAAAAATTAAAAATAAAACATTTTTAAAAAATGAAATCTTGGTATTCATAATTATTGACTCAATATTTTCTCACTAAGACCATTACTGAGTAATGATCACACACTTTCTATGTGTGAACATAGAATTGTTCCAAGGAAGTCTAGGGTCTAATATAAATCAAGGTATTCTATAATAGTATAATAATAATCCTGTCTGTGCTACCCATTTGTAATTATTCAGAATCATGATCTTAAAATAATTTCATCTAGTAGGATATATATATATATAACATATGAATTTATATATTTATAAAATTGAAATACATATATATGTGTCTATAAAATGGAAATACATACATATTTATCCTGTCATTTTCAACAATATGGATGGAACTGGAGGTCATCATGTTAAGTGAAATAAACCAGGCACAGAAAGACAAACTTTGCAGGTTCTCACTCATTTGTGGGAGCTAGAAATTAAAACTATTGAACTCCTGGAGATGGAGAGTAGAATGATGGTTACCAGAAGCTGGAAAGAATAGTGTGGGGAGGGAGTGGGGAAGGTTAATGGTACAAACATATAGTTAGATAGAATGGAAATACATACATTTTCCTTTTTGTTGATAGACAAAAACAAGCTCAGAGTTGTCCAGCAGCCTGTCCCAGGTTGCTTGGTGAAGTGTTTTTTACAATTCCTTTGCCAGTGCTCTGCCTCTCTTATGTAAATAAATACAAGGTGGTATTTATATTATCACTTGCTATGCAGCCTGTAATGGTTAGCTAGATTAATCAGTCGTAAGTGATTCAGAAGCACTGGGTAAACATGGGTGTGTATACATAAATGAGAAGTCACATACCAAATAGCTTTCAGCCTAGATATATTTGAAGAAGGGGTGCTCTAGGAAGAATTTTTAAAAGCTAAGCTTCAGAAGTAAAGGTTTTTATGCAACACTGATATTAATATTCTATAAAACTATTTAAAATTGATTAGGTCGCTATATCACTAAAACACCAGGGGGAATTAATAATTTCGGAGTATTGCCCAAATAATGACCCCAGGCAACCCCTGAAGCAAACAGTGAATATTGCTTTAGGATTTCAGTCTAGTTATTAATATTATACATCTACACAGAGAACACAAAATAGAGAGGAGAGAGGAGAGCTGTGGTCTGCCTAGTTGATATGATCAGTATGGATAATTAGAGGAGATAAAGAACTTCACAAGTAACAGATTTTGAGATTTTTGTTTGAATTGTCTGAATAATTGTCTAAGTTGTTTGTGTGTGTTTGTGTGTGTGTATGTGTGTGTGTGTCTGTGTGTAGATTCAGAGGTGAAAATGAATTTCAATTTTTAAAAATTCATTCCTCATAATTGGTCCTAATGCCTAATGATAGCATTTTTCAAAATAGAAGTTTATCTGACGTTTTTGTTAGTAGAGGCAAAGGGAAAGGGAGTCTCTGCTTCCTGGAAAGCTAGCAGCATGGGCATTGGCTCACCATAAGTATCAGTGGTGCGTACCGTGCTCCTCTTGCCCCCTTTTCTTTGTTCTCGCTCATTATCTTCAGGATCTCACACCTACTGTTAAGTAAGAAACCCCCTTTTTCTCTCTTTCTTAGAGTTCTTACGAAGAATTTCTGCTCTTGCTCAGCACTGTTGTTCTTCCAATTCCCTCATGTGAGAGAATAAGAATTATTTGCAAATCAAATTCCAGGGATTTGCATGGTAGACTTGAAGCTCTTGCTGCCTTTTGTTGGATAACTAAGATTGGTTTGTATCTTGTACAAACATTCTTCTCATTCATTAAAGGAAATGTCATAGTCTATTTAGGCATGCAATTCCTTCACTTCTCCAAACATATGACCTGTTTGCCTCTTCAGAAGAAGCCAGAGAGCTGGATCAACTTCTTTTGGCTGCTAAGTTATTGCACTTGTTTCTATTACCCTTGGCCCATGTGTGTTGCCAGGAACAAGATATTCCTCTTGAGCTTCAAACATTTGATTCTTAACCCCCTATGTCATTCTTAAAATTATCAAGATGACTTTGTTAAGCAACTGTTAAGCTAACTCATAGGTATTGCCAATGGCACACACTCTTTATCTGTAGGAAAAATATTAAATAGTAATGTACTCAGAACCTTGGAACAATTTTTTTTTTCTTTACAAAGTGATAATGACCTCCATACTTGACCTCCCAAATAAGAGTGTATTTTAAGGAAACTGCTAAATGTTCATAATTAGGCAATAGAAAGACCTATTTGAGAAGTAGAAAGCAAGTTTCCCATCTGTGAAGACTTTGTTACCTACATGGAACAAAGATAACAGAAAAATGTCAAGTGAACAATTACATATGGAATTCTAGGAACTCTGGGAGGGAGGAAGAACCAGAGGAGTCTTCTAGATCAAGGATCAACAAACTCTTCTTGTAAAGAGCCAGAAAAGAGATATTTTAGGCTTTGCAGGCCATATGTTCTTTGTTGCAACTATTCAGCTCTGCTTTGTAGTGCAAACGTAGCCATAGACAATAATGAGTATAATTGTATTTCAATAAAACTTTACTTACAAAAACAGATGGTGGGCCAGATTTGGACCATAGATTGCTGATTCCTGTTCTAGACCAAACCCCTCCCAGTACAGAAATCTCATCTTTAGCATCCAGACCATTCTATATTTGGACAGTTGTAATAACTGGAGGTTTTTCTTATACAAAGTTACACCGTGTCTCTCTGAAACTCTCACCCACTGCTACCACCACTGTCTCTGACCTAGACCATGATAGTAGCCTCCTAACTCATCTCTCTGGTTCTACCTTGTCCTTCCTACAATCAATTCTCCATAGAAGCCCCTTAACTAGTCCTTATAAAATGTAAGCCAAATGATGTCATTCTCTGGCTCAAGATCCTCTGATAGTTTTCTATAACATTTATAATAAATCAAAATGCTTTACCTCATCCTATAATTATAGGCCTGAAATACCTGGTTTCATGACTGTTTCTCTGATCTCATTTCCTACTACTCACTGCTCTCTGGCCACACTAGCTTCTCACTGTTTTCCAACGTACTATGTGCATTCCCATCTCAGGGCCTTTGTACTGGTTTTTATTTGTCTGGAATTTCTTCTCCCAAATGCCTGCTGGGCTTGCTCCTTCTTTTCATTCAAGTCTCTGCTCAAATGTTACCATCTCAGAGAGGTCTTCTCCATCTGCATTATCTATCCTGCTCCATGCTTGACTGTGTATTTTACCCTGCTCTATTTTATTTCATTTCACCTAACACTACCATTATATTACGCATATGTATGTGTGATTCTTTTTATCATTTACTCCCCCAGTACGTGCCAGTTTTACATGGTGGAAATTTATGTGGTTCGTTCACTGTTGTATTTCCACTGCCTAGAGCAGGAACTAGTATATATCAGTTACTTACTAGATACTTGCTGGATACATGATAAATGTGGCTTTGCCCAATGCAGTTTCCAAAAATACATATGATCACTCTTCCATATGACAACACTTCTACACATGAAGGCAAGCTCCATATTCTTCCTAAATCTCCTAGTATCCATGGATATGTAGCATTCACTCCTGTAATACTTGCATTATTCCCTTAGGCCCAATAACTGGTCATGCTCCCTAAGTTTTGACCTTGGCTTCTACCTACACTTGATCATCAGGTTACATCTGCCCCTGGTCACCCTGGGTACCTACTTTACCAGATCTAGTTTGACTTTTGGGACCTCTACTCCCTAAGGTTTGCTCTGGCACTTGTGAAAAGGAATCAAACACTAGTGTGTGGACATTTGTCATTCCTTTTAGCTGCTCAGCAACTGAACTCCCCCTGGGTTTGAGGAATCTCCTCCCCATTTTATGAGACAAAGACCTCTATTCAATAAAGAATCTGAAATTTCAATCTATTCACTTTCCTAACCACCTTTACAGCAAGAAGGCTGTCACATGATCTAGGCTTCACCAATCAGATACTCTAGTCCTAAATTTTGTGGCAAGAACCAGTGAGGTTAAGCAGCAGCAACTGGTCAAAATCCATTCTGGTGGTACTGTGACAAAGGCAGCCATGACGTTCTGTTTCAGAGGCAGCAAAAGCATCCAGAGCTTATCTTCTTCTGACTTACTTGTGTACTGTGATTTATTATGTATTATGTTTATTGTTAATTGTGTTAGAATGTTAGCTCCATAGGGGCAGGAATCTTTGTTTTATTCAGTTGTGTGTTCCAAGCATCTAGCACAGGGCCTGGCACAAAGTAGGAGCTCAATAAACATTTATGAATGAGTGTGCACCGAGATGACCTTTTGTTGTTGTTGTTGAGAGGGAGTCTTGCTCTGTCGCCCAGGCTAAAGTGCAGTGGCATCATCTTTGCTCACTGCAGCCTCTGCCTCCCAGGTTCCAGTGATTCTCCTGCCTCAGCCTCCCAGGTAGCTGGGATTACAGACATGTGCCACCACACCCTGCTAATTTTTGTATTTTCAATAGAGATGGGGTTTCACCATGTTGGCCATGCTGGTCTTGAACTCCTGACCTCAGGTGATCTGCCTGCATCAGCCTCCCAAAGTGCTGGGATTATAGGCGTGAGGCACCGCACCTGGCTGGAGATGACATTTTTTCATCTATCAGATTGATAAAAAAAGGCTTATCTGTGAGAGTGTGAGAGAATAAACATTTACACATTGTTGGTGAGATTGTAAATTGCTGCAAACATTTTAAAATCTAAGATTGAAGATAGGCCGGGTGCAGTGGCTCATGCCTGTAATCTCAGCACTTTGGAAGGCCGAGGTGGGCGGATCACAAGGTCAGGAGATCGAGACCATGGTGAAACCCCGTCTCTACTAAAAAAAAAAATACAAAAAATTAGCCAGGCATGGTGGCGGGCACCTGTAGTCCCAGCTACTCGGGAGGCTGAGGCAGGAGAATGGCGGGAACCCGGGAGGCGGGGCTTGCAGTGAGCCGAGATTGCACCACTGCATTCCAGCCTGGGCAACAGAGCGAGACTCTGTCTCAAAAAAAAAAAAAAAAAAAAAGATTGAAGATAATTTCCTATCCAGGAATTCAGGAATTATGCTGCACAAGTACACTGAGATCGTATTTCAGAGATGTTTATTGCAGGATTCTCTGTAATAGCAAAATACTGAAAATAAAATATCAATCCATAGGGGACTGGATAAATAAGTTTGTATATATTCATAGAGTAGAACTATATGCATTGACATGGAAAGGTTTCCAGACCCAGAACCCTCTGATATAAATAGTACCTAGTACTATTTTAGAAACTTTAATAAACAATTTTTTTCAAAGACATTCACAAGTAAGTTTTTTGCAGTGGTTACTTTGGGGAAGGGGGTAGGTTTGGGGTTGTGGAAGTGGGGAGATTTTTGCTTTCTCGTTTTATGCCTTTTTACACTATTTTACTTTCTCCTATATGTGTGTTTTATTCATATTTGTAAAAACAAAGAAAATGAAATGAGTTGACTTTTATCCCCCTACTCTGTCGCAGACTGGAGTGCAGGGTGTGATCACAGCTCACTACAGCCTCAACCCCCCAGTGGAGGGTATCCTTCCACCTCAGCCACCCAAGTAGCAGGGACTACAGGCCCATGCCACCATGCCCAGCTAATTTTTAAAATTATCTGTAGAGACAAAATTATTTGTAGAGACAAAGTGTCATTGCCCAGGCTGGTCTCAAACTCCTGGGCTGGAGTAATCCTCCTGTCGTGCTCTCCCAGAGTGCTGAGATTACAGGTGTGGGTCACCATGCTTGGTCATGAGTTGGCATTTTTACTAATCGAGTTAGCAAAGTGTTTTGGTTTTGTTTTGTTGTTTTTAATAATGATTTTCTGCAGGAAAAGATATTGTGAAATGGATAACCTTACAATACCAGTGGCGTTATAAATTGTTACAATCCTTTTTGAAAGAGGTTTGATAACATGTAAAAAAAGGTTTTAAACATTTGTATCTTTTGATACTGTAAACATTTTTAAGAAATCTGTCTCAAAGAAATCTGTCCCATATATGGAAAGGACTTTATATATAAAGATATCCATAGACAGTCAATATTATTAACTATTTAAAATAATATTTACAAAGATTTTGTTACAAAATAAATACGTTTGAGGTGTAACGTTAAGAGAAAAAAATCACACACTGTTAGACTTTGTGGACAGAATGATCACAGCTGTGTTAAAGGATCTTAGAAAAATACTGACAGGAATGTTAATTAGTGGGTAGCAGAAGTTTTTCTTATCCTAGCTTTCTACAATTTCCAAGTTTTCTAAAATAAGCATTTATTATTTTATATTGGAAAAATAACTATTCTGTAAAGAGGAAATGGGACATATTTGGTATGATTTGTTCATAGTTAATGTATTCTGATGCTAAATTAATCTACCATTTTAATTTTTAAATGAAATGTTCATTTACTGTTTCTAAAAATTGGCTACAGCATTTTGCCAAGGATCAATCATCAAACTTGCCAATTTTGATTATCCAAAGGCACTAATTACTCATCACCAAGTGCTGCTAATTTTGTCTTCTAAATATTTATTGACCTCACCCCTCCTTTCTATCCTCACTTTTTGCACTGGTTAAGGCCTTTATCCTGACTGTACTCCCAGCTTCATTGTGGCTTCCCTCCATTTCACCCTCCACTCTGCCATGAGAGCAGTCTTTTTACAACACTGATATACCACATTATTCATTTGCCAAAACCTTCCTATAGCTCTTATGGCCCCAGGGCCACAGGGTTCTTGGTGAACCTACCAGGCTCTTCTGACCCTAGCCCTGTCTGCATCTCCCCATCTCACTTCAACTGAGAATACAGAGGTGCTCATGGTTCTCTGAGCTCACCCTGCCACTTTACAACTCCTTGGCTTTGTTCATATCATTGCTTCAATCTAGAACCTTCTTCATTTGCTAACTCTCTGCCTTCCTCACACCTCAGGTCCAACATCTGCTCCTCCAGGAAGACGTCTCTGACCCACCAGGCTGGGAACAAACCAATACTGCTTGTTATGTTTTCAGAGTATTTGTGTATAGAATAACACATCTAGCCCTCGTAATAACCCCGTGAAAATGGCAAGAAACACATTATCGACACTTTACAGATAAGAAAGGTAAGATTCCAACAATATACTTGGTTGCAATCATGTGGCTCGTAGGGTGGAGCCAGGACTGGTACCCAGGTGTACCTGGTATACGTGACCTTAAATACAACGTTTGGTTTTTGTTTTGTTTTCTTTTACTTCATGTTTGCTTTCTGAGCTGCTAAGATTAGAGAGGTGAACATACAGAGGCTGAGCAGTTGTTCAGGAGAAGGGGAATCTAGCTGATAGAGAATCTTGACAACATTTCAGTATGTCAATTGCCTTTTTGAACTCCAGAATTTCTTCCTGATTCTTTCTAATTATTTCAATTTATTTGTTAAATTTATCTGATAGAATTCTTAATTCTTTTTCTGTGTTATCTTGAATTTCTGTGAGTTTTGTTCAAACAGCTATTTGGAATTCTTTGTCTGAAAGGTCACATATCTCTGCCTCTCTGGGGTTGTTCCCTGGTGCCTTACTTAGTTTGTTTGGTGAGGCCATGTTTTTCTGAATGGTCTTAATGCTTATAGATACTTGTTGGTGCCTCGGCTTTGAAGATTATTCATAATCTGGGCTTGTTTGGACCTGTCCTTCTTGGAAAGGCTTTCCAGGTATTTGAAGGGACTTGGGTTTGGTGACCTAAGTTTTTGATCACTGTAGCCATGTCTGCTTTAGGAAGTACTCCAAGCCCGGTAACACTGGTTCTTGCAGACTCATAGAGGTACCACCATGGAACCTTGGATAAGATCTGGGAGAATTCTCTGGATTCCCAGGCAAAGACTCTTGTTCTCTTTTCTTACTTTCTCCCAAACAAATGGAGTCTCTCTCTCTCTGCATGTGTGTTGAGCTGCCTGGAACTGAGGGAGGGGTGACACAAGCATCCCTGTGACCAGCACCTCTGAGACTGCACTGGGTCAGACCTGGAGCCAGCACAGCACTGGGTCCTGTCCAGGCCTGCTGTAAATACTCCCTTGCTACTGCCTATGTTCACTCAAGGCCCTGGGGCTCTACAATCAGCAGGTGGTGAAGCCAGTCATGCTTGTGTCCCTCCCTTAAGGGCAGCAATTCCTCTGGCTCCCAGGCAGGTCCAGAGATGCTATCCTGGAGCCAGGGCCTGGAGGCAGAAACTGTAGAGGACTACCTCATGCTCTAGTCTAATGTGGCTGAGCTGTCACCAAAACCACCAGACAAAGTGCTTCTCAGTCTTCCCTCTCCTTTTCCCAGGTAGAGGAGTCTCTCCGCATGTCCACCACCACCATATGTTCATGGAGAGTACTGCCAGGGTAACACTGATGTTCACTTAAGGCCCAAGGGCTCTTCAGTTAGCTTTTGGTAAATGCTACCAGGCCTGGGACTCACTCTTTAGGGAAGTGGGCTCCCCTCTGGCCCAGGGTAGGTCCAAAGATGCTGTCCAGGAGCCAAGGCCTGGAATCAGGGACCCCAAGAGCCTGCTTGCTATACTTTTCCACTTTGGCCAGGCTGGTACCTAAGCCCAAGTCAAAGTCTCCTTTACTCTTCCCTCTTCTTCTCTCAGGAAGAAGGGGTCTCTCCTCATAGCCACCACTGCTGTGAATGTGCTGGGTCACACCTGAAGCCAGCACGTCTCTGAGTCTCGCCCAAGGCCCATGGTGTCTACTACCTGGTTACTGCTGCTGATTATTTAGGCCCAAGAGCTTTTTAGTCAGCAGTTGAGGAATTCTGCCAGGAATGGGTTCTCCCCTTCAAGGCAGCAGGTTCCCTTCTGGCTCAGAAATGTTGTCTAGAAATGTGTCTAGAAATGTTGTTCAGGAGCTAGGCCTGGAATTGTGGCCTTATGACTCTGTCCAGTGCCCTCTCCTACATTGGCTGAGCTGGTATCCACATTGCAAGACTAAGTCCTCTTTATTCTTTTCTCTACTTTCCTCAAGCAGAAGGAAGGGGTCTCTTTTGGAGTTGTGAGCTGCGCTGCCTGAGGTTGTGGGAGAGGTGGTGTAAGGTGGTCTTAGCCCTGCCCTGCTGGTGTTTCATTATGTCATGCACCCACAAAGTCCACTGGATCTAAGCCCTGTGTCTTGCCTAGGAGTTGCAGTCCTTGTGGCCTAGGGTGCCTTTCAAGTTTATTTAGAACCCCACAGCACTTTAGCCTGTGGGTGAGGCTTGTTGAAACCTAAGTTGCAACTGCCAGGATGGGCAATCTCCGCTGGCAAGGGTTGGTCTAAATGCTCCCTCTTGTGAGTACCAGCTAAGTTCTGCCTGGGTTGGCAGCACTGTGTTCCAATGCAAATTCCCACAATTACTGCACTCTCCCTCTCCCAAGAACATATAATTCTCTCACCATGCCATTTGGCCATCCACTGCCAGGAGGATGGGGGAGGGGTGGTGTTGGCAATTCAAGACTATCTTTCCTCCTCTTCAGTGCCTCCTTCAGAGATATGAAGTTAAAACCAGGTACCGTGGTTGCTCACCCGATTATTGGTTCTTATGAAGGAGACTTTTGTATAGTTGTTAAATTTTGTGTTCCTGTGGTGAGGATGACTGGTGGAGGCTTCTGTTCAGCTATCTTGCTCCACCTCCTCTCTCCTACCTGCGTTTGAATCTCTGTCAAAATGCAAATGATGGTGGCTGACCTCATTGCAAGCTCAGAATAAATAGCCTTTGCTTTTCTCCTTTGGTTGATCTTTATTTCGGCACTTGAGAAATAAATGAAGAACTTTTTTTATTCTAGAAATTATGGGAAGACTCTTGGTATTAAAGTATCAACATAAGATCCTTTACCTTTGATGTTAGTAGCAATTGTGGATGATATAAACAGAGTCCAAATGACTATTAGAACAGAGCAGGGTAGGTGCAGGGAGGGTGAAAAACAGAAAGGTATAATTTGTATAAAAAGTAGCCACATTGGAAGAGGTATCAAATACGTGATTTCTCCTTCCAATCATATTCCTCTTTTTTCCTCAAGAACAAGTCGCATATGTATCACTGTTAGTCATGAAAAGGGACATTACCATTGAAGAGATTCTTCTGTTCTCACCTTCCTCTGTCTCTTTTGGTTCCTGGTATTGACTTCTTTCTCCAGTTGGCTTGATATAAGCCTTTTGCTTTAAACAAAAGCATCTTCTTCATCAAATATTTCACTAAGTCATGAGACCAGCTATGTCATTTGTGGGCCTAGCACAGAATGAAAATGTGAGGCCCCTGGCTCAAAAATTATGAACAACTTTTAGATGGTGACAGTAGAGCATTATTAATTCGAGCATGAGGCCCTCCTGAGTTGCTTCTAAGACCCACACAGGTTACACACCTAGAAAGCCAGCCCTGTTAGGCTGAAAAGTAAACAAATACATCTTAGGAAATATTTCCTCCTCTTTCTCTGCTTCATTTTCTCTTTGCTTTGCTAAGGCAATAATCTCTGGGAAATGCCAGTCTTTTTATAACAATAAAACAGAAAGAAGATGAGCAGAATTTTCCCCTGACCTTTCTATCACAGTTAACCCCGGTTTATATTTTGGAGGTACTATGCTCCCAGGGAGGAAAGAGTCTGCCTCCATACTCTCTTTGGTCTTCATCAACAGTACTTTATCAACTCTGAGACCTAAGATCCTACAAACTAAGCATGTGGGACCATCAAATGGATTTTTCTCTGCTGGGAGTCCACATAAAAGCAAGACTAAGGCATTCTTTTTAAGAAAGAACAGAAATCTTTCAGTGATAGATAAAAATTAGATACTGAAAATTCATAAACTGGGTTAAGTGAATCATTAGATAGTCCTGTTATTTGCTAAAAATAATAAAAACACACACTGAATAGCAAATGGCCATGAATATTTAACCATCATAGATTCCTTTTTTATGTGTAGTGCATTGCAGCTGTTCTAATGTACAACAAAGAAGGAACAGTGGGAAAGTGCTGTAGACATAATGGGGATTTTTGTTGTCTTCTTACCGTAAAGAAATGAACCTCTCTTGTCATGTGGTTTCAAAATACCAATCTTTGGCAACTAAGACCAGATGATGCTTGTAGATATGATAATCAGACAACAAATCCATTATTCATCCTCCCCTGGAAAATTTATTGGCATAAAGTTTAGGCAGTATAATTTCAGACAAAACCTGAAAATTTTTCAGAACAGGATTTAACTAGGACTATATTTTATAAAACTGAAAGCTTACATTAAATTACATAACATACAAAACCCAAGCACCTTGAACTCCAACGTGACTTTTCCACCATCACCAACATGAGTTTTCTGGTCTTCCAAAAAAGTTAGGGCATTTAGTACAGTTGTCCCTTGGTATTTGGGGGATTGGTTCCGGGACCCCCATAGTTATCAAAATATGTGGATGCTCAAGTCCCTGATATAAAATGGCATGATATTTGGATATAACATACATACATCTTCACATACATTTTAAATAATCTCTAGATTACTGAGGCCAGGCAGGGTGGCTTACACCTGTAATCCCGGCACTTGGCCTTGGAAGACCAAAGTGGGTGGACTGCTTGAGCCCAGAAGTTCAAAGACCAGCCTGGGCAACATAGTGAGACCCTAAATCTATCAAAAATACAAAAATTAGCCAAGCATGCTGATGCATGCCTGTAGTTCCAGCTACTCGGGAGGCTGAAGTTGGAAGATCACCTGAGTCAGGAAGGTTGAGGCTGCAGTGAGCCATAATAATATAATTACACTCCAGCCTAGGCAACAGAGTGAGACCCTGTCTCAAAATAAGTAAATAAATAGATGACTTACAATACTTAATACCATATGCATGCTATGCAAAGAGTTGTTATATAGTATTTTTTATTTATTGTTATTTAAAAAATTTTTAAGTATTTTGATCTGTATTTGCTTGGACACACTGATGCAGAACCCAGACATGTAGAGGGTCCTCTCTACATCTCTATTTTTTCTTTGTTCAGGATCTTGGGCCTCTAGAGATTAAGGCATTAATAGGACTAGTCACTAGGTTGGTTATGTCTTCCTTCAGTCCCATGTTCATATAGCATTTGTGCTGGTAGACATTTCTTGGGAACCATTCAAGCCAGTGTACTCATCACTCCCATCACCTAAGATCCTTTTCATTCCCTTCCCCTCCCTTCAACTCTCATGCTTTAGAAATGTTTATCTACCAAAACCTATTTACTAAATGTAGGCTTAATATGGGAAACTGTTCTTTCTATTAGGCTTTATGAATTAATTAAAATAATTAAAGGATTTCCCCCTTAATAATAACAACAAAGGTTTACTATGCCAGGCACTGTTCAATCATATTGTATCTATCGTCTCCGTGTAAACCCCATAATAAGCCTATGATCCTTATATTCACTGATAAGAAAACTAAGCCTTAGAGCGGTTGGGGAACGTGCTCAAGATCACAGAGCTCTTACCCCATTTGCCCATGCCCACAAAACTCATTGCTGTCAAGTCAGGACTAGAACACACATCTTCTGAATACTAGTTCTGTGGTCTTTTCTAGCGAAACAAATATTTACCGAGCTGCAACTATGTGCAAGACAATGTGCTGGATTCCAAGGGAATATTGAGTTGTAAAGGCCCTTTTTAAAATTATTTCCAGGCCAGGAGCAGTGGCTCATGCCTGTAATCCCAGCACTTTGGGAGGCCAAGACTGGCAGATCACTTGAGGTCAGGAGTTTGAGACCAGCCTGGCAACATGGTGAAACCCCATCTCTACTGAAAACACAAAACATTAGCTGAGTGTGGTGGCGTAAACTGTAATCCCAGCTAGTAGGGAGACTGAGGCAGGAGAATTGCTTGAGCCCAGGAGGCAGAGGCTGCAGTGAGCCAAGATTGCACCACTGCACTCCAGCCTGGGCGACAAAGTGAAAAAAAAAAGTATGTCCAAAATGCTCACCACTCTTAGGTCCTTCTAATCCATACTGCACACTGACACACCATGAAAATAATTTTCTTAAAGTCTTTTTGGATCAAAATATTTTCAGCCATTCTCTATTTCATAAAGAACCAGTTCAAGTCCCTTGCAAGACACTTAAAGGAGCTGGTACGATAGAAAGAGGAAGGATGTGCTGACAGATGTGGGTTTGCATCCTGGTGCTGTCAACAACTAGCCTTACAACTTTAGACAAATCACATAATCTGTCTGAGACTCAGTTTTTTCATCTGTAGACCTGGGAAATAGCAGGGTTGTTGGAAGTATTCCATAGGTAAGTAAAGGGCCTGGCATACAGTGGGTAGAAATAAGAGTCAATTTGCCTTCCCTGTCTCTCCCACCAATTCTAGCTCCAATGTAATTTTCTAAGACGTAGCCCCTCTAGCTCAGTCAGGCTGTCTGCTTACCACCTGCTGGACATGGTTACACAATCCTTCCTTCTCTTAAACATTCCCCTTGGTCTAGAGGGCCCTCCTCCCTATTGTTCCCCAGTCTAGCTAAATCTTTCTTACCCTCCAAGACCCAGCTCAAGCCTACCTGCTTCTTTACAGCCCTCCCAACAGAACACATTCTCTCATGTTTTCTCAAAGCACTATTGTCTGGTTATAGATTCAGTACCCTACACTGTCATTAAATTTTTCATGCTTGTCTTGTTTCTCCAAAGGTGCTGTGAGCTGCTTGGGGGCAAAGGCAGGGCCTTCTTTTCTTCGTATCTCCCACAGAGATGATTGCAGTGTGACACCCATGACAAGTGTTCAATAATCACATGCTAAGTGTGTGAATGAGTACTGCATCATATTGCATTTTGTTAAATTATATGTGTATGCCTGGGAGTTGAAATGTGAGAAAAAGACACTGCTATTTCTCCTCCTAATGCAGATTGCTTTTTAAAATATTATCTATCCAACATGTTTTCTTTTACTTATAGTATTTTTTTCTCCAACATTTCAATACACCACTTAAAATCCGACCTAAAAAAGAAAGTATTAAAGCTGTGTTTCAAATGGGGGGAAAAATCCAGCAGCTATGACTAATGTCTTCAATTTATAGTATATCCAATTTGGAGAAGACCATGCTTTTTCATAAAGTTGCATAACTGCTAACAAAAACATTTTCAGCCACAGGATGTGTTTTTGGAAGAATGTAGCCCTTCGCTAGACGAGGAAAAATGTAAAAACCGAGGGCACAGCTTTCCTTAATACACATCTTACCCAATACAGACAAGGCACTCAAATACTTGTCAAATTGAATGTCCTCTCCTTATGTAATGCATGATGTTGGGCAGAAGTAGGTTGTCACTTTCTTGATATTAATAGTTCATTCTATTTCTTTTCTTTTTTTTTTTTTTTGAGACGGAGTCTCGCTCTGTCACCCAGGCTGGAGTGCAGTGGCCAGATCTCAGCTCACTGCAAGCTCCGCCTCCCAGGTTTACGCCATTCTCCTGCCTCAGCCTCCTGAGTAGCTGGGACTACAGGCGCCCGCCACTACGCCCGGCTAGTTTTTTGTATTTTTTTTAGTAGAGACGGGGTTTCACTGTGTTAGCCAGGATGGTCTGGATCTCCTGACCTCGTGATCCGCCCGTCTCGGCCTCCCACAGTGCTGGGATTACAGGCTTGAGCCACCGCGCCCGGCCTCATTCTATTTCTACATAGCTTTTCCTTGTGAACTATGTAGGTATTGACAACTATTGAGTATCATCATCAAAAATGATGAAAGGGAAGGAGTGAGGATGATGTCATGTATTTCTACATCTACCTCTTCTGGATTAAATAATCAAAACAAAGAGGCCTGTATATTACCCACTTTCTAATATTTGTTGTTATAGCCCTTTGGAGGTGAAATAATAGTGAATAGTCTTTAAAATGACTCACAAGTACTAGAGCTCCAGTTAACTTGTTGACTGCAGTCACGTAAGAAAGTAAGACCCCAAGGTGGATAACAGGTTAGTCTGGTGAATACCTGAAGTTAACACTGTACTTTGGCAGTCTTTTTCACCCTTATATATGAGAATATACAATCTGGGTCAGAACCAAGATGTGTAAGTCTGACTTGAGAATAAACTGAACACGATCTCTTTAAACTACATAAAAGTTTTTAAAACTTACAAACTATAACTTAATAGTCCAATAGAAAAGTTTAAACTCTTAGTTGCATAACGATTCATATTTTTATTTTTAAGTGTGCAAAAAAAAGTTGAAAGCAGCAACATCTCACCCTGTTGTCTATATCAAGCTAATAATAACAGGTTTTAAATTCTAAGCTCTTATTTTGTTTTTCACCTTGAGTATTCATTTTGCTGCCGAAGTAGAAGATGTGAAAATTAAGATCTATAGAACACAGTTTTGAATCAATCATCAAAAGCAAAAAAAAAAATTGTTTTCAAGGATGGGAATGAATTCTGACATTTTAATTACAAGCTCAGTAGAAAGTTTTCTAGTAGTCTGTGGGCTTTGAAAATCATTATTATGTTGTCATTACCAATTAATGACTATAAAAGAAATCAGTTTTGAATGCTAACGGTAAATTACAGAGAAAAACTTATGGAACTGCTTTCTATCTCCTGATGTACTAAGAGTATTCATCATAATTTATTTGATTAAAAAACCCAAACAGTGGAAAAATACAGACATAGATTTTTGAAATGGTATTATATAAATATAAGCCAGCTTTTTCTTAGCAATTCAAAAGATGCTCATCATAACACATTTGTAATATCAAAAAACTAGAAGCAACCTAAATGTTCAGCAATATGAGAATGAGTAAGTAATTACAGTACATCCTTGCAATTATTGAAAGTTATAAATATAACTTATATATGTCAGATTGAAAAAAGTAAGTACCGGCATACCTCGGAGATACTGTGGTTCGATTCAAGATTGCTACAATGAAGCAGGTACCACAAGAAAGCGAGTCACACAAATTTTTTGGTTTCCCAATGCATATAAAAGCTATGTTTATGCTATACTGTTGTCTGTTAAGTGTACAATAGCATTATGTCTAAAAAAAGTACGTATCTTAATTTTAAAATACTTCGGTGTTAAAAAAAAATGCTAATGATCGATTCAGCCTTCAACAAATCATAGTCATTCGGCTGGTGGAGAGTCTTGCCTCAATGTTAATGGCTGCTGACTGACCACAGTGGTGGTTGTTGAAGGCTGAAGTGGCTGTGGCAATAAAAAAAAAATAAGACAGCAATGAAGTTTGCCACATTGATTGACTTTTCCTTTCACAAAATAATTTCAGTAACATGTGATGCTGTTTTTTACCCACAATGGAACTTCTTTCGCAATTGGACTCAATCCTTTCAAACCCTGCCGCCACTTTATTAAGTTTATTTAATAATCTAAATCCTTTGTTGTCATTTCAACAATGTTCACAGTATCTACACCAGGAGTAGTTTCCGTCCCAAGAAAACACTTTCTTTGCTGATCCATAAGAAGCAACTTATATGTTCAAGTTTTGTCATGAGACTGCAGCCATTCAGTCCTGTCTTCAGGCTCTACTTTTAATTCTGTTCTCTTGCTATTTCCACCACATCTGCAGTTACTTCCTCCCCTGAAGCCTTGAACCTCTCAAAGATATCCATGAGGGTTGGAATCAACTTCTTCCAAACTCTTGTTAATGTTGGTATTTGGACTTCTTCCCATGAATCACAAGTTTTTTGTTTGTTTTTGAGATGGAGTTTTGCTCTTGTTGCCCAGGCTGAAGTGCAATGGCATGATCTCGGCTCACTGCAACCTCTGCCTCCCGGGTTCAAGCGATCCTCCTGCCTCAGCCTCCTGAGTAGCTGGGATTACAGGCATGTGCCACCATGCCTGGTTAATTTTGTATTTTTAGTAGAGACAGGGTTTCTCCATGTTGGTCAGGCTAGTCTCAAACTCTTGACCTCAGGTGATCTGCCCGCTTCGGCCTCCCAAAGTGTTGGTATTACAGGCGTGAGCCACCGCACCTGGCCACAAGTGTTCTTAATGCCATCTACAATGATGAATCCTTTTCAGAAAGATTTTCAATTTATTTTGCCCAGATCCATCAGAGAAATTGCAGTCTATGGTAGCCATAGGCTTACAAAGTGTATTTCTTAAATAATAAGACCTGGAAGCCCAAATTACTCCTTAATCCAAGGGCTATGGAATGGATACTGTGTTAGCAGGCATATAAATAACATTCATCTTCTCATACATCTCCATCAGAGTTCCTGGGTAACTAGGTGCATTGACAATGAGCAGTAATATTTTGAAAAGAATTTTTTTTTTTTTTTTGAGCAGTAGGTCTCAACAGTGAGCTTAAAATATTTAGCAAACCATGCTCTCAACAGATATTCCGTCATCCAGGCTTTGTTGTTCCATTTATGAAGTGCAGGGAGAGTAAATTTAGCATACCTCTTAAGAGCTCTAGGATTTTCAGAAAGGTAAATGAGTATTGGTTTCACCTTAAAGTCACCAGTTGCTTGAGCACCTAACTGGAGATTCAGACTGTCCTTTGAAGACCTGAAGCCAGGCATTGACTTCTTCTGTCTAACTATGAAAGTCTTAGATGGTATCTTCTTCCAACATAAGGCTGTTTCATCTATGTTGAAAATCTGTTGTTTATGCAGGCGCCTTAATCAATGATCTTAGCCAGATCTTCTGGATAACTTGCTGCAGCTTCTACATAGTACTTACTGCGTTATCTTATACTTTTATGTTATGGAGAATGGCATCTTTCCCTAAATCTCATGAACCAACCTCTGCTAGCTTCAAACTTTTTCTTTGGCAGCTTCCTCACTTCTCTTAGCCTTCATAGAATGGAAAGAGAGTTTGGGCCTTGCTCTGGATTAGGCTTTAGCTTAAGGGAATGTTGGGGCTGGTTTGATCTTCTATCTAGACCACTAAAGCTTTCTCCACATCAGTAATAAGGCTATTTTGCTTTCTTATCATTTATGTGTTCACTGGAATAGCACTTTTAATTTCCTTCAAGAACTTTTCCTTTGCATTCACAACTTGGCTAACTGTTTGGCACAAGATGCTTTGCTTTTCGCCTATCTTGGCTTTCGACATACCTTCTTCACTAAGCTTAATCATTTCTAACTTTTAATGTAAAGTGAGAGAATGTAACTCCTTCTTTCACTTGAGCACATAGAGGCCATTGTAGGGTTGTTAACTGCCCTAATTTCAATATTGTTCTGTCTCAGGAAACAGGAAGGCTCAAGGGGAGGAAGAGAGACAGGGAATGGCTGGTCAGTGGAGCAGTTAGAACATATACATTTATTAAGTTCACCATCTTACATGAGTACAGTTCATGGCACCCAAAAGCAATGACAATAGTAACATCGATGATCACTAATCACAGATCACCATAAAGGATATAATAATAATGAAAACGTCTGAAATGCTGTGAGAATTACCAAAATGTCACACAGAGACATGAAGTGAGCACACGCTGCTGGAAAAATGATGCCAATAGACTTGGCTTGATGCAAGGTTGCTACAATCCTTCAATTTGTAAAAAATGCAGTCTCTGTGAAGCTAAATAAAATGAAGTGCTATAAAACAAGGTATGCCTGTAATGTAAAGTTTTTCATTTTACATATGCAAATATTTATGCATGCTCTGAGTACACCATGTAAAACTATGCACAAGAGACAATAACAGAACAGAAAGTACAGAAATTGTTATAGAATTTATATTTGTGTGATGAGATTATGGATTTTCCTTTTCAAATCTCATGTATGTTTAAATTCTATTTATAATTTTTTTTTTTTGTTTGAGACGGAGTTTCACTCTTGTTGCCCAGGTTGGAATGCAATGGCACGATCTCGACTCACCACAACCTCCACCTCCCAGGTTCAAGCGATTCTCCTGCCTCAGCCTCCCTAGTAGCTGGGATTACAGGCATGCGCCACCACAAATACAAGATTGGCATGCCCAGCCAATCTTGTATTTTTTCTAGTAGAGACAGGGTTTCTCCGTGTTGGTCAGGCTGGTCTTGAACTCTTGATCTCAGGTGATCCACCTGCCTCGGCCTCCCGAAGTGCTGGGATTACAGGCATGAGTCACCACATCTGGCCTCTATTTATACTTTTTAAAGATTAATTTTCACTTTTGAAGACCTATCATATGATGAAGTATATTCATTAAATTCAACTGTGAAATTGTCAATTTCATGTAGATCAATCATCTTTGGCCTACAGAAATTGCAGTGTACACTTCATTCTAATACTGTAGAATCATTTTCAACTAATAAAATAAATCTGTTTTGGAATAAAAGTTGCTAGCTCCTATTCTAAAATGTTCCTTAAGCTTCAAAATAAGTCTAACTTTTGGAAAATTGTTAGTGAAATAAATTACTTGAAAGTCACATTTGAAAACTATGACTCCAACATAATCAAAACACAATGGAGGTTTTTGATTTTGAAGAAAATAAACTCAGGTCAAACTGTTTTGAGCTGATGTAGAGCTATTGCCATTGTATTTTTTTTTTTTTTTTTTTACGTCTTTGAAATTAACTGTCATGTTCATTTTTAATTATTCAACAGCCAGTTTAAACTAAAACATTAATAATTTAATAAGTAAATTTGCTTCTAACCTGTGCTGGGAATGACATTTAAATTGCTTCATACTCTATGATTACTCAGAGATAATTAGACTTCTAAATATTACTGTAATGAAGACCATGGGTTTAATGAATCATACATATTCAAACCAAATAGAATCTTTACTGAATATTTAAGTTCAGCATAAAAATTGTTTAATGACTGGTTAGAATTCAAAAAATTGTTTAAGGCAAGCCAGGCCATGAAAATGTAAAGTGAAATTAAATGTATTCATAGTATTGAAACAACAGTTCTAGAAAAAAGAAGTTGATCATCCTGGGTTTGAAGTGAAAACACACTTCACCTTTGCTATACAATAGTTATTATGGATTAAATAATATAAATATGGATTCCTTGGAGGAAGAGACCGGAGGGTGTGTGTGTGTGTATGTGTGTGTGTTCACATCATCTGTATCATAAGCACCAAGCATAGTGCCTGGCACATGATAGATGACAAGTAAAAGTTTAATGAATAAATACCTGGGTTGGTTGAACAGGTATATGTTTTTTAAAAGTATGCACTCCAGCCTGGGTGACAGAACAAGACCATGTTTCAAAAACAGACAAATCACGTATCTGATAAGAGATTAATATCCAGGATATATGAAGAACTCCTACAACTCAACAACAACAAAACAAAAACCCAATTTTAAAATGAGCAAGCCAGGTGCGGTGGCTCAAGCCTGTAATCCCAGCACTTTGGGAGGCCGAGACGGGCGAATCACGAGGTCAGGAGATCGAGACCATCCTGGCTAACACGGTGAAACCCTGTCTCTACTAAAAAATACAAAAAACTAGCCAGGCGAGGTGGCGGCGCCTGTAGTCCCAGCTACCCGGGAAGCTGAGGCAGGAGAATGGCGTGAACCCGGGAGGCGGAGCCTGCAGTGAGCTGAGATCGGGCCATAGCATTCCAGCCTCGGTGACAGAGCGAGACTCCGTCTCAAAAAAATAAAATAAAATAAAATAAAATAAGCAAAAGACTAAAATAGGCATTTCTCTAAAGAAAAGAAAATATACGTATGGCCATAAGTGGATGAAAAGATGCTCAACATCTCTAATAATCAGGGAAATACAAACCAAAGCTGCAATAAGATCTCTCCTCACACCCACTAGGATACCTACTATTTTGGAAAAGACAAACAGAAAATAACGAGTGTTGGGAAGGATGTGGAGAAATTGGAACTCTTGTGCACTGTCAGTGGGAATATAAAATGGTGTTGCTACTACAACAAACAGTATAAAATTTTCTCAAAAAATTAAAAATAGAATTACTGTACGATCCAGCAATTTCACCTCTGAATATATATCCAAAGAACTGAAACCAAGATCTCAAAGAGATATTTGCACACTCATGTTCATTGTAGCATTGTTCACAATAGCCAAAAGGTGGAAGCAAGCTGAATGTCCATCGGTGGATGAATGGATAAAGATGATGTGGTATGTACATACAATGAAATATTAGCCTTAGAAAAGAAGGAAATCCTTTCACACGCTACAACATGGAGGAACCTTGAGGACATTGTGCTAAGTGAAACAAGCCAGCTGCAAAAAGAGAATCTGCTTGCATGGAGTATGTAAAAAAGTCAAATTCTTAGAAAGTAGAATGGACATTGCCAGGGGAGGAAGTGGGAAGTTGTTCAATGGATGCAGTTTTAGTTTTGAAAGTTGAAAAGGTCTTAGGGATCTATTGCACAACAATGTGCATGTAGTTAACACTACTGAACCATATACTGAAAAGGGGTTAAGATTGCAAAAATCAATCTTAGGCAATTTGATTTTTCAGGACACAGACATCTTCATATGTTATTATTGAAGAAACCAATGCATCATTACAGATTATGCCTTTGGTAGTGTCTCCAGGTGAAAGGAATAACAGAAATAAAAGTCATATGATGTGTGAACCTCAGAGCTTTGGGGAGACTCATATACCAGGTCCGAAAGGGACCTAATAGGAAGTAGCTGTTATTTATAGTCAATGCCATATTAATGAAGAGAATGAACAACCTCAAAATTGTCTAATATCATGACTTTATCTAACTGTATCTAAATACACAATAGCAATTTGCTTTCCTTTTAAGGTATACATGTAATAAAAGTATTTAACAATCAGCCTCTTTAGTCTCTACCAAGAATTCATAGATTTTTTTTTTTCATATAGGGACAGCATTTTATATACTAGAGTGGTTTTTAAAAGTTTAGAATTTCACATAGTTTGAAAGAGGAACTCCTTCAATATTTAGTAACTACATTTCAGCATTTGGATCATTTGCAGCTTTCTTTACCTTCTCAATTTAATTGCAAACACCTTCAACAGAGCGTCAGCAAACTAATTAGCAATTCCTTTTCCTTAAAAAATACTCCTAATCAAGGAAGATAATCATTTTTGATTAAACAACAACCAGAGTTATCAGATGTAAATTTGCAGTTGATTACAGAACAAAATATAGTGTGTGCTTTCCCTCTTAATAACAGTAAGTGTTATTTTTTCCACTCAGTTATATTTAGTTTCTCAGATTAATTTAGGCTGATCCATCTCTTTCGATGGTGTACTCCCTAAGAATGCCTATGTTACTTCCCAGGAGAATTATCCCTGAGCAAATAAAATATCCAGATGCAAAGTATGCATATGGTAAAAAGGAATCTGGCAGTTCCCCAAGTATTTTAACAATTTGGATACTACCTACCTACTATAAATCAGTCTTTCAAATTTGTCAGGGAATAGTAAGGTCATGAGAAACAATATTTAGTGAGAAAAGATACAAAGCTAACTGTCTAGAATGACTGTGTCTTCTTAGGAGTGCCTACTACATAGTTCAAATACTATCCAAGGTCCTGGGAATCTATGTGGACAAGACATAGTTTCGGCCCTCAGCAAGTTTACAAGCTGATTGGGAAAACAGGCAAGTTAACAGGCAATCACAAATCAGCATGACATGTGCTACCAATGGGAAATAAGCAGGGAGATATAAAAGGGGTTCCTGACATTGGGGGAGTTTGGGAGGCAAGAAAGAGATGCAGCGTGAGAATAGTCCTGAAGGACCAGTAGAGGTTAGATAGGTAAGGAAAAATTGACATGTGCAGTTGCAGAGGTGAGAAAGATCTTGTCTTTGGCAAAGAAGTTTAGTTTGTCTATTATTGAAGTGAGAGGAGAAAATGGTGAGAAAAGAGACTACAGTTACAAAGAAGGATCATTTTATGAAGAACCACAGTATGCACGTTCTGAAGAAATTTGCTTGCTATTCTTTTTTTTGTTTTTTGTTTTTTTTGCTTGCTATTCTAAAAGCAATATTGTAAGGTCTATTTTAATTAACTTTTTATATCAGGAAATTGTAAATTTATCTTTTATCTCCCATATGAACTATACCAGGTTGCAAACCAGATCTCTGGGTTCAGAAAATCTGTTTTCTTTTTTTTTTTTTTTTTTTGAGATGGAGTCTCACCCTGTCACACAGGGCGACTGATATGATCAATGAGGAGTGTGATGGCACAATCTCGGCTCACTGCAACCTCTGTCTCCCGGATTCAAAAGATTCTCCTGCCTCAGCCTCCTGCGTAGCTCGAATTACAGGCACCTGCCACCACATTCAGCCAATTTTTGTATTTTTAGTAGAGACGAGGTTTCACCATGTTGGCCAGGCTAGTCTTGGATATCTGACCTCGTGATCTGCCCTTCTTGGCCTCCCAAAGTGCTGGGATTAGAGGCATGAGCCACCATGAAGGCAGTTAAATATTATTCTTCCTTCTTTAAGTTACACTTCAGGTTTTTTTATTTTTAATTATTTGATACAGTATCTCACTCTGTTGTCCAGGCTGCAGTGCAGAGGCATGATCATGGTTCATTGCATCCTTGAACTCCCAGGCTCAAGCAGTCCTCCCACTTCAGCCTCCCAAGTAGCTGGGACCACAGGTGTGTACCACCACACCCAGCTAATTAAAAAAAAAATTTTTTTTTTTGTAGAGATGGAGTCTTACTTTGTTGCACAGGCTGGTCTCCAACTTCTGGGCTCAAACAATCCTCCAGCCTTCTGCCTCCCAAAGTGTTGGGATTACAGGTGGGAGCCACCATGCCCAGCTTAACTTCAGTTTTATGCAGATAGGCACATGATGATACAAGAGTGATGACTGCAAGGTAACCTCCAAGCTCGAACTTGCCTTCTGAAATGTAATAGGAAAAATGACAAATATAATCAACTGTTTGCATTAATCCTTATCAAAGGTACAGTCTAAGCAAAGTTAAAAGATATTCCCCTTGGACAAGTGGTAGGATATTTTATCTATGTCAAAAACAAAACAAGAAAAAAATCTTAAATTACCAATAAGCAGCTAAATTGTTTTGGAAAACCACAAATTCTAATTCCAGTGGCAAGAAAGTATTGTCAAAACAGCAAGACTGTATTTGTAGGCAACAAAATGGCCAGACAATGATTTTGTGATACAATGTAGCATATTGGTTAAGAACTATGGCATTTGCATCAAGTACACCTTGATTTAAATCCTGATTCTGCCACTTACTGTCACTTTCGCCTCTTATTCCTCACGCCTGGTTTTTCCCCGGTGCTGTTGAGTGAGAAACAAGCTGTCTTCACACTAGATTTTATAAGAAGTGAGACTTTAAAAAAGCAACTGGTGACATGAATCTTTTGATTATATGTAAGGAAATAAATAGTTTATTATTTTAGTGAACAAAAAATTTCTTGAGTATGAAGCATATAGTTTGTACACAAATAGCAACTGTAAAAATGAGGTTCAGATGCCTACAGCATTCCAAGAAAGATGATCTGGGAAAGGATTTTTTCAGTTTCTTCCGTACAAATAACCCAGTGTATTAATGGATAATGGATGGATGGATGGATAGATATTAACTCAGTGCAATAACGGTGTAATAAATGCCTACTATGTCCAAAGGTAATACAAAAGGCAGTAAGTAACATGTGGTAGGTAAGCTTCAGTAGGGCAGCAACCATATTCTATTGTTAATTTGGCTTTTGAAAAGCTGAAGCAAAGTATCTATGATACTGTAAGAGTACAGAGGAGGAGTGATGCCTTTTGGTCAGAGGGATGAAAAATGGTTTCATAAAGGAAAGTGCATTTGAGATGGTTCTGGGGGTTATGATTAATTTTGATGAATAAAGAGTAGTACATTTCAAACAAAGAAGGGAGCATGGGCTTTGGAGACAGATGGGCTTCAAATCTGGATCTGCCATTTTCTAAATGTGATTTGGGGAGTCGCTAAATCCCTGTAACAATGTTTTCATCTGGTAAAATGGGATAATAGTTGCTACCTTACATGTTGCTGAGTTGATTAAATATGAAGTGCTTAATTGCAATGTCTGGAATATCATGCTGGATTAAATTGCAATTATTACTACCATTATGAAAAGCAGAAAATCCCACAGGGCAGGAAAAACACACAGGATAGGCTGGTTGAAGAGGAGGACGCTGAAAGGTAAAGCTGGAGTTAAATGTTGGAGCCATATTGTAGGGAGTCTTGGATGCCACACTGAGTTTGGGCTTTATTCAATAAGCAAATCTTTGATTTTTTTTTGTTTAGAAAACTAGATCAGAATTAACATTTTAGTGTAAATAAGCAGCATGTTGGATGGACAGTAGGTTAAGAGTAGAAGGCGAGGCTGGCATCAAAGTGACTAGTTGGAACGTCATAAAAATAGTTTGGGTAGTTTATTTTTTATTTATTTTATTTTATTTTTATGTATTTATGTATTTATTTATTTATTTTGACATGGAGTCTCGCTCTGTCACCCAGGCCGGAGTGCAGCGGTGCGACTTTGGCTCACTGCAAGCCCCGCCTCCCATGTTTACACCATTCTCCTGCCTCAGCCTCCTGAGTAGCTGGGACTACAGGAGCCCACCACCAGGCGCGGCTAATTTTTGTATTTTTAGTAGAGACGGGGTTTCACCGTGTTAGCCAGGATGGTCTCCATCTCCTGACCTTGTGATTCGCTCACCTCGGCCTCCCAAAGGGCTGGGATTACAGGCGTGAGCCACTGCACCCAGCCTAGTTTGGGTAGTTTTTGAGTATTCATGGTAGCAGTGAGAAAGGACAAGAGCTATAGAGACATAATCCATAGACTGACATAGAAAAAGAGTTGCGCCTTTGAAATACTGAGCATGATGAGGCACAAATTGGATGAACAATGGTCTAGAAAAGGATATGCAGAGTGGAGTACATGGACCTCCTCTTCTCAGCCCCGTGCATCAGCAGGAATTAGAAAAGGAGCGTTATCCATCACAAAGAAATGGAAGGGAAGCCTTGAAATATACCACCGAGTAGATTTTTCTACAAAACAGTGTTGGTTGCAAACAAAAAAAGCAGGAAAAAGAAAAAGACCCACAGTGAAAAGTATTGGGGATGAGGGAGAAGGGAGCAAGTGCCAGGAACCTGGACACGGTGCTGAACTGGAAATGGGTAAGTTAGTAGAAGGGAAAACGAGGAGGGGTTATGTTCTACAAAAGTGAGGCACAGACATCAACACCGAGAAGATTATTGGAAAAGGTATGTTGGAACTGGGAAGGGTTACTGTTTACATAGTGGAATTTAGTTAATAGAGAAGCTTGCAACTAACCAGTCTTAAAATTCCAACTGGTTTATTTGTACCTATAGAATTCCTTCCATGGAGGTGGATGGTATACATGACCTAATAGTTGGTTCACAATTTTGGCTGGTTCAAGTATCTTTGCTGAATCCCTTCACCAGAGTCACTTTAACCACCGGTGTAACTCCTTTCAATTCTCTAAAAGTGGCCATCGGTTTTCTACCTCTCCTGCAAATGAGGTCAGGAATAGAAGCAACTAGACACCTCAATAACATGAGAAGTCTGACATGAAATGGCCCTCAAAAAATTGGACAATGGATAACAGACACAAAAAGGTCATAGATATTTGGTGTAGAATTGGGTCATTTGTAAGAACCCATGCATGTCAAGCCAACAGGAAAAAAAAATTGGGGAAGTTTGCTCACAACTTTGGAGAACCTATTAATGAGGCAGTACCCTTGACACCCACACAATTGATCCAAAGGGTGAACCTTCAATTCTGGTGCACACTATAGTGACACACATCAATAGAAAGAAAGAAGAAAATGATTTTTTCTACATTTTAAATAGCAAGAATGGAACATATTTTATGTGCCAAGCACTGTGCTAGGCTCTAGAGATACAAATATTAGTAAGTAAGAAGGAGTCTCCACTCTTAGTTTCTATTCTGGTGGCCTTCCTTGGCAAATGCTTAGTCAGGGCAGAAAATGCAGCACAGTAAAAATGGGCAAAAATAGATAAAAGCATCAGAAAGCAGACTACTGAAAAATATGGATCCTATAAAGGTCCATACCCTGAATCAAATATAGTTCAAGGAATACTAGCTTCACAGTAAAGTAAAACTGCTCTCTTAGAAGCAGAAATGTTTTTAATGTAAAGAAAATTATCTGCGTGGAAAGTTGCTTTTTAAGTGACACAAATGTTTTTTAATGTAAGGAAAATCATGCACATCTTGTTGGAGACAGAAATTATTTGGCATTTCAATAACAGAAACATTGGAATATATAACATTCTTTTCCTGTACACTGTAACAATGCAAATATTGCAGTTCCCTGTATGAAGTATCACAGATGTTCTAGAGCCCATTCCAAAGAGCAGAGCCAGCAAGACCAATGAGTTCAAGTCTTTGAGGTTAGCCTTCTGAGCAGTCTTGCCTTGATATCCAGAGCACAGGAGAGGGAAAGAAGAAAATTAAGGAAAGATGGTAGGCTTTCTTCCTTTCTCCCTGCTCTTCAGAAGTGGTCCCCGTCTCCCACCAAGATCCCATTGAACTTAAGTACTCAGGAAGAAAGCCCTGGGAAAGCAAACACAGCCACGGTCTTTCTGCACTTCCATCTCACCAGGAGTCAGGCACATGGAATTCTGATGTTGTGACATTCTGTACTCCCATCTCATTGTCATTGCTCTTCCTATTCCAAAGATACTTTGCTCTTTCATTCTATTTCTACACTGAAAAGCATGTAACATTTATTACTGGAATTCACAGGAAAATAAGACTTGATAGGCAACATTTTACCTAATGGCAAACTCTACCAGAACACAGTTTCTAAATTATAGGAGATATCTATAATCTTTTCAGCACGATGAAGAATGAATCTTTCAATAATGGATTTGATATGAAGGCATTTGCCTAGATGCGTATGCAGAAAATACAGTAGTTCTCGTAATATTCCCTTTGGAAGGAACATATGGGTTAACTAATGATGTTAGCATTTGCAATGTATAACAAGAATTAAAATCTGTTAAGAGTGTGGTAAAAGGTAAACTGATAATAAGAAGCAAAATTTGCTTATTTAGATCAAGAGTAAATTTTACAATGAGAATATAAACTAGCCTCCCAAGTCGATAATAAAATTATATTATTGTAAATACAATAATCTCTCCTTAGCTACAGTTTTGCTTTCTACAGCTTCACTTACCTATGGACAATTGCAGTCCAAAAATATTGAATGGGAAATTCTAGAAATGAACAATTCATAATTAAATTTTTTTCTATTTATCTATTATTTTTCTATTTTATTATTATTGTTAACCTCTGATTGTATCTAATTTATAAATTAAACTTTATCACTAGTATGTATGTATAGAAAAAAACAAAGAGCGGTTTATATAGGGTTTGGTGTTACTTGCAGTTTCAGTCATCCACTGGGGGTCTTGGAACATTTACCCCAAAGATAAAGGGGGACTAGTGTATTTAAGAACAGCTAGGCATGGTCATCATGAATATTCAGCAATGATAATCTGCCACTGAGGGAACAAAGGTGGGGCGACAAATGCTACGTCCTGGTCCACTTTCATCAATTTTAGGATTATATGAGTTTTTAAAATGGTATTTCCCTTTGTTCACATTTAAACAAAGCCAGCAGCCAAATTCTAGGGTATTATTATTATTATTATTATTATTATTATTATTATTATTAAGAACTTGAAATGCTCAGATATTCTCTCAGGGGGTACATATAGGCTTCAACGTTGTTACACTCAATCCAACAAAACATAGCTCTCCCCTGACGGTAATAGCAGCTTAGAAGTCTATGCTGTGATAACGGAAGGACAGAGTCTTTTCTCAGAAAAGCATAAACATAGAGATTACTTGTATTTCAATGGACTCACAATACAGTGGAAGTGAATTTTTATTACCTTGGCTCCTTTGTGGTTGTACATAAAAAGTAAAACAAATTTTTTTTAAAAATGTAATATTATACATTGTTTCCAAAGCTTTTTGATTTTCTTTAAGCTTCCCCATGTCCTTTCTTTAAATTGCTTTCTCCTATCCATTTTCTTATCCATTTCACTCAACACCATTGTCAACCAAGTGCTCCTGGAATGATAATATAACTTTTGACAATGGCAGACAGTGGGCATATGTCTGCTGTACAATGTTTCTTTTTAAGTAAACTTTTATTTTGTAACAATTTTAAATTTACCAAAAAGTTGAAAAGGTACTACCCAGAGTTCTCATACTCTCACCCAGTTTCACCTATTGTTAACATCTTACATTACCATAATACACTTGTTAAAACTAAGAAACCAACATTGGCATATAACTATTAACTGAACTCCAGACTTTATTTGAATTTCACAGCTTTCCCCAATAATGTCCTCTTTCTGATTCAGGGTCCAATCCAGCGTACCACATTGCATTTAGTTGTATGTCTCCTTAATGTCCTCTGGTTGTGACAATTTCTCAGTCTTCCCTTGTTTTTCATGACCTTGACAATTTTGAAGAGCTTGGCCAGGTATTTTATAGAGTGTCCCTCAGTTTCGGTTTGTCTTATGTTTTTCTCATGATGAGCTGGGGTTATCGGTTTTTGGAAAGAATGCCACAGAGATGAAGTGTCCTTCTCCTCTCACACATCATAGGGATATGACATGCGCCTGACATCACCAGTGATGTTAACCTTCATCACTTGGATGAAGTGGTGTGTGCCAGCTTTCTTCATTGTAAGGTTACTGTTTTTCCCTTCCCACACTCTATTCTTTGGAAATGCATCATTGAGCCTAGCCCACACTCAAGGGGTGAAGGGGGTGATTTGCTTTTAAGATAACTTTTACACAAAATGTGAATGTATAATAAAGCTCCTGTCTTCCATACAAATTCAGTTCAATACACTTTTAGGTTATCAGAAAGAGAAATATTTTGGAGATTTGTAGTGCAACAATTGTAATCTCTAGAAGTATCTGTGTGTATTACTATCATATGGAAAGACACAAACCTTAATCCTTACAATGATTATAGATACTCAGAGTCTAAGAGATGGTTATCTTTACCTTACCTGAGTTGTCATTAAAATGATTGCTTGGGCTGGGCGCGGTGGCTCAAGCTTGTAATCCCAGCACTTTGGGAGGCCGAGACGGGCGGATCACGATGTCGGGAGATCGAGACCATCCTGGCTAACACGGTGAAACCCCGTCTCTACTAAAAAATACAAAAAACTAGCCGGGCGAGGTGGCGGGCGCCTGTAGTCCCAGCTACTCGGGAGGCTGAGGCAGGAGAATGGCGTAAACCCGGGAGGCGGAGCTTGCAGTGAGCTGAGATCCGGCCACTGCACTCCAGCCAGGGCGACAGAGTGAGACTCCGTCTCAAAAAATAAATAAATAAATAAATAAAAGATTGCTTATTTTTCTTAGCTCTTTTTAACATCTGATGAAATCCCTGGATGAATTTTCTTCTGAGACTGAACATGCTACAATGCACATTATATACAAGCTAAAAATTCATCTTCATATAGTTGTACTCTGGGGTCACATAACATTTAAATGCACATTGCCAAGAATACTGTTTGCAGAATCATAAATGCACAAATGAATTACTCTTTCAATGGTCATGTGATTATACATTTTCTCAAAGGCTTTCAACTTAGTAAACAGCTTGCTACCTTACATGTAAGGGCATTTCAGTTTATCATTTTCATTAGAATCTCTAGTGTCATGGTATCTTTTTACATTTTGTTATTTTCAATTAGATTGTTTGTTTTTTCATTCTACTGGCTTTCCTTAAATTTTTTTCTTTAAATTTTGTTTAACATTTTATTTGGCATACTTACATAGCAGGCAACAAGATGAAAATATGTTCTTTTCAATTTAGAGAAATTAAGTGACTATGTTGTGGATCTGTAATTAAGGTCTTGATTAGTTACACTTTCTTAATTTGGTGATTCACATCTCTCTTTGTCCTGATCAAATTATGTCATCATAAATAAATAGTTGTAGTAGTTAGAAATGCCTGTCAAGGACAGGCATGGTGGCTCATGCCTATAATCCCAGCACTTTGGGAGGCTGAGGCAGGAGGATCGCTCGATCCCAGGAGTTTAAGACCAGCCTGGGCAACATGGCGCAACCCAGTCTCTAAAAATATAAAAAATTAGCCAGTGTGGTGGTGCGTGCCTGTAGTTCCAGCTGTTTGGGGATGCTGAGGCAGAAGGACTGCTTGAGCCTGGGAGGTTGAGGCCGCAGTGAGCCGTGATCGTGCCACTGCACTCCAACCTGGGTGACAAAGTGAGAGCCTGTCTCAGAAAAGAAAAGAGAAGAAAAAGAAATGCTAAATGCCTAACAAGATTATTTTCTTCTAAGATTTTATCTACTTCTTTTACTTGTCTTTCTTTTCTTTTCTTTTTTTTTTTTCTTTGAGAAAATCTCACTCTGTTGCCCCCAGGCTAGAGTGCAGTGGTGAAGTCCAGCCTGGGCTCACTGCAGCTTTGACTTCCTAGGCTCAAGTGACCCTCCCACTTCTGCCTCCCAAGTAGCTAGGTCTTCTGGTGCACACACCACCAAGCCCAGTAAATCTTTTTTTTTTTTCTTTTTTTGTAGAGACAGGGTCTTGCTGTGCTGCCCAGGCTGGTCTTAAACTCCTGGCCTCAAGCCATCCTCCCTCCTCAGCCTCCCAAAGTGCTAGGATTATACGCACAAACCACTGTACCTGGCCTACTTACTTCTTTTTGTTCAACATCCATTGATACTTTAGGAGAATGTGCTAGGTTCTGTGGAAAAAACAATGCAAGGAACATACTTACTAGTAGAGATGCTCAAATATATACAAAATTTCTTATACTGTGAAGTAGAAAACATTGACAAAAAAGAGGTACAAATAAAATGTATCAAAAATATAAAGTAATAAGAAGCCACTAAAGGTTTTTAAGCAGGCAAATGACAAGACCAGAGATGTACTTTAGAAAAATTAATCCTGTAGCACTGTGTTGGGGAGATTATGGTGGTAGAAGAGAAGGCAAGGAGGATGGAAAGAGGAGAGAGGGAAAAGAGGTGAATGAAAAACTATTAATATTAAAGAGGTAATGTGAAGTAGGGTATTGGCAGTAGAAACAGGTAAAAGATCTGGATCTAAGAAACAAGGCTACGGTGAAACTAATAGGTCATGGCTACCAATTGAATATGAGGAATGAGGGATGGGAAAGATTCAAATGAAACAGATACTTCAAGAAAGAAAATGTTGTGCCACTAATAAAAATGTAGAAGGAGCATTTTCTATTCTTATTTATTTATATTTCTTTTCAATATTTTTTACAACGTGTTTTATATGCATTGAGAGCTAGCCCATTGCATTAGAAGATTTCTTACGTTTCTCTTATGATTCACTAGTTATAGCAGCCTCTATTCCTTTCTGGAATAAGTTGCAGTATAAATAAATGAATATGCATTCATTATGTTTCATTATATAATTGTGCTTCCCTCTCAGCAAATGTCTCAAGGTAATAATGTCATGGCGTCTGTTCATAACTACAATCCAGGTTGTTTATTTAAGGGATGTTTTTAAGCTATATTGTGTTTGTTATACATTTTATGACATTTGTTATATTTCTTGGCAATAAGTAGTAGCTTTTACAGAAATAAACTTTCTCATTTTAATTTGGGATCAGGTAAACTAATAATCTATTTTCCCTTAAATAGGCGTTCATGCCATTTTATGGTAAACAAACCATTGTTAATACTTATCCCTTCAGAATCAAATTGCTCCTCATTCTTTGTTAACATGATATAAACTTCTTAGTAACAATTATAACACCACAATCACAGCTAATACTTACTGAACATTTATTATATTTAAGGCATTGTTCTAAGTGCAATTTACATATAATCCTCATAACTCTTTGAAGTAGGTGCTATTAGAATCTAATGTCACAGATGAGACAGAGAAAGTAAGTAACTTGCACAATGTCACACAGCTAGTAACTGTTGGAACCAGAACTGAACTCATGCAGTCTGGTTCCAGAGCCCATGTGCCTGGCAACTGTGGTAACTGTGTCCTCAAACACTTCGTCCATATGTAAGACAGTTGCATTAGACCAGCCTCGTACTTAAGAGAGTGCATTTCTCTGCTATCTAACTAAAAATTTGCCTTAAGTGGGGTCTATTTTAATAGAGAAAAGGATAAACTTTTCATGCCCATTGGCATTCTCAGAAGACTTCATCATCAAGAGTCTGCAAAAGTATAATTCCCTACACACCAAGACATTTGATTGGTAATTTAAAAATACTCACTTCCTGTAGATAGCTGTAGGAAAGAAGAGTTCTTTATTTGTATTTAAGCTGAAAGTAGTAAAAGAAAAAAAAGAATAATGAATAAAGTTGAGTTGATTTTCAGTCAGTAAAGCCAATCAATTTCAGTCAATAAAGTCAGATGTCTGTTCACTGTAACAGTGAAGTGGAATTCAAGGGAGGGTGTGAGTGAGTCCGTTGCTGGGAGTGAGGTGCTTATGGGCAAGAAAAGGAAGCTTTATGGAGACAGTGATGTTTACAAAGGTTTTCTGAAGATGAGATGTTGACAGCTCTCCTCATGGATGCCCTATAAGAAACATAAATCTTTTATGTAATTCCAAAACCTGAAAGGACTGAATTATTTCTGAAGATACTGAAGTCTAGAAGTACATTTCATCGGAAACTCATTTGCCAAATGCCTTTATGGAAAATATCTTCATAGATCACATACACTGAAAAGATTACCTAACATATCTCAAAAATTTATCAAATGCATGGGCCCTGAATCCTGGAATCATTATCCTTTATGCTGTTTAGTTACCTTGTGCACTTTCATGAGTTTGAACCACAAAACCAAGCAAGCCTCACACACACACACACACACACACACATACACACTTTCTCTCTCTCTCCCTCTCTCTCTCTCTCACAAACACTTTATCTTTCTGCATCTTAAGCAGTATTAAGACATCTAAGACAAAATGATTTTCCCAGAGGTACAGTATAAGATTGAAATTTTTAATCCTATTTTTATTTTCAATTTAAAATATCCCCCCATATGAAATTAAATATGTCTGACATGGTATCCTCCTGTTTGCCAAAAGCTAAATGACTTTAAATGCAAATTATATTTTATTGAGAAACTCACAAATATATATACTATATTTGTCACAAATATACATATGTGTGACAAAAAATAAATTTCCCTGCTTTTTAAATCTTAAGGCAGTATAGGCAGGAGGAAAAAAGCACTGCTTTTGCTATTTCTTGTCTAGAATCAATCTTATTTTGAGGCTTCTAATACTTTGAAGTTTTATACAAACACGGCACCATTTTGAAAGTAGATTTTCTGGCTGGGCACAGTGGCTAACACCTATAATCCCAGCACTTTGAGGCTGAGATGGGAGGATCCCTTGAGCCCAGGATTTTAAGACCAGCCTGAGAAACATAATGAGACCTCATGTCTATCTAAATAAATAAATAAATAAGCCAGGCTTGCTGGTACATGCCTATAGTCTTGGCTACCTGGGAGGCTGAGGTAGTAGGATTGCTTGAGCCCAGAAGGTCAAGGCTGCAGTGAGCCATGTTTGTGTGACTGCACTCCAGTTTGGGTAACAGAGCAAAACCTTGTCTCAAAAAAAAAAAAAAAAAAAAAAAAAAAGCACTCCAGCCTGGGTGACAGAGTAAGAACTTGTCTCAACAACAACAACAACAAGTCCAGGTACAGTGGTTCACGCCTGTAATCCCAACTCTTTGGGAGGCTAAGGCGGGTGGATCACCTGAGGTCAGGAGTTCGAGACTAGCCTGGCCAACATGGTGAAACCTTGTGTCTACTAAAAATACAAAAGACAGCCAGGTGTGGTGGTGGAAGCCTGTAATCTGAGCTACTCGGGAAGTTGAGGCAGGAAAATTGCTTGAACCTGGGAAGTGGAGGTTGCAGTGAGCCAAGATCGTACCCTTGAACTCCAGCCTGGGTGACAACAGTGAAACTTCATCTCAAAAAAAGAAAAAAAAATAAATAAAGATAGAAAAGGAGAGTAGATTTTTCATCTCAAGGGGCTGAAAGATTTTATCCCAAGATAGTATTCTCTAGGTCCCCAAACCTGCCATTCTCCACATTTCTCAAAGAAAGGGGTATGAAGATATGACACAGTGGAGGCATGTATATTTTAGAAGTTGCTTCAAAATTGGTGAATCAAGAATAATTATATAATCAGTGAAATGTCTCTTAGAGTCTTCTCGTAGGACACAGTGGATCTCAAAAGCTGGTCCCTGCCTTGTTCAGGAACTTAGAAATGAAAATTCTGACACTCTAGACCTTCTGAATCAGAAAGTCTCTTGGAGTAGAGCCCAACAGTCTCTGGTTTATCCACCCTTCTGGCTGATTCTGATAGTGCTGAAGGTTTAGAATCATGCCACTAAAATTTTAGAATTACTAGAGTCACCTGAGAGGTGGGTGGGCTTACTGCAGATTAAAGAGTCCTACTCCACACCAAAATCTCTAAGGGTGAAACCCAGAAATCTCTGATTTCAACAAGCTTTCCAAGTGATTCTTATGCACACTGAAGCAGTAGATACATCAATTAATCAATCTGTGATGGAAAGGAAGCAGTCTCAAACAACTTTCTCTGGAGGCAGCTTCACGGGGTGGAAAGAGCACTGGCTTTAGAGTCATCCTGACTTGGGTTTGAATTCCAGCTATGTCTCATTACTGCTTATGTGACCTTCAACCAATTATGCCAACTCTGTTAGTCTCATCTTTCTTATCTATACAATGGGCATAATAATACTTAGCTTATTCCATTCTGAGAGGACCCAATAAAATGGGATATCTACTCAGTATAGCATCTTTTACATTCAAACACCATTAATCTCTTTTACACTTTCCTCTTTTGAGATGTCCTAACCCATTCCTGTCACAGTGCCTGGCACTTTGCTCAGTAAGTATTTGCTGAATAAACATAGAGTCCAGTACAACGTTTTGGGGTTAGAGCCCTCCTTCCACTTCCTACTAGCTGTGAGACCATGAGTGTTCAAGTTACTTGACCTCTCTGTGCTTCAGTTTCAGCATCTTTACAATAGGGATAATAATAGCTTTGACCTCTAGGCTTATAGTGAGGGTTAACTAAGTTAATAGTAAAGCACTTAAAAACAGTGTCTGGAACACTATAATTCTCTATAAATGTTATTGAAAAACAAAAATTCATTACAAATATACTTCTAAACTTCAGAATGGCCTAATTCTCAAAGAAATATATGCAATATATTTATTACTTTTCCCACAAAACATATTAATAAATAAAATATATTTATTACAATATCGCTGGTTCTGTGTGAGGTCTTGGGGACATGCAGCCTCTGTTCTCATAGAGCACACAGTCCAGAGGGAGAGGAAGACATTAATCACATAATCATATAAATGAGTAGTACGTCATGACAAAATGAGAAACAGGTGCTGAAGGAAAGAACGGTTTGTGTGGCTGGAGCTCAGGGAGCAAAGGGGAGAAAGAAGGAACAAGGTGAGATGTGGGGTGAGAGAAGTGAACGGAGGCCAGACAAGCAGGGCCAGCACATATTTTGGTCTATTTCCAGAAGCAACAGAAAGCCTTTGAAGAGTTGAAGCCAGAGGTGATATGTTCAGGTCTGTGTTTCTGAGGGTATGGTAAATATTGAAGCAGGCCCAGAGCAGAAGATCAATTAAAAGGTTTTCACAACAGTCTAGGGGAGAGATGACGGTAGGTAAGACTAGAGTGGAGGCAGTGGAAATGGAATCATTTAGAATTTTAGAACTATGTAAGAGTGGAGCCAGGTGCGGTGGCTCACGCCTGTAATCCCAGCACTTTGGGAGGCCGAGGCGGGCGGATCACGAGGTCAGGAGATCGAGACCATCCTGGCTAACACG
>NC_045434.1:107695533-107772327 GCF_002776525.5 Piliocolobus tephrosceles | reverse complement strand
CGGGCGGATCACGAGGTCAGGAGATCGAGACCATCCTGGCTAACACGGTGAAACCCCGTCTCTACTAAAAATACAAAAAAAAAAATCAGCCGGGCATGGTGGCAGGCGCCTGTAGTCCCAGCTACTCGGAGGCTGAGGCAGAAGAATGGCGTGAACCCGGGAGGTGGAGCTTGCACTGAGCAGAGATGGCGCCACTGCACTCCAGCCTGGGCGACAAAGCCAGACTCCGTCTCAAAAAAAAAAAAAAAAAAAAAAAAAAGAGTGGAAGTGGACAGGATTCAGGGATGAATTGGAAACAGAAGAGAAGGGAGCAGGAGGTGTAAAGAGTGACTACCATCCCCTAACTGCACTGGGAAACGACTGGATTGGAGGGAGAAGATAGTAAATGTGGCCCTGAGCATATTTAGTTTGATGTTGGCATGAGAGATGTCCAAATGGGGGTATCAAGAAGCAGTTGGATATATTGCTCTGGGGCTCAGTGTAGTGGTCTAGGCCAGAGAAACAAATCAGGGAGTCATAGGCTTATGGATGGCAACTACAGCCAGGAAAGCAGATGAAATTGCCTGGGGAGAAAACAGAGTGGGAGCTTAGGGAACCCCCACGCTGGATGATCAGTGGGGAGAAGATGAGCCTGCAGACGAGGCTCATTATTGTTTTTTCTCACTCTTATTTTTCCCTTTTCTCCCATTTTAAGCTGATAGCCTGGTTTTATTTTCCTGGCTTCAGGGGTCTTGGTAGGGCCTAAAGCAAAAGAATCCTGAAGGTAAACTTCTTGTAATTTTTGGTAGATGTCAAGAAGTCACAGAGAAGCTCCAAGGCAGGGTGAACCGTGAAGATCCACGGGTGGCTCAAGCCCTCAATCTGAGCATCCTAGAGCCTGTCAGAGTCCTTAGATGCAGCAGAACCTCTGGGTCTGAAGGCCCCAAGTAGATCTGGGTGAGTGTATTCTGCAGATAAAGAGAGTCTATGGCCACTGGTCAAAGGGTTCTCCCAGTGCCCTGGTGATATGTATGGCTTCCAGATCTTTGCCCAGCTCTAGGATGGGAAGCTCAAAAATAACTGAAGTTAAATTTCTCACCATGCTGGTGGGACAGTAGCAAAAAGTCTGCACTTTGCTTTAAAAATTAAAATTAAAATGCCATTATTTTCAACAGTTCCATGATGTGCCATATGGATGTCTAAGGTGAAAGGAAATATGTGCCCCTGGCTTTCATGGGAGCAAACTCATCGATAAAATTTTCATTACTGGCTGGGAGTGGTGGCTCACACCTGTAATCCTAGCACTTTGGGAGGCCGAGGCAGGCAGATTGCCTGAGCACAGGAGTTCCAGACTAGCCTGGGCAATACGGTGAAACCTCATCTCTACTAAAATACAAAAAATTAGCTGGGCATGGCGGCATGCACCTGTAGTCCCAGCTACTCAGGAGGCTGAGGCAGGAGAATTGCTTGAACCCAGGAGGCGGAGGTTGCATTGAGCCGAGATTGCACCACTGCACTCTACACTCTAGCCTGGGCGACAGAGCAAGACTGTGTCTCAAAAAAAAAAAAAAAAAAAAAAAAGGAAAAAAATTATCTTGACCAAGTAATTATCTAAATCAATTTTAATTAAATTCAAGTAAAATCAGAATTCCTTTTGGTACAGATAAAACATATTTAAACTTAATGTGGTAATATACCTACTCTTCAATTTTTCAATATTTTTGTACCTATGTTAATGTTCAGGCAACAAATTGACCATTACAAACCACATAAAAACATGTATACAGAGGCATACATTTTTCCATTTGCCTTAGGCTCCAATCTGAATCAGACAGCACTGGTTTTCATTTAAAATTTTGATATTTTGTTCAATGTGGATTTTTTACATTAATTGGGTTTTAAAAAACATATTGCATTAAAATATTATTCACCTTGTTTACTGAGTTTGTGCGCCCCCTTAATTTTACACCCAAGGTGAATGCTTCACTCAGCTCACTCCAGTTCTAGTCCTATTTCTTGAACATGTAACTATGGACTGAGAATCATCCCCACTATATGGAGAAGTAGCCAGAGGTGTAAGAGAAAATCCAGGAGTATAGTGTCATCAGAATATGTCCAAAAGAGAGACTCATAAAGGATATCAAATGTTGCTGAGAAGTCAACTAAAGCTAAAACTAAACAAGTACCTGTTGAGTGATCTGAAGGTCATTGGGAACATATTGTGAAAAGCCTGAGTGCAGTGATGGGGTGGAATTACGCTGAAATGGGATGAAAAGCAAGCAGGGAAATCAAAACTTTGACTATGGATAACTCTTCTGAGAAATCTGGCTCTGAAGAAGAGGAGAGGGATAGATAAGGCAGTAGCTAGAGAGAGAAGTCAAGGGGGTGGGAGGAGGATTAATTGTATTTTTATGGGATCCAGATGTAAGGAAGAAACTTTAATATCCAAGAGGGAAACTAGGGTCAATAGTAGAGTCCTGAGAAGACTGAAAGGAGATGAGATCCTAGCCAGAGGGGAAAGGATCGGCATTCAACAGCAAGCAGAAAGTGTCCTGTATTGCAGCCTATGAAAGGAGGAGGGTAGGCATAGATGTAGGTGGGTTTTTATATTCGATAGCAACAAATCGAGGAAGCTCCTTCTGAAGCCCTCAATTTTTTTCTTCTTAGAGGGAGAGAAATCCCTGAAGATAGGTGGGTAGGAATTGGGCACTCATGTTTTCAGGGAGGGGAAAGGGTTTCAGAGCTGTAGTTAGGGACTTGAGTTTGGTAGGCAGAGCACTCATCAAAGCTCCTCTACCTTCTGAGTCAATAAACAATGGTACCTCTCCTCTATGGAATTCTGTACAGTTACATAAAACATGAGGAAGCACTCTAAAGAAAGAGGAAATGATCTCCAGGATATACTGTTAAGTGACAAAAACAAGATATAGTCATCTAGTATAATACCTTTTGGATAAGAAAAAGGGAAAATAAGAATATATCATGCTAGCTTGTAGTTTTACATGAAGAAACAGGACAGAATACAGGCATTCCTCATTTCATAGCACATTGCTTTATTGTACTTTGCAGATATTGCATTTTTTACAAATGAAGGTTTGTGGCAACCCTGCCTCAACCAAATGTATTTGGTGTCATTTTTCAAGAGCATGTGCTCACTTTGTGTCTCTGTGTCACATTTTGGTAATTCTCACCATATTTCAAAGTTTTTCATTATTATTATATCTGTTATAATGATCTGTAATCAGTGATCTTTATGTTACTATTGTTTGGGGGAGCTGCATATCACACCCATATCAGACGGAAAAGTTAATAAATTGCCGGTCTTTTGACTGCTCCATTGACTGACCATTCTTCCCGCTCTCTCTCTCATCTTGGGCCTCTCTATGTGTTCAACACACAACTAGGCCAATTAATAACCCTGTAATGGCATCTAAGTGTTCGTATCAAAGGAAGAGTCTCGTGTCCCTCACTTCAAAAAGCTAGAAATGATTAAGCTTAGTGAGGAAGGCATGTCAAAATCTAAGAGAGGCCACAAGCTAGACTTCTTGTACCAGTTAGCCAATTTGTGAATGCAAAGGAAAGGTTCTTAAAAATATTACTCCAGTGAACACATAAATGATAAGAAAGCAAAAAGCCTTATTGCTGATGTGGAGAAAGCTTTAGTGGTCTGGATAGGAGATCAAACTACCCCCAATATTCCCTTAAGCCAGAGCCTAATCCAGAGCAAGGTTCTAACTCTCTTTTGTTCTATTAAGGGTAAGAGAGGTAAGGAAGCTGCAGAAGAAAAGTTTGAAGCTAACTGAGGTTGGTTCATAAGGTTTACGGAAAGAAGCCATCTCCAAAATAGAAAAGTGCAACTGCTGAGGTAAAAGCTGCCTCAGGTGATCTGGAAGATCTAGCTAAGATAACTGATGAAGGTGGTGACACTGAACAACAGATTTTCAATGTAGACCAAACAGCCTTCTATTGGAAGAAGGCGCCATCTAAGACTTTCATAGCTAGAGAGGAGAAGTCAATGCCTAATTTCAAAGCTTCAAAGGACAGGCTGGCTCTCCTCTTAGGGGATCCAGCTGGTGATAATGCTGGTGATAGTGCAACAGTTGAAGCCAATGTTTATTTGACATTCTGAAAATCCTGGGGTCTACAGAATTATCTCTGATGGAGATGTACAAGGAGATGAATGTTGTTTTCATACCTACTAACACAATATCCATTCTGCAGCCCATGGGTTGGGAAGTAATTTAGGCTTTTAAGTCTTATTATTTAAGAAATACATTTGGTAAGGCTATAGCTACCACAAATAGTGATTTTTTTCTATGGATCTGGGCAAAGCAAATTGAAAACCTTCTGGAAAAGATTCATCATTCTAAATGACATTACGAACATTCGTAATTCATGGGGAAGAAGTCAAAATATCAACATTAATAACAATTTGGAAGAATTTGATTCCAACTGTCATGGGTGACTTTGAGAGGCTCAAGACTTCATCAGAGGCAGTAACTGCAGATGTGGTGGAAATAACAAGAGAACTAGAATTAATTAGAAGTGGAGCCTGAAGATGGGACTGAATGACTGCAATCTTGTGATAAGACTTGAACAGATCAGGAGTTCCTTCTTATGGATGAGCAAAGAAAGTAGATTCTTGAATAGAAACTACTCCTGGTGTAGATGCTATGGACATTGTCAAATGACAACAAAAGATTTAAAGTATTACATAAACTTAGTTGATAAAGCAGTGGTAGGGTTTGAAAGGATTAACTCCAGTTTTGAAAGAAGTTCTAATGTGGGCAAAAGCATCAAACAGCATCACATGCTACAGAGAAATCTTTAGTGAAAGGAAGAGTCAAAGTGGCAAACTTCACTGTTATCTTATTTTAAGAAATTGCTACAGCCACTGACCTTCAACAACCACCACTGTGTTAAGTCAGCAACCATCCACATCAAGGCAAGACCCTCCACCAGCAAAAAGATTATGAGTCGCTGAAGGCTCACATGTTTGTTAGCATATTTTAGCAATAAAGTATTTAAAAAATAATGTATGTGTATTGTTCTTAAAGATATAATGCGATTGCACACTTAATAGACTAAAGAATAGTGTAAACATAACTTTCAGATGTACTGGGAAACAAAATTTTGTGTGACTCACTTTATTGTGACACTCACTTTATTGTGATTGCCTGAAACTGAACCCACAATATCTTCAAGATATACCTGTATATTTTACAAGCAATTTATAGGAAATGGTACTATAGAAAGAGGGGGATGAGAAATAAGATAAATGGGACAGGTGGAAAAGCTACTCTCAATGTGTATTTTTATTTTTACTTTTTGAATTATGTCAATGCGTTGCCTATTAAAAAATAAAACTAAAAAATTAGAAAAATTAAGTTCCTATACATATAGGTATGCACAATTTACTCAGAATCTATTTCCAAGACAAGTCCAAGTTGTCAAGTACCCTGACAATGTTTTTAAATGACTGCCCCATCAGTAGGATTATAACATTTCTACATCTTCTGGAAGGGAAATGTTGAGTTTAAGGTGTCAACAGGGCCTGATGGTTGTTAGGAAGATCTGAGTCATAAGAAAAATCATTACTTTCACTCTTGAAGTGTTCTTTTACTCACTGTTTGGAGTAGACAGAAGTCCCCCAGGGTCTGCCTTTAATGCTCATTCCCCATCTACTTCCCCTCAGTTAGCAATCTCATTCACTCTCCCTATTTCACCTGGACTCCATAATCTGTATTTCCAATCCTAATCTCTCTTCCAAATTCTAGACCTGAAATCCAAATGGCCAGACCAACACGGTATATCACTCAACGTCTCAATAGGAAACACAAGACAAATATAAATTGGGATAATTCAGAGAGGGTTTGTTTGCAAAGAGTCTACTTACAAAGATTTAGGGGAGAGGAGAACCATGAGGGGCTACTGTGAGCTGGGCTTTTAGTAGCCCTGAATCTGAAAGGATAAGAAGAGGGAGAAATTACCAGAACCAAGAAGGAGAGAAAGTTGGGAAGAGTAGGCTGTTTTGAGAGAACTGTGATTTCCTCTCAGGGGATGCAGCCAGCCTGACGGTGGTCTCGCTGGGAAGAAACCAGAGAAATAAATACCCCGGCTCCATTCTTCCCCCTCCTTATTTCCTGCTAGGCTCCCCATTAGCTAAACTCAAACAGAAGCCAGAGGCACAGGAGGCTATGGCTGTAGCCCTTCAGATCAGTACTCCTGAGGCCCAGGGCAGAGTGGGGAAGGATGGAAAGCAGATGTGGAGGGGAAAACTGAATATAGGTGACAAGCATGGTTTCACTGATGTCCTGCTAGCACCTTAAACTTAACATCTTCCTAACCAACCACAGTATCCTTTATTCACTAACCCAACTGCCCTCCTGAGTTCCTTAGTTACCTTGGTTAAAGGCACCACTACCTTTCAGTGCCATCCTCAAGGCCACCTCCCCAGCCCTGCACATGCACACATGCACACACACACATCAAGTCTTTCTCTTCCCCTGGATCGTGAACCCCTGTAGGTAGGGCCCATGAGCCTGGACTCAGCAAATGTCTCATGAATTATAACAGATAACATTTATCAGGCACTGCCGTATCTGGCATAATGTTCAGTATTTCATTTGGATTGTCTTATTTCATCTCTCAACCTAATAGCACCTACTCCGTGAAGTAGGTCCTATTATTATCCCCATTTTACAGATTAATAAACTGAGGTTAGGAAAGATTAAATAACTCACCCAATGTCACATTCTCAAAAGAGGGTATCTGACATGGGAGCCTACCCTCCAGCACTATGACCTTTGTACGTCCTCATTTAGGGTTGAATGAATCACACACTGTGATAGCACAGTGCTTTGCTTATTGAAAAAAAGAGTCAGATGTTGGTCAAACGATATAATTCAGAGAAAGCAAGGGTTGGAACTAGGGTTTGAACTTGTTGCTGAATTTTAAAGGATACAGGGGGAAAAGAGGGCATGCCAGGCCAAGGAATAGCTAGCAGGGATTATAGTTTGTTTGTGGGCTTGTGTAGAAAAGACCTTGACCACATCAGAGAATAAATATTCAGAACCAATGAGATAAAATTGAGGCCAGGCACAGTGGCTCACACCTGTAATCCCAACACTTTGGGAGTCCGAGGCAAGCGGATCACCTGAGGTCAGGAGTTCGAGACCAGCCTGACCAACATGGTGAAACCCTGTTTCTACTAAAAATACAAAAATTAGCTGGGCTTGGTGGCAGTCGCCTGTAATCCCAGCTACTTGAGAGGCTGAGGCAGGAGAATTGCTTGAACCCGGGTGGCAGAGGTTGCAGTGAGTCGAGACTGTGCCATTGCCCTCCAGCCTGGGCAACAAGAGCAAAACTCTGTCTTGGAAAAAAAAAAAATGTATACTGAGGAGGACATAAGGGAAAATAGATCGCGGAGGGTCTTGAAGTCCATGAGCTCTTGAGCCTCCCTATAGAGGAAAGTGAAAGTTGTGTTTAGGGTAGATTAATTTGCCATTTACAAAGTATATAAGATGGATTAAAAGTGGAAGATTATGTGCCGCTAGAAGGACAAGCTGGAAAGTTGTTCTAATGATCCAGAAACAAATCAGAGGAGGTCTGGATTAGAGTGAGGCAATGAAAATGAAGAATAAACATCAGATTCCAGAAATACTTCAAAGCAAAATTACCTACAGCACTAACAGACTGATTGCCATGGGAATGAAAGAGGCTTGGACTTCGGTTAAGATGACTTCATTTTCTAGCCTTTGCTGGGTAGTCTTGCCATTATCGACTGAGAATTTGGAGTTAGATGGGAAAGAAAGGATTAGCAAAAGTTCAATTTTAGATATATTGAGTTTGAGGTGAGGGCCTAAGTGACCTGTTTGTCATTCCCAATTTTGTCAATTTAGAGATCTAGTCTTACTATACTAAAAGACGCAATAGTTGGGGGTCATATTATGGTTTACCACATTTTTACCTTAAAAAACTTTTGCTTCTTAAGTTTTTGCCTTTTCAATTCTTCTCTTTATTAATTTTCAGTACACATCTAGCCTCTGAACACATCCCTTCCTGCTGTGACGTGTGTGCTGGGGCGGGGAGCAGGGTAGAGCTTGGATATCATAACACACCAGGGTACTGAAGCCCTGTGATTCAGGACTAACATACTGTGCCTCTAATTGATAATATTTTCTGCTTCACAGTAGCTGAGCTGAATTGCACAGACTTGGAGAAGTAAATGAAACAAGTGTTTTATGGAACACCAGGCAAACCATTTAAATCTATACTATGCTATGTTTTTGCTTCCTTGTCGACGATGGAATGTAAGTGGTGTCTGCGAGCCACAGTGATTTCCTTTCATGTTTGCAAATAATACCACAAATGATATTACATCCTTGCTCTGACTTATAAGAGACCTAAAAGGCTGAGTTGACAAAACAGGAAAGTTAAATCATTTATAAGGATGTAAACAGCCAGATTTTCACCATCAACACTATCTTCAAAATGCTAGAATAAAAAAGGAGTTCATGGAAACCATAAATGTTGGTCTTTTGATCAGAGACAAAAATTGAAAGATAAACCCCCCCCTATTTTTTTTTTTTTTTTTTTTACTAGAAAGAATACCTCTCTGGCTTAGTCTACAAAGTTTTGCCACCTCTAAAATATGCAGATGATCCCAAAATTTAGAAAACCTTAAAAATTGGAATTACACATAAAAGAGCTTCTAGAGTTTGACTATGAAAATACTGTATAGTATTTACAGTTTACTTTAAAATTTTATCTAAAGAACAAAGACTAAATGTTTAGGTAGATATCTGCAGATACTTATGTTGTTTAAAACAGCAGTGTAAATAAAGGACTTAAAAGATGGCAGGAAAAGTTTTTACTGAGAAGTCATAAAAATAGGTAAAGAGGCCAGGTGCAGTGGCTCACGCCTGTAATCCCTGCACTTTGGGAGGCTAAAGCAGGGGGAATGTTTGAGCCTGGGAGTTTGAGACCAGCCTGGGCAGCAGGGCAAGACTCTCTCTCTAAAAATACTAAAAATTAGCTGGGCATAGTGGCACGTACCTATAGTTCTAGGTGCTTGGGAGGATGAGGTGGGAGGATCACTTGAACCTGGGAAGTGGAGGTTGCAGTGAGCTCTGATCTTGCCACTGCACTCCAGCCTAGGCAACAGTGCAAGACTGTCTCAAAAAAAAAAAAGAAAAAGACAAAAAGGGTAATGAGAAAGGAGCTGCAGGTATATGTGACAAATTTATGCTATAAAATAGCGTAGCATTTTTTTTTTTAATGTGGTACAATAACACCTTCACACATTACCGTGCCTTGGGACTCAGTATTTTTGTTCAGTTCTGGTTTATGCAGCAAAACTGTTCAAATAAGAAGGGTTGTTGTCCTGGTGTAATTAGTACTAGTATCCTCTTTCATTTGTGTCCAGATTTTGGTAAAAAGGAATTTGAGGAACAATAACAAAAACAAAACAAAAAATTTTAAGTGTCCAAATTTAGACAACATGTGGTCATCTGCACACAGGTATCGTGATGCAATATGCATGACTTTCAAAATCCAGTGCTTTATCAACTTTAGTTCATTCAAAAAGTATTCATTTTATATGTTATTTATCTCCTATCTACGAGGAATGATTGAGATACAAAGATGAAAGTATTGTTCCTGCCCACATGGAGTTTACATAATGCAATGTGAAAACTGCACCTGTAAACAATAAACGTTTTAGTTCTTTCCTGGGTAAAAACGATACAACTGTTAATTGAATGATTGGGTTAGCCTGACAATATAATGGTGATGGCACCTTGTTTTTGTTTTGTTGTTTTCGCTTTTAAAATGCAGGATTCTGGTATTTCACTCTTAAACAGTAATTTTAATTTCTCTGTAGCTGTGGTTTTGAGATTCAGGGTTTTTCTATTTGTTAGGGAGAAAAAAGAGCCCTGAGCGAGTTTGATGCCAGATTGCCTGGATTCAAATTCTGACTGTGTCATGTCATAGATGACTGGTCTTGGGCTTCCTATTTATTCACCCTTTATTCCTCAGTGTCCTTATTTATAAAAATTAAGGCAATTGGTGCCTGCTTCATAGTTTTTTTTTTTTTTTTTTTCAGGATTAAAAGTGTTAACATATGAAAAGGATTTAAGAATAGCACCTGGCACATGGTAAACACTTCTCGTGCTTTAGCTATTACTATTTAAACATATATGTTTATACATTGTCTTAGTGAGCTCTGGCTGCTATAACAAAACGCCATACACTGGTTACCTTAAACAGACGTTTATTGTTTATAGTTATGGAGGCTGGAACTCCGAGACCGGGGTGGAGACAGGGTTGGGCTTTATTTGTTTAGGCTAAACTAGAGAATGAAAACTGTTCTAAACAGTAAGGAGAAGGTATTAGATGTTACTTAGCATTTTGCTAAGAGTTATGAAAACGAAATGAAGGTGCTTGTTTAAAAGATACTAGATTTTGCGCAGCACACCAACATGGCACAAGTATACATATGTAACAAACCTGCACGTTATGCACATGTACCCTAGAACTTAAAGTATAATAATAAAAAAAAAAGATACTAGATTTTATCTGGCAAGAGCAGGCTTAAAACTTTTATTCAAAAGATCACAAAGAAGCTAAATGTTTCTTAAACTGAAGAAATCAACTCAGGAGCAGGGTTACCTACGAGGTAAGTTTTTAACGCTGACAAACGTTTTGTTTTAAAGCAGATTCATTTTAGTATGTTTATTAAAGTGAATTTACTCTCATTTATTTTATGCTATTTTAATTATTTTCTCTACAATAGGAGGATAACACCCATAATTGTTCAGGTGTAAGATTTCTGTCAGCTTATACCTTTGTTTCTTAAAACAATTTTCAACCCACTGAAAGGACACAGAGGACCTTGAAAGATGGACTGATTTCAGGGCTGTGGCAGGAAATTAAGAGGAGTCTGGGACACCTCGCTGTGCTGAAAAGCAAGATTCAGGAACCAACAGGGGCAAGACATTGGTAAAGAAACAAAAAGAAAGAAAGAAAGAAAGAGAAAGAAAATACGGCAAAATCTTGGTAATTGTTTAATCTGGGTGACAGGTGTATGGGGTTCATTTTATTCTTTTCTCTTGTATTTGTTTGAATTTTTCAATTAGAAAATAAATGTTTACCTAATTTAGGACTTCTTTAAAGCAAAGCAACACAAAGTCATACATTCTCAATGAAAGTAGACAACACAGATAAACACAAAGCAGTGATAATTCTATCGCTCAAGAGATAATTACTCAACTACTGGTAACAATTCGTAATGCTTTCCTGACATCATTCATTACATATACAATTTCTTAAAAAATGATTTCTTCTCTTTCAATTTCTCATATCTTTCCTGGCCTAAAAGCACTACTTTGATTACGCTATTATTCTATTCTATAATGCACCAGGGCATTCCATAATTACCAAATACAGTCCAAGTTTCTTCCAACCTTCTTTTTGTAATCCTTTCTGTGACCTTCTGTCTCCATAGCCGTCTCTGCTCTAGCCACACTGGATATCCTTGGATTCAATCCAGATTGGTTTCTGCATACATGTCACAATTTATAATCTGAATGAACACTCAAGACCTTTAGAATAATATATTTGGGGGTTTCAAAGTTTAGAATTATTTATACAACTAGCAACTTGTCCTAGCACAGAACTTAATTTTTGTGAAAAGGCCAAGCTGTTACATAAGCATTTTGCCGAGATCCATGAAAAGAAACCAAGAGAATGCATTTCTGCCTCTAAGGGATGACATGAAAACTGAAATAAGGTGGGAGAATCTGTCTCTACAGGTCACATTGCTTCCGCAGTATTTGTTTCTGTTCTGGTGGTGATGGAAGCAGCAACAGCATGCTTCCGGTTTAGCTAAGTACAGGCAGTATAAGGTCCCCAAAGGTCTCGGCATCACATTCTTCTAGAACTGGGAATTTTGGCCCCTTAAATAAGCTTGTCCTTTGTTCAACTATACTGCATTCGCTGCACACTACTTTTACAACTAGGAAAGGTCGTAATTTTGGTTATCAAAATATAACTACATTGTTGTTTCTAAACTTCAACAAATCTGTATGTCAATTGTTTTATACTCTTGTTTTTCTACTCTTGCGACTAGAAGGAATCTTATTCACGATAGAGTAGTATTTTCCTCATGTTTATTTTACCAAACCTTTAAAAATCAGCCAACTTGACACATACATTCAAAACTGAATTCCTGATAATTTCCCAAGTCTTACTTCCTATTTATATTGGCTGTTGCTTTATTAATATTCTGTAAAACTTTGTTAAGATTCACGTTAAAACAACTTCCTTTTGATACAGATTAACCTCCTAAATCAAGATAAACATGGGCTAGAACCTCCTCTGCAAGCCACCTGAAACCTAGAAATCAGTTGAATCCCATATCTCTCCAAAACCAACGTTAATGGAATTTCTGCTAATAGGTCTTTTTCTAGTAAGTTCAACAGGTCCATTTTGAGCTTCAGATAGGCAGCAGGCTGCTTTGGTGTGATCATGTTTTTCCATCCGTGTTGATTTATCCTTCATCTTCTCTAAAGCCAGTTACATGAGGTAAACTCTAGTATCTTACCAGCATAAACTACCTGTAAGAAACAGAAAATTTCCTAGCCTGAGTATCTTATACCCGAAATAGTCTGGTTTTAAAAGGTTTATCTATGTTAAACACATTGAACTAAGGCTTGGACGAGATTCAAGACTAGTAGATTTGGGAGTTTATTTATTCAGCACACTATCTTAAGACACAGGGCTAGGTAATGCGGGGACATGTAGAAGTGGAGGTCTTGATTATTTTTCTTTTTCCTCTACCACCTGCTCTTCCCTCTCCTCCAATTCCTCCCATTCACTCCACTTCCCTCCCTTTCTTGAACATAATGGTTTCAGTTTCATGTAATGTATATACTTAGGGAAAATACTACTACTAATACTACTACTACTAATTCACAGTGCAAAGGGCATTTTGTGAAAAAACATTTCTCCTTTTCAGTCTCCTAGTCACATTGCCTAGAGACAACCACAGCCATCCGTTCTTATACATCCTTCAGAGGAACATGGGCATGTACATGCAAATATGTATATCCACTATTTTCCCCTTTTCATTCCAAATAGGAGCAAAAAATTCTGTACCTTTAAAATATATTTTAGGTAATCTTTCCACATCAGCATGTGAAGCTCTACTTCATTCTACATATTAGTCCATTGAATGTATACATCACAATGCATTTAACCAGCCTCTATTCTAGACATTCTCTACTACATGCAGTGCTACAATGTGCATGCTAGTATGCAAGTCTTTGAAAATTCCTAGTAGTGAAACTGCAATGAAAATTTACAAATTTTAATGCTGGCATGTTGCCCACCAAAGAACTATACTGATTTATAGTCTCATCTCAGCAACATATTATCAAACTTTTTGATCCTTGCTAATGTGTTAGGTGAAAAATGGAATTTTATTATTATTTTAAAATGAGGCTTTTTTATATGTTTAAAATCAGTTTTTTTTTCTGTAATCTCATTTAGCCTGTTTTTCCACTGGATTATTTATTTTGTTTTGCTTGCTTATTGATTTATAAGGGTTCCTTGTATAAGAAGAAAATTGCCTCTCTCAACAAATATTATAAATATTTGTTCCAAGATTGTCATTTTTACTTATTTATTTCATAGGTCCAAGAAATAAAACATATGTCATTTATTTTTAAGCTTTGTTTATGGTAATTATTTGGCCACATATACATTTAAATTTTTTGTAATCAAATTTAATAAACTTTCCTTAAGATTATCCTGTGTTCTGTATCTTGATCAGAAAGACCTCCTTCCTCCAATATTACAAATTAATTTTATCATCTTTTTTCTAGTACTCTTTGGATTTTTTATATTTAAATATTTGATCATCTGAAATTTATTTTTAAGTAAGAAATATGGTAGGAATCAAGGATCAACATTTTTTTTTTATTTTTCTTTTTTTTTATTTTTTTGAGACGGAGTCTCGCTCTGTGGCCCAGGCTGGAGTGCAGTGACCTGATCTCGGCTCACTGCAAGCTCCGCCTCCCGGGTTTACGCTATTCTCCTGCCTCAGCCTCCTGAGTAGCTGGGACTACAGGCGCCCGCCACCTCGCCCGGCCAGTTTTTTGTATTTTTTAGTAGAGACGGGGTTTCACCGTGTTAGCCAGGATGGTCTCGATCTCCTGACCTTGTGATCCGCCCATCTCGGCCTCCCAAAGTGCTGAGATTACAGGCTTGAGCCACCGTGCCCGGCCAACATTTTTTTTCCATGGCTAACCAGGTGTTCTGTAACCATTTAATCCATTATTTCCTCATTTTAAAACTCATTTAAAACGTTTTAAAATACAATTCATTTTAAAAACTCTCTCCATTGGTATAGATATCTACATGTACATCTTACGTAGTACAGTGTATAATCTTAAGTGTACAACCAGATTAATTTCCACATACGTTTATACCTCTGTAAAACACACCCAGATCAGATATAGAACACTGTCAGAACCCTAGGAAGGTCCTTTGTGCCCCCTTCAGTCAATACTCCCTCAAAGGAAATCATTACTCTGACCTGAATCACTATTTACTAGCTTTGCCCCTTCTTGAAATTCATATCCACGGAATCACATAGTGATCTTTGTGTCAGGTTTCTTTTGCTTAAAAATTATGCCTGTGATAGTTATCTTTTTGTTTTGTTTTGAAACAGGGTCTCACTCTGTAGCCTAGGCTGCAGTGCAGTGGTGTGATCATGGCTCACTGGAGCCCCAAATTCCTGGGCTCAGGTGATCCGCCCATCTCATCCTCCCAAGTAGCTGAGATTACAGGCACGCCCCACCATGCCCAGAAAATTTTTTTGTATTTTTGTAGAGACGGGGTTTTACCAGGTTGCCCAGTCTTGTCTCCAATTCTTGGGCTCAAGTGATCTGCCTGCCTTGGCACCCCAAAGTGCTGGGATATTTGTCCATTTTATTATGTGCAGATTTATTTTTTCTTACTTTGCTGTGTGGTATAGTATATACTATTGTAAGAATATCCCAAGATTTATTTAACCATTCTAGTCATAATGAACACTTGGATTGCTTCCAGGTTCAGGCTATTATAATTCTTGTATAGATCTTTTAGAAGATATACATAGTCATTGTTGTTGGATAGATACCCAGGAATAGAATTGATGGGTCATTGAGTATACATAGGCTAACTTTAGTAGAATCCACCAGTTTACCAAAGTGGTTGAACCATGTTATCTTCTTGTTGTATGGGATTTCCCAAGTCTACATTTTTTGCTAACACTTAACAGGGTCAGTCCTTTTAATTGTAACCATTTTGATGCAGTTGTAATGGTGATCACTGTTTCTTAACCTGGGTAATTTGATGTTGTGTTTGACTATGAAACGTCTTAATATGACTACCATGATATAGGAAAGAAAGCTAGATGTGAAGCAAAAATATCTGAATTCAAGTTTTGATTATTATTAATATTGAGAAACCTGTGAGTCATTATAGTAAGCTTTCTGATCCATTACAAGTAGGTATATAATGATTACCTCATAGGATTACAGATTGAATTACTTAAAAATCATGAAGTTTCAATTACCTAGTACAGCTAAAATGTCCGAAAGTACTTGTGTAAACAAGTATTTATTGAGATCCCTCTATGACCTAGGAAATCTTCTAGACATCAGGAACAAACCGGTGAACAAAACACAGATCCCTTCCCTCTTGAAACTTACATTCTAGAGTAGAGACAGACAAAATAATAGTTGTAGTGTGTCCAGAATTGGTGGGTTCTTGGTCTCACTGACTTCAAGAATGAAGCCACAGACCCTCGCCGTGAGTGTTACACTTCTTAAAGATGGTGCATCCGGAGTTTGTTCCTTCAGACGTTCAGATGTGTCTGGAGCTTCTTCCTTCTGGTGGGTTTGTGGTTTTGCTGTCAGGAGCAAAGCTGGAGACCTTTGTGGTGAGTGTTACAGCTCTTAAAGGCAGCGCATCTGTAGTTGTTCGTTCTTCCTGGTGGGTTCGTGGTCTCGCTGGCTTCAGGAGTGAAGCTACAGACTTTCATAGGGAGTGTTACAGCTCTTACAGGCAGCATGGACCCAAAGTGTAAGCAACAGCAGGATTTATTACAAAGTGCAAAAGAACAGATCTCCCACAAAGGAGAAGGAGACTCCAGAGTGCTGCCCCTGGCAAGTTCGGGCAGCCTGCTTTTATTCCCTTATCTGGTCCCACCCACATCTTGCTGATTGGTCCACTTTACAGAGAGCTGATTGGTCCGTCTTGACAGAGTGCTGATTGGTGCATTTACAAACCTTGAGCTAGACACAGAGTACTGATTGGTGTATTCACAAACCCTGAGCTTGACACAGAGTGCTGATTGGTGCATTCACAATCCTTGAGCTAGACACAGAGTCACAGAGTGCTGATTGGTGCACATACAATCCTCCAGCTAGATATAAAGGTTCTCCAAGTCCCCATCCGGTTCAGGAGCCCAGTTGGCTTCACGGAGTGGATTGTGCACCAGAGCGGCAGGCGGAGTTGCCAGCCAGTCCCAAGCCTCGCCTACACTCTTCAGCCCTTGAGCTGTGGATGGGACCGGGCGCCACGGAGCAGGGGGCGGCACCCGTTGGGGAGGCTCAGGCCATGCGGGGTGGCCACCGCAGGGGGAGGAGCTCAGACAGGGCGCCGGCAGGCAGGCACTGCGGGGACACCAGGCACAACCGCTGCAGCTGCTGGCCCGGGTGCTAAACCTCTCACTGCCCTGGGGCAGCGGTGCCAGCCGGTCATTCCGTGTGCAGGGCCAGCCGAGCTCGCGCCCGCCAGAACTCACACTGGCCTGTGAGCGCAGCCCCGGTTCCCACCCACGCCTCTCCCTCCACACCTCCCCGCAAGCGAGAGGGAGGAGGCTCCAGTCCCAGCCATCCCAGAGAGGGGCTCCCACGGTGCCGTGGCAGGCTGAAGGGCCCCTCAAGCGCCGCCAAAGTGCACGCTGAAGCCGAGGAGGGGCTGATTGTCACCTATCAGTAGCACGTAAAATGTATAGTACATTAGAAAGGGGTAAATGCTGTGGACAAAGAAAAGAAAAGCTAGAGAGGGCTGTACAAGGAGGGTTAGGGGTTGGGAGAATGTTGAATTTTGAAATAGGAAGGTCAGAGTACAGGCCATAGAGAAGTGACATCTGACCAAAGAGTTGGAGGTGAGGGAATGGGCCATGCAGATATTTGGGGGAAGAGCACTCCAGGCAGAGGGAGAGCTTAGGCAGAAGCATGCCTGCATGTAGCATGCATTATAAGAAGGCCAGGATAGCTGGGCTGAAGTCAGGTGGGAGAATAGGGGGCAGTAATGAATGAAATCAGAGATAAATGGGTAATGGCTGGGAATGAAAATGGTCCACATCAGGTAGGGCCTGTTGGTCATTGTAGGAACAATGGCTTTTACTCAGAGTGAAATGGTAATACAATGCAGTGTTAAGCAAAGACAGACAAGATCTCACTCATTATTTGGAAAGGATCACTGTAACTACTTGTGTCTTAGTCTGCTCAGGCTGCCATAACAAAAAACCGTGGACTAAACGGCTGACATGACAGAAATTTATTTTCTCACAGTTTTGGAGGCTGGGAAGTCTGAGATCAGGGCAGCAGCATGGCCAGTTTCTGGTGATGGCTGTCGTCCTGGCTTGCAGACAGCTGCCTTTTTCTCTGTGTCATCTCATGGTGGGAGGAAGAGAGCGGGGAAAGAGATGAGATTGGAACTCCACCCTTATTCAGCTAATTTAACCTTAATAACCTCCCCAAAACCCTATTTCCACATTGGAGGTCAGGGCTTTATGAATCTGGAGAGGATGCAATTCAGTCCATAGCAGCTTGCAACTTGAAAATTTCAATTTCTTAACTTTTAAACATTCTCAAACACACCAAAGCTGAAAAGGCAAACTTGAAAATTAACCATGTATCGTTTGTATGAATGGTTCTGAAGGCCTGCTGTTGATATAATCTGTCGCTTTCTTTGTCCAAGTTGTGCCTGTCAGACAGTGGCTGGACAGTTATTGTATATTTAAATCCGCTAAGATTAATTTTGGGTTCTAAGCATAGAAGCACCTCATCAGAACCCATGTTAGCTAGAATGTTTCCCTGATTCTGGACTGAAATTCATCTCCCTCCCTCATCCCAAACTCAGAAAGATCACTTTCTATTAAAAGAGATTATTGAATTTCAACAAGTTATAATTATATATATTTATGGGGTACCAAGTGATGTTATGTGTGTGTGTGTACATATATATATACAATATGTATATAACACACACAGTCACACACTTTGGAATGATTGAGTCAACCTAATTAACATATCCATCACCTCAAATACTTATAATTTATTTTCTGTCTAACTGAAACAGTGTATCATTTGGCCAACATCTCCCCATTCTCCCCACTCCCCAGACTTTGGTAAACATCATTCTGCTTTCTGACTCTATGAGTTTGATTGTTTTATATTCCACATATAAATGAGAACACGTGTTTTTCTGTGCCTGGCTTATTTCACTTAGTATAATGTTCTACAGGTTCATCCATGTTGTCACAAAGGACAGAATTTCCCTCTTTTTACTTTTTAAGGCTGAATAGTATTATCCCATTATATATATATATATATATATATCACATTTTCTTTATCCATTCATCTACTGATGAACACTTAGGTTGATTCCACACCTTGACTATTGTGAACATTGCTGTAATAAACAAGAGAGTGCAGATATTTCAAATCCTTTGGATATATACTCAGAAGTGGGATTGGTGGATCATATAGTATCATATGGTAATTCTATTTTTCATTTTTTTTGAGGAACCTCCATACTGTTCACCATAGTGGCTATACTAATTTACATTCCTATCAACAGTATACAAGGGTTTTCTTTACATCCTCATCACCAACACTTATTACCTTTCATCTTTTTTTTTTTCAGATAGGATCTCGCTCTGTCTCCTAGACTGGAGAGCAGTGGCACAATCATGGCTCCCTGCAGCCTTAACCTCTTGGGCTTAAGTGATCCTCCCACCTCAGCCTCCTGAGTAGCTGGGACCACAGGCTCATGCCACAATGCTTGGCTAATTTTTAAAATTGTTTTTTGTAGAGACAGGGTCTAACTATGTTGCCTGGCTGGTCTTGAACTCCTGGGCTCAAGTGATCCTCCCACCGTGGCCTCCGAAAGTGCTGGGATTATGGGCATGAGCCACTGCGCCCAGCCTCATCTTTTTGATAATAGCCATTCTGACAGGTGTGAGGTGATATCTCATTGTGATTTTAGTTTGCACTTCTCTGATGATTAATGATATTGAGCATTTTTTCACATAGCTGTTGAGCACACATGTGTCTTCTTTTGGATTACTCTTTATTTTTGAATGAAGGCAAATTCAGTATGGACCTTACTTTGATTCCTTTGTAAGTACAGATGCTCCTTGACTTATGATGGGGTTACATCCTGGTTAAACCCATTGTAATTTGAAAATATGGTAAATTGAAAACGCTTTTAATACACTGAACCTACCAAACATCATAAGCTTAGCATACCCTACCTTAAACATGCTCATAGTCCACAATTGGGCAAAATCATCTAACACAAAGCCTATTTTACAATAAAGTGTTGAATATTTCATGTAATTTATTGAATACTGTACTGAAAGTGAAAACTATATGGTTGTATGGTACTTGAATTACGGTTTCTACTGAATGCATATTGCTTTTGCATCACTGTAAAGCTGAAAAATCATACGTGGAGCCATTGTTAGCGGAGAGTAATTGTTAGTGTAGGAAAGACCACAGTATCCCGTCTTTGAATGGCGTGTGTTTATTTTAAGCTCATGTGGTGTTTTTCCAATCATATTTACGTGAAATTTTGCAAGTGTGTGTCTGGAAGCACTACACCTAAGTTTAGCCAAGTAAATGAGAATTTTCCTTCTGTTGAAGTAAAGGAGCCTCAGTTCGTGCTGAGGCACAACTGCCACAGGCACTGTTGGCTTCCAGTCTGCAATGGGAAAATAAGACTCAAAAATTTGAAGTTTTCTAACTAGTCAAATAAGCTAACTGATTTTATATGGTGTCAGAGCTATTTTAGAAAACAAGGCTCGTGAGTTAGTTTATAATTTAAGAAACAAATTCTACTTCATATAACACATTCTATAGATTAAAGGAACAATAAATGTTGTTTCATAAACTTTAAGTCATCATGCGCTTTGAGTGGATGTTATTTTCTTAAGAGATTAAACAAAAACCTTGAAATTAACATTACATCTCTCTGGAAGCTCTTCTGAATAAACATAATAAAAGAAAGAACGTGTATAAATTTAAACTTAATTAAGAACTTTTCCTCACTTTTTACTTTCTAGTGTCCTCCTCCTTATCTTACAGGGAAAGGACATTTCGACAAAACAATTACACTCCACAAAATTCCTTATTAAGTATAATGTAATGTATGTTTCTTTAGCTATGATCAGTCTAGAAAATTAAAGCTATAATTTCTGGTTTCCACAGTGCCTTCAACAGATTTTCATCTGCATTATTTCTACCCTGGTCTAAGCCACCGTCATCTCTCAGTGGGTTCTCATTCTAGGTTTCTATCTGCCTTCTCTGTTTCCACTGTCACACCTACCCATCCTTTTCAATATAGCAATCAGAATCATAGCAATCAGGCCTAAAATGTAAACCAGATTGTGCCATTTCTCTTTTTAAAACTTCTCACTGTGCTCAGAGTAAGTTCCAAATTCCTTACTTTGATCTAAAAAGCTTTATGTGATCTGGCCTACCTCTCTGATTTCATTTCCTACCATTCTCTCCTCCATAACCCCACTCAGCACTCTTTCTGTTCCTTACATTCACTCAAAGGCCTACCTAAGGTCTTCGTGTAGCTCTGGAATGTGCTGGACTTATATCTTCATATGGCTCACTTTTCGTTGTCATTCAGGTCTCATCACAACTGTTGCTTTCCCTGAAGCCCCCTGTCTAAGCCCTCTATCTAATGAAGCTTGTGTCTACTTTTAACCACCCAATCACTTAAACTTATTCTGTTTCATTTATATTTATTACTACCGGAAATTATCTTTTTTTTTTGAGATGGGGTTTCACGCTGTCGCCCAGGCTGAAGTGCAGTGGCCTGATGACACCTCACTGCAGCCTTGACCGCGTATGGCTCAGGTGATCCTCCCACCTCAGCCACCTGAGTAGCTGGGACCATAGGCATGTGCCAGCATGCCTGGCTAATTTTTGTATTTTTTGTAGAGATGGGGTTTCGCCATCTTGCCTAGGTTGGTCTCAAACTCCTGGGTTCAAGTGATCCACCTGCCTTGGCATGAGCCATCATGCCCGGCCACCTACCTGAAATTATCTTGATAATTTACTTTTTTCAGGTTTACTGTCTTCTTCCCTATGAAAGGAAGGGCCTTGTAAATCTGTTCATTGCTATAAATGAATGTGTGCTAACTACACCAAAGACAAAGCACCCAGCTCAATGAGAGATACACAAATGAATCAAAAAGAGATCTTGCCCTCAGGGATCTTGAGGTCTACTGGAAAAGATAAAACACATAGATAGAAACAACACTGGAGAAGGAAGAGATGACATCCACCTATAGGAAATTGGACTACATTACATATATTATTTCCATTACGTGTGTAAATATAAACATTTTCTAAGCCAGCGAAAGATTTTGTGGATCAGAATTTTAACAACTCAAGATGATTTTATTATAATAATCTGTGGGGAAAAAAAACAGGACACATTTTCTTACATTCTGTATAGAAGGCACATATTTGTTCTATCTGTCCACTCCCCCTTTTCCCCACTGTCTGCCACCTCAATAGTTGAGAATGACTTCATCTAAATGATGACGGTTTGATTTATTGTTACTAGAAATTCAGTTTTCCATGAAACTAGTGAGAATATAAATATAAACAAAATCTAACATTTCCCCCTCCATTTGTCTTGCTTTGGCACAGAGCCATGAATAACTCCAGGGCACTACTCATATAGACTCTGAATTGCACCACCATACGAGGCGTCCCTGATTGTACAAAGAAGTAACTAAGTATGGGTCACTTTCAAAAATGGGAAATTTATACCTCCATTCTGAAGTTTTCTACTTAAAAGGGTGGGATTTGTTTTTTTTTTTTTTTTTTTTTTTTGAGATGGAGTTTCGTTCCTGTTGCCCAGGCTGGAGTGCAATGGCACAATGTCGGCTCACCACAACCTCCGCCTCCTGGGTTCAAGTGATTCTCCTGCCTCAGGCTCTCGAGTAGCTGGGATTACAGGCATGCGCCACCATGCCCAGCTAATTTTGTATTTTTAGTAGAGACGGGGTTTCTCCATGTTTATCAGGCTGGTCTCGAACTCCCGACCTCAGGTGATCCACCTGCCTTGGCCTCCCAAAGTGCTAGGATTACAGGTGTGAGCCACTGCGCCCGGCCAAGAGTAGGTTTTTTGAGACAGAGCCTCGTTGCAACGCCTAGGCTGGAGTGCAATGGTGCAATCTTGGCTCGCTGCAACCTCTGCTTCCCCGGTTCAAGTGATTCTTCCACCTCAGCCTCCTGAGTAGCTGGGATTACAGGTGCCTCCTACCATGCCGGGCTAATTTTTGTAGTTTTAATAGAGACGGGGTTTCACCATATTGGCCAGGCTGGTCTTGAACCCTTGACCTCAAGTGATCCGCCCGCCTTGGCCTCCCAAAGTGCTGGGATTACAGGCCTAAGCCTCTGCGCCCGGTCAGGAGTGGGTTTACGTAACTGTCATTAGAAACATTAGGCACAATATTATGAAACAAAACAAACTTTCCACCTTGCTAAAAAAAAAAAATTATTAGAAGGAAATCAATGCAGTGGACACGTGGCAGACAATGTGGGTTGCTTACCGAAAAGCTAATGTCCTCTCCCTGTATTTACTAAGAGACCCCTTCCGCCAAGTTTTGTCCCTATATTGTGCAGCCGAAGAAGCAGGGCCCCCTTCAGAGTACCAGAGCTGATGTTGGAGGAGTAATAGGATATTTCATTAACCTTGGCAGAGATTCATTTAGTAAAGGAAATTCGGGAAACTGTGGCCAAGAAGCTGGAGGAGAAGACTTCCTGGAGGCCTTTGGGGGAAAGGCTTCCTTGATCTACAAAAAGGAAATGAGGAAAGGAAATATCCTCTTCTCTCCTTTCAGTCTTTAGACATTATTGTGTGAGGATGTGATACTTGGAGCTTCTGCAGCCATCTTGGGACTGAACTTGTAAGTTTCCATAGTGAAACATATTGATATGTTTTGGCTATTTGTCCCCTCCAAATCTCATGTTGAAATACGATCCCCAGTGTTGGAGGTGGGGCCTGGTGGGAACTGTTTGGATCATGGGGACAGGACGGATCCCTCATGAATGGCTTAGTGCTGTCTTCTTGGCAATGAGTGAGTTCACACCAGACCTGGTTGTTTAAAAGTGTGTGGCACCTCCACCCTCTCTTGCTCCCACTTTCACCGTGTGATGTGCCTGCCACTGCTGCGCCTTTCACCATGAGTGAATCCCACCTGAGGCCTCACCAGGAAGCCAAGCAGATACCAGCGCCATGCTTGTACAGCCTGCAGAACTGTGAGTCAACTAAACTTCTTTTCTTTATAAATTACCCAGCCTCAGGTATTTCTTTATAATGACATAAAAATAGCCTAACACACATAGCTATCTCTATCTCTATAGATTAGATAGAGATAGTTCAAAGAAACCTTGGAGATCATCAAATTCAATTGCCTCATTTATTTTTATTATTTTTGTTCCATATTGTTTGGCTTATTAATATTCCCTAATGGAAATCACAACTATTAAACCAATCATTAGGTTTGGAAAGTAGTGATAAACATGGATACAATATGATGATTGAATTAGGTGCCATTTTAGAGACAGAAGCTTATGATATGACCCCTTTATGTAGTAATTGCCAAAATAATATCCTACTAGAATTAATTCAATAGCATGGGTAGCTTATTTCTAGAATATTTAAAAAACTGAACCAAAGCTTAATAAGATGGGTGAATTTAATACAATGGTTTTAGCTTTGTCACAGATAGTACAATTTAGCACAAACTAAAATAAAAATTTACTGTTTGCTCTATGCTGCACCCTATGTTATCAAATAGCTTGACTCAAATTACTTGACTCAAATAGCTTCATACAATTCTCACAACAGCTCAGGTAAATACTGTCATCAAACCCATTTTGTGGATGAGGAAATTGAGGATAGGCAAGGTTAAATAACTTGCTTAAGATCACAGAGCTACTAAGTAGAAAAGCTGGGATTTGCAGTCTGACACAAAAGCTCAAGCTCTGAACCAGTGCAGTTTTCTGCCCAAGAATGAATATAACTTACTCATGGTTGAGGCATGTGGCAAACACTGTTGGATGCCTACTTAGCAACTATTTCCCCTTTTCTCTCCATCAGAACACTCCTTTTGTTTAGGGATGACCTGTGATCAATTTTTGAACTGTGGCAAATCCTCTCTTTTTCCCAGTGACTGGTCTGATGTTGCATGTGACCATTTTCTGGACAATAAGGAAGATTCTAGTCTGGGAAGTATTTTTCTCCTTCATAAAAATGGTGGACAGCACTTCCTTTTCTTCCCTTCCTGCTCTGTGCAGTGACCTCTATGGATGTGATGTCTGGAGCTATGGCAGTCACATTGCAATTAAGAGGTGACGGACCTGGAGACAAAAGCTAACACACATGTGAAGGCAGAGAGCAAACACAAAAAAGAGCTTGGGTCCTTGATGACATGATTGTGCTGCTCAACTAACCCTGAAACTATCTGCACTTGAAACTTATATTAAAGATATAATAAATGACCTCATGCTTAAAGCTACTGTCAAATATTCTGTTCCTTGAGGCCAAAGGCATTCTAACAGATGCAATCTAGACAGAGAAAGATGTTTTCTCAGTTTCAGCAAAAACAGATGATGTGTAGGTTATGAAGATTTTATCCAGGAATCCATTAGTATAGGTAGTAGTTTAGAAAAAAAATACTCCAAGCTTCGTCTCAGATATGGGTAAATCTGAGCCACCCACATGGTGTCTGTGCTGAGTATTTTCCCCTCAGATGCACTGTTTCCTTTTCTGAAACTGACTGATATGAACTATATCAAAAGCCTCCCTTGCCCTCTGGCTTCTGGTTGGACTTGGCCATTGACCTACACCAGCAGGAGACTGGAGGTGGGTGGTAAGTTAGATATAAATCCCCCAGGTCCTTTGCTGGGTGTTTACTTAGGCTGACTGCATCTGTTGACTGAAGGTCAGACTCCTGTCAGGTGGCCCTCTGTGTCTGGATTTTTCGGCAACTGTTCTTTCCCCTGATTGGACAGATCTAGGCGTTGTAGCCTCAGGGTTCCAGGCTTCTCTTGTGGTTTCCCACACCCTGCCCACATCTTTGCAAAATGCCATTTGTTTCCTGCCAGGACCCTGACTGATACAATGATGTCAACCAAATCACTGCAGCTATTGAAGTTTGGTCCAGTCTATCTGAGGTGTGGTGAGATTCTGTGGAGTTAAATAAGGGCTTTCACCTACTATTGAAGGGAGACAGGAGACTACACAAATAAATGGCATGCTGCAGAAGTGAAACAAAGATCATAGCTCAGAGAAAACACTTTCCACTTGAGGGCAAGAAATCAGAGAAAGCTACCTGGAAGAGCTGGCATTTGGGATGATGACGGATAGGAGTTTTAAAAGAGATGGGTTGAAGGGCATTCCAAAGACAGGGAAGAGTGTAAGTCAAGCCGGGGAAGAGAGAAAGCTGAAGTGAAGTTTCTGAAAAATTAGAGCTGGAAGGGATCTACGGTATCTTTTATTTAATGTTCGTTCTCCCTTCACCTCCTTTCACTGAGATTTGACCAAGGTCAAACAGCAAGTCAGTAGCACGTCAAGACTCCATCCAGGTCTGCTGGCTACCAGGCTAGTTCTTAATAATCCACCTTCTACCTCCACCCCGCCCCCTCACCTCAGGCAGTCTGCTTACTTCTCAGTCTCTCCCACTAGACTGTAACCTCCTCAATAGCGGGGCTTCTTCACCCTTGAATCCCAGTATCTAGCACGATATCTAACACAAAATCGTCATCGTCATCATCATCAGCAGCAGCAGCAGCTACCAAACTTTAAGAGGCATCCACACACTGTCAGGCACTATGCAGTTATTTTGTACATCTTCTGTAATCTTCACTTTTCATTGAGGACGCTGCGGCTCAGAGAGGTTGTCTACTTTGTCTGAGGTCACACAGCAGTTAAGTGCCGGACTCTATTTTATAATATCTTTCATCAACCGGACTCCGAAGCCCTGCCTCAATGGGCGTTCATTCAACATTTGAACAAGAAATATCCACTCAATGCAAGCTATGGCTGTAACAGGCCACCCTAGAGGCCCCGGAACCTTGGCAGGGTCAGGACTCCACACGTTGTCTTCCAGTCTAAGCACACCGTCCCCTCTCCGCGCCCCGCACAGACTCGGAGGCTCCGCCCGCTTCTCCGCCTAACTCGCCGGCCACGCCCCCACTTCGGGGAGTTCGGTCACTCTCGGATTCGCGTTTTCCTCGGCTCCAGCAGCCGCGCAGAGGGCCTCTCCCGGCCCTGCGACCTGAAGCCCATTCCACTCCCCTGCCCCTCCTCTGCGCCCTCCCTCACTCTCCAAACTTCTTTTTTCCACCGTCTCTAAACTTCAGTCATTCTAGTGCCCGCCTCCTCCACTCGCACCGACCAACCAGTGGTCCTCATTCTCGTTGGCGGTCCGCCCCCTGCGCGCCGGGGGCCAATCCCTGGCGCGAGAGTCCGGGGCCGGGGCTCGTTCCCAAGCGCCGGGCCTGTGACGGCAGCGCGCCGGGCGCCGCGCGGCAGGAGGGGGCGGGGCTCTGGATGAGGGATGGGCGAGGGCGGGGGGAAGGGAAAAGGGAGGAGGAGGAGGTTGCGGCGGGTTTGAAAGCGGCAGTTTCCTGGCAGCTTGGGCAGGCGTTGGTCTCCGCGCTACAGCTCCGCAGCGGGCACGAGCGATCCCGCGACGGGTCTACGCGCGCTTCTGCGCGCCCCCGACGGATTTTTCCCGTTCCCGGCTCTTCCCCCTTCACCTCACCGCCCCCCCGCCTCAGCCTTTCCCGCCGCTCGGGCGCTGAGCCCGGGGACCAGCCGGCGGCAGTGACCCCGCCCGAAGCCCCTTCTGGAACCGCCTGGGGACAATTCCCTTTTCCTTTCTTCAGCCTAACCCGCGGTGGCCCTCGCGGAGTCTGGTCAGCCCCGGGGAGCGCAGCTGGGAGGGGCGTCCAAGAGGCGTCTCGGGTCTGGGAGCGGCCGGGCCCCCAGCGGGCTGTGGTCACCGGGTGGGGGCCGGAGCGGCGAGGCACCCCTGACCCGGCTGCGCGGGCCGCCAGGGCCCCCGGGCTGAGACGGGGCCGGAGCGGCGCCCCGGCCGCCCGCGCGGGGTCTCCCCCATGGTGCAGTGGGGTTCGGGATGTCGAAGACGCTGAAGAAGAAGAAGCACTGGCTCAGCAAGGTGCAGGAGTGCGCCGTGTCCTGGGCCGGGCCCCCGGGAGACTTCGGCGCGGAGATCCGCGGTGGCGCGGAGCGTGGCGAGTTCCCCTACCTGGGGCGGCTCCGCGAGGAGCCCGGCGGGGGCACCTGCTGCGTCGTCTCCGGCAAGGCGCCCAGCCCAGGCGATGTGCTGCTGGAGGTAAACGGGACGCCTGTCAGCGGGCTCACCAACCGGGACACCCTGGCTGTCATCCGCCACTTCCGCGAGCCCATCCGTCTCAAGACTGTGAAACCAGGTACGCCGGCCCTGCGTATCTGCCGCGGGGTGTTGGGTACAGGGGTGCCAGGGTGGGCGTCCTGGGAGCGACGGCACCTCCCCACCGCGTATGGTCCCGGGTAATCTTAGACCTCTAGGGCGTGCCTGACTCCTTGACGAGGGGGAGGGGTGGCGTTGGTGAGTCCCATTTTGCCGATGGGAAAACTGAGCTCTGGCTTGGCGAGGTTGCTCTGCTAGCTGTGTTAGCTGTCACAGAATTGCTTCTAGAAGCTGAGTTTCCTATATTTGTAGCTCCATCTCCCCCCGCAGACAAGAGTTTTTGACTAGAGAAGGCCAGCCTTTGCCGCTCTCTGTTGTGCAAAAAGGTCCTTAGGATTGTAGCATTTTCTTTGGAACGATCTTACGCATCTTCTAACAGGGAAAAAGGGTCTTTACTATAGAGGTACTTGGTGCCAAGGTTACCACCTAGTGTACCTGGAAGGGCTTAGCTCCTTCAGTGTTTCTTGCACACTAGCAGACATCTCGGAGCTGTCAGCCTAACTCTGTCAGTCCAGGTGGTTCAGGTGTCTGAGTACCGATGAGGGTACAATATGTGATATGTGGCCGACTGGTGTGTTCTTGCAGGGAGCTGTTCAAGAGAGTCTGGGTTTTGAAGGAAGACCTAGGTGCTTAGCGGAGTGAAAGCTTCTGTAACGCTTTTGATTTTACAGAATTTTGTTGAAGTGGTAGATTAAAGGAGACTCTTTTGCCCTGGTATCTTTTATGCTAGTAAAATTTGCTGCAAAGCACGTTACGTTTATGGCATACTCGTCAGTTTCAAAGCATTGATCAGAGACAGCATACAGTGAGATCTGATAGTATGTAGTAGTTCTTATGAATTTGTTATAGACAGCATTGTTGGTGTGCTTCTGTCGTCTTAGATGTTTGTGGGAGAGAGAATGGTGATTGTAACGTTATTAGAAACCAAACTGTTTTTCCTGAATGTGCTCTACTGAGTATACGGTGCATCAAAATATAATGGGCTGCTTAATTGTTACCTGGACTAGGTAGCAGTCCATCCCTTGTTGGCAAAATGCTAGAAAATTCTGGAGAAAAATTTAATATGTTATCTCCTTCTCATTTCTTTCTCAGCAGCTCGCTTTGGAAATATTAATATATCTTTAATGGTCCTTGAGCTTAATGGGGCTTGATGGTTTGTGGTGCGGTTTACATATGTCTGTGTGTATTGTGGATATATATACACATAGACTCACATGCTCCTAAGATCATAATTAAGATTTTCTTTCTATAGCCTATTCCATCGTATTCATTTTAAGTGTATGGGTTTATGTGGTGAGGTTTTCTTTTTCTTGTTAATTTTTTAAAACTTTGGCAGACTTTAAACAGCTTTTTCTGTATAGTTTTGAGAATTTGTAAAATTTTTTCTTAACGCTAACTTTTACAGTGTGTGAAAGGCAGAGGAAAGACTTTTGGGGCTATAATTCAGCCAGTCACGCACTGTGTGTAATGTGCAAAAGACTATATAGACAGTATTTACTAGTCTAGGTGCCAAATCTTAGTTCAAATCCCATGAGTCAGTGAATAATGAGAACATCTGCATCATTGCTTTGTGTTTTGTTTTGAGTAGTTGGGGCACAGATGAGAATATAACTTATTTTTAGAAATTTTAAAGTTGACATATAGACATGGAAGCTGGTGTATTCTAAATTATTGTGATTTTTTTTTTAGAAGACTGAAGAGATGGCTATTTCACATTAGTCTAATCTACCTGTTATACATTTTCTCAACCTTTATATTATATTTAACAATAATTCAAGATTTAGAGTATTAGTAATATTAACTGTGTTGGATAAGCATCCTATGCCCCAGTATGTAGTTGACATTATTAGAGTAATACAGTTTTGGCCTCTTGACAGCCATAGACACTGTTCTATTTTAAAGATTTAGCCAAAATAAAGGGAATAACATATTAATGGTCGCAGAACATTTTGTAGTCATTAGTAGTAAAGTTCTGAATACTACACTTATTTTTTAAAGAGACACTTTGAATCAGTAATTTCTCAAGATACCATTATGTCTGTGTTATCTGAGATTAATATTGTTTCTAAGCAGGTTGTAATTTAAAAATTTTAATCTCTTTTAAAAATAGTATTCTTAGCTTCTTAATAGCCTCATGTTAGGTATTATATTAAATGGCTTTCTTAAATGGCTTTGCTTAAAAACAACATTTGTTATAAAATAGCAAGATTTTTGCACGTTAAACACAAGACTTTAAATACTAGAAGTCAAGAACTTGAAGAGGTTGTCTGTAGAACTTTGAGTTTGATTAAAAACAAATATTATTTTCAGAAGAGACAAAGATTCTTTATTGTTGTGATTCATTTTGGAAAGGGTGAAAATAGAGTAAGGGAATTTAAAAAGAAACTTGCCATAAACATTGTTTTATTTTTTCCCTTTTCTCTAAACTTTGTGACAGAAATTGATTTTTCAAGTATTGTAAAGTGTGCTTGGCACTCTGTTGTCTTGACTAGTTGCTTTTTATTAAACCATATTCATAACATGACATTTAGAGACTAGCACAGTGAAAGAGTAAAATTTAACTATTTCTGTAAGATGTAATACTAATTGGAAATGATCGCATATTGTCTTCTGAGAAAGTCCATGGCAGAAGGATAAGCTGGGTTGTAGGACATGGCTTTTGTAGCGCTGATTCTTCCTAGCCTTCTTTTCCCTTAGGTGCTAAGGGTCGCCCTCCCAAAGCCTGTACCAAAAGCCAGGTGACTTAACATCTTTCTGGCACCTACTGTCTTTAGCTGTGATTTTTTCCCCCTTTTTTGGTTATAATCTTTAATAGAGAATTGAAGGTTACTCTTTAAAATACGGTTTCTAATCTAAAACTTTTCCTGAATCAATTAGGTAATTTCTAAAAATTTTCCTGAATCAATTTGGTAAAATACTGTTTTAGTATTAGTGTAGTACTTAGTAGTCAGTACTTTGCCTGCTTCTAAAAGAATCATTGGTTTCACCTGTTGCTTGGCCCACTTAGTTACCTGTTTCTTAATTATGACCCTGTTGTTTATTTTTCTGCAAAGAGAAAAGTTGTCATTTGAGTTTGAACTTTGTCTTTGCCCAGTAGTAAAGTTGAACTTTGGACCCCTGGTGAAACTGTTTTGTGATATAGTACTATGACTAGGTTTAGTTTATTTGATTTTACTGTAGAGTATATACTCTTAAACCATTTCTATTCTGATTAATATACAAGTAGTTAATTTTGTTCTAAAATTCCCCAGACTCTAATTGTGCAGAGTTTTATGCTTCTTCATACACCTTTAAGCTCATATTTCAGCAGTTTGCTTTCAGTAAATTTTGGTAAATTATGTGTATTTTATTCCAGAGGTTAGGTATTGGTACAATAAATACATGAAATCATTGTCTACTGCCATATCATGCACACATTACATTCAACTACCCTAAGCAAGTAGTGTATCCAGGGATGGAAATCATAGGAAACAATGTTATAGTTTGTTTAAATAAAAACCAAGCTGAAACAGTTCCTGGGTAATGTTAAATGTAGGTAAAAGTCTTCACTGCTGACTCTTTGGGATATCCAATTTGTAAGGGAGTTTTATTAAAATGGGCTAATTTCCTAGATATACACTTCCTGTTGGTGAAGAAACGTTACTGGATGCTTTAAAATAAGAAATATTTATGTTATTTAAATAAAAATAACGCTGTACCTTTCTTCTCTATTTCTTAAATCTTTTTGTTAGTTTTGTTTTGTTTGTTTGTTTAGTGGGTAATTTGGGATTTTTGATGAGTTTTGTTGAGGTGGTTGTAATATTTGAAGACGGGAAAGGTAAGAGAATTTAGAGTTAATTGTTAGCCTCCAGGGTTTACAATACATTTCTTCGTACCTTTTTTAAAACAAGAAAATGTAGAGACCTAGAGAGTATTTTAGAAACAATAGAAAAAGAAGCAAGCCAAGCCCCCTTTGCTAGGGAAAGTAGCATTACATTTTGATAAACCTTGAAGTTGAAAATTTTCTACTATTTCAGATGTTGGCAGATTTTTTCTTTTTTCTTTTCTTTTCCCCCTGCCCCCCTCCCCCCCGCCCCTAAAGCTCTTAATAACTCAAAGGTTCAGGTTTTGGATTCTGTTCATTGACACCTTCAATTCATAAGAGTAATGGGCTTACACCTTTGCGATTGCAAACTGATTTGCTTGCGTGGTATTTGGTGACTCTTATTATATCATTAACATCTTTGTACTTAAAAACATTTTCTCTCCATCGTTTTCTAGGAGTACTACATCCAAATATCTCAGTATGTATATATGTGTGTGTGTATATACATATGCATATATGCTTTTGTTAACTTTTGTTAACTTTTCTCGTATATCATTTTCTAGTATATCATTTTGGGTACTTTATTGATCCTGCCCTCACCCCCAGACTTTTTTAAAATTTAGTTTATAAAGCTTTATTTTCCTAGGTTGAGGCATTTTAACAATTCTTTAATTTCTTGCTATCTTACTGGTACAAACAAATACTTAACATTTGGCCATTTGATTTTTAGATGATTTTAAATTTTGTTCAGTTTATTGCTAAAACTGATTTTCATGTAACATAACTCTGTGTTCCTGGGACGTATACATTATTTTTCCTCTGAGATCCTGGGATATACTTTATAAAACCTTTTGTTATGAGAGACAAATTTTCGTGATTTTTTTTTTTCTGCTAATTTATGTAAACTGGCAGCAAAACAAATCTTCTACATTCATTCAAGTGTCTGACTTACGAAGTCAGTGCCTAATCTTCTCAAGTGATAGTTTCATATGGTTTTTACTGTGTAACATGTAAGTGCTTTGCAATTTTTGGGGGGACTTAGTGTTTTGGGAGTGTGTTGAAAGAGAATCTTGTTTTAATGGGTTACTTCAATATTATTTACCAATTTCAAAATCTGTGAATGTCAGGGTTTTGTGTGTGTGTGTGTGTATGTATGTGTGTGTGTGATTAGACAAGAGATAAGTGTTTTGCTATTGAAGACTGGAACTGTTTTGCCTTTAATAAATTATTTTTTGTCTTCTGAAATTTTGAGAAATAATTTTCTTGAAATACTACATTTTGGTAGACAGAATGAATGCCCTGAATTTAAAACTATTGCCAAAAGTAAGAGTTTCAGAAACTTAGAAGCTGGTGTTATGAGACATGTTTGTAGGGAAAGAGGCAAATCCATTCATGCTCTTCTAGCTAATTTTGCTAACAAAATATCTTGTTATTATTTTGTTTTTGAAGAACAACTGTTATTCAGAATGTTTTCCAAGAAAAGATGCTTATTTTATTTAATACAGAAAAAATAAGAAGTCCTATTACGGGCACACATTCATTCCCTCAGCACACACTTAGTGGTGCACCCATCAAGTGCCAGCATGGAGCTAGCACTGGCGATATAAACATGAGTCAGAAATTGTGTGTCTTCAAGAAGCTGGCAATTTAGTAGGAGCTTAGTGACTCATTGGTAAGGAATACCTATAGTAAGGGTTTTGCCTTTTTCACTTTTCTGCCAGTGTTTAAAACTCTTTAGGTAGGTCTTAGTATGAATTTTGGTGAAAACGAGACTAATTAATTGACTGCATAGTGTGCTATTTGAAAAAGTTGTGGAGCTGCATTTTAGAAAGGATTTGGGTTCTCAAGTCATTACAAAAAGAGGGAAATCAAATATAAGCAAAACTGTCTTTTCAAAAAGTCCTTAAATTGTTCATAAAATACTGTATTGTACTCTTTGTAGGATGAGTCTTACATGCCACTTTTCCACCCATGTTGGAACCAATTGCAGTTTTTTGGTCGAATACCAGATGAAGTAATTTGCTTGCATTAAAAAGATAGGTTTTACAAAAAAATCTTTTAATTCTAAGAAATTATTCTCATCTAGGTATGTATAGTGAATTTATAGACATTAAATGTGTACATGAAGTGAAAGAACGATTTCTTTTCTTTTCTTTCTTTTTTTTTTAATATCTTGGTAGGATCCACACCATCTGCCCTTGTTTTCTGACTTGAGTGGTTGAGGAATGAATTGTGAATAATTTTGAACTTACTTTGGCTTTAAAAGATGACAGGTTTTCGTTGAGTGGAACTGGGATCTTTCCAGTAGTAGGTAAGAAGCAGAGGAGGAGAAAAACACAGGGCAAAAACATTCCACACAGAAAGGTTTACAGTGTGGTCCATCTCAATAATGTTGTGTGTGTTTGTGTATAAAAAACTTTATTTTGTACAAGGGCACAAAATCCACATTGTAGAATAATTGGAAAATAGAGGGACGGTCATATTAATTGTTTAAATGGGTGGGTAGGTCCATTATGAATAGTCTTCCATAAGTTTTTTTTTTTTTTTTTTTAATGTGTTATCTCCTCAAGATAATGCTGTAAGGTGCTTAATGCTATTTCTGCCTTCAGCCTCATTCCACTCATAATGTAATACGATGAATATTTTTATGTAACCCTTAATGTACCATTAGTTCTGTTCTTTATGGTTAATAGCCCTATTTGGGTTGTTTTGGAAGTCTAGCCAGTTTTATGGGAAAACACAATTTGCTGGCCTAGGAAAAAGGGAACTGAAAAATATATTTTCATCTTAATCCTGCCTTCCCTTTTGTTATAGTCACAGCCAATTGACTTCCACTGAGAAGGGGGGCATCATTATATCTCCATTCTTCCCTGAACCCAAGCAATTGCAGCCATTCAGCTGCATTGCAGTGGTTCCCAGGAGCAACCCACTTACTTGCAGCCCCCACCCATTTCGGTCATCCCAACATGGCCAGGGGAAGATAGATTACATTTTGAGGATCATAATTTGACTTATGACGTATCTAAATACCTGAGAAAGGACACGCTGTCCTTATAGGTGATTAGGTACTTGTTTTATTAACACATACTGAGAGATATTGTTTTAGCGACTCTATGGGTTATAAAGGGTTAAACTTTCTTGCCATAATTTATTTGGAGTTTAGGGTTTGATTTTAAAAAATATCATGCAGTGGTAATTGGAAAAATTTTATTTCAAATTTGTTAATAATTAAGATCTTTTCTATTTGGAGGCTTCCCTTTTTATTGTCTTGGGTATGCAAGGTGAACGGTAACCTATCTACTTAATTAAAACTTTCTGGCATTTTAGCCTTTTTGCTTTTGCTGTTTTTTTGCACAGAATTTGAAACACATAATTATTATTTTCTGGCTTCAGGAAAGTTTGTGAGAGGCAAGCCTGTATCTCGTTGTTCTGATTGGGAATTACACATGACTATGAAAAATGGGATTTTACTATATATAATGGCATTTAGCAGAAGTAGTTTTATGAAAGGAAAATACCCTACAAGGTAGGAAAAAAACAAGTGTTAATGCTTCCTTTTCTGAACTTAAATAGAATTAAGCTAGATTGGCTTTGCTTTTCCTCCAGGAAAATAACTTTTAAAAATTCACTTTAATGGAATAGTTCTAGAGATATGTTACTCTTTGGATATGGTTATCTAGTTTGCAGCAAGTATCTTGTGATATATAGTTTAGATCTCAGTAGGAAAGAAAAAAATCTTAATTTACATATCAGTTTCTGTATTTGTAAGAATTCTGTAGCAAGTGACAGAAACGCTATTGAAGTTAATTTAGGCTAAGAAGAAATTTATTGACTTACATACATTAAAATCCAGGCATAGATCAGTAACAGCTAAAACTTCATGTTCTCAAATGTTGGTCATTAGAATTATTATTTGGTTCTCCTTTCTTCCAGGTTGGATTTTTTTCTCAGCTAGACTCTGTCAGTGTAGCAGTGAAGGTAGCTCTGAACCCCCAAGTCATACAGGGTCCTTAAAGCTTCTCATCTTTTTGGAGTCTAATAACAAATCTCAAGTAGAGACTTTGGCCCTGTGCTGATCTCTTGGACCAATTACCGTGGAGAGAGGAGAGGACAATGAAGTGCCATGATTGGTCAGGCGTGGGGACATGTCTACCCTTGCAGCTGGATATAAATAGCATAATATGATTAACAAGTGTAGCAGAACCCCAAGACATAAGGGAGGGGGAGTTCCTGAAAGGGTGGGATGCTGAGGAATCAATACTCCAGGAAATGATCTCTTTTAAAACATTTAATCTCTCTTACTTTGAAGCCAGCAGTAGTACACAGTTGTCATAAAACTATCATTTTTAGAAAAACAGATATTGGCTGTAAACCAAAACTGATTTGATTTCTAGGCACTGCTTTTACTCAAATATTATCATATTTAATTTTTTTAATAAAAAATTGCTTTTATTTAAAAGTTACTTATTTAAAAAATTGAAATACTGATACCTTAATGTGTATAATTTAAAAGTATTTCTTGTAATTTTTATTTAATTTTCTTTGATTGAAAAAAAATCAAGATTCTCTTAAGTCAATACTGTTGATTTTTAGGGAGATGGAATACTTTGGAAGATTAACAGTCTTCAGCACTGAGAAAAAGATTATTAGCCTAGTTAAGCAATTATGTTTTTAAAACAATTTTATTCTACCATTTTGAAAATGAAATTCTAAACGAATAATTTTCCAAGGTGTTTTGCTTTTAAAACAATGGTCCTTTTAAACACAAATTATTGTAGTATTTCTGAGGGGTCCCTGATAAAACTTTTTAACCATGATTTCGTGGAAATTATGTGAAAGGAATTGCTTCACTGACACATATAAAATGGGTATATAAGTTTTGAAACATTACTTAAGTGTGGTGTAATGTCGTACCTGTTTAATTACCAAAAATGTTATTTGGCAGATATTGCAGGATCAAATCTGATCCCCTTTTTAAGGTTTTTTACAGCCTCCACTGGGAGAACAGAGGTACCCAGAGTAGGCGTAGACGGGTGAAAAAGAGGGGTGGGTGCTCCAAATAACATTTCATACTATTTTTATATTCTAATTACTGTATCAATGTCTTCAGGTTTGGTGCCATAAAAATAATAATTTTAGAAATAACTTTGAGTTTACATATGCCATACACCGTAGGAGTTTTGTAGTTTTGCCAAGTGTCATCTGGTAGTTGGATCTTTAGTGAATTTTAAATGTTGGTAGATTATTGGTGAATGTACTTATTGTACATAAAAATGAACTTTCTTGGAATTGGGTGTGATTTGCCAATAAGAATCATCTTAGCAAGTACTTTGTATTGTTAGATTAGTTTGGGCACCCTTTGGATGCCTTCAGACCATATTTGGAAAATTACTGCTTCTACTTCAAAAGCCTGTAATGATTAGAGTTCTCCAATATTAATTCCATATATTTATTGATTAAGCCATGAAATCTAGTAAAATGATATAGTCTTTATTACCTCTGTTCACAGAATTGTATCTTAATCCAACTTGGTAGCTTTCAGCAGAACACTTTGTCAAAATATTATTAATTTTAGCTAAGAATTCTATTCACTAATTTCAGTGTTTAGGTTAGAATGCACAAGCTAATGGAAATTTTAATTTCCTTTGAATAGAGTTAGATTTGCTAACTAGAGCAATCTCACAATGTAATGCTGATGACTGAAATGATACTTCAGCCTCCCTTTGGTGACAACCTTAAGTTCAGACAACCTTACACTAATAGGAATATTGGGGACTTGTCACAATATACTAGATGTCATTTAGAGTAATAACTCCCATGTCAGGGCATTTTATACCTGTCTCATTTGGTTTATAAGGATGTATGTATTAGCATTCATGTTTTCTTATAAATAACTTTATATATTTTTATTCTCTATGAGTCAGATGTTATCATCTTCCTTTACGGATGAGAAAATTGAGTTTAAGAGAGCGATTAACACATGAAAGTTCACACAGACTCACAGGAAGACTTATGAACTGAAACAGTGTTGAGTCTTTACTTTTTGGATAGAATATTAGTTCCTTATATCCAAAAAAACCTGTCTTCCTTTCTCTAGTAAAAGGAAAAACCACAATTCTGAATTGTTTGCGTGGGTGTTAAATGCAGTAAAACACTGGGCAAGTACTTACAATATAGGCTTCATTGCTTGGTTCTGTTTCAAAACAGAGTTTGTGGCAGCGCAGTTTAATCTGTACAACTAAGCTGCGTGATAAGTAGTTATTTCCAAGAATTGCTAATCAAGCAGAAAGTTAGTATTCTTGCTACATTTGTAAGAGAATATTTTCAGCAGAATATTTTTATTGCTGAAAATATTCTCTAATATGTAAAAGGCCAGATAAATATATTAGATACATATTTTGGGATACATATACTTGGGAAAATTGTATATTTGATACTGGAAATAATATTTTGTCGTTGTGTTTCCTTTCTACTTCTTTTGTAATTCACTCACCAGGAAGGTGTTAGCATACTTACCTGAGACAGAGCCTAGAAAATGTTCTGGTGAATATAGAAGGGAATATATTTTAGAATTAGGGATCTTTTATAAGTATGCAGACCCTTCTCAGAAAAGTACACTTTGCTTAAATAAAATTTAGCTAAGCTAGATAAAAGAATAACTCATTGCATTTAAGTACACCTTTCTCCTTCTAGGCTTCAAGTATTGCACACCTAAGATGGATCCTTTGAAGAGTCAGGTAAAGCAGGTTGTGGATTATTCGCACCTCTTATTCTTTAAGTGTTTGTGCTGTTATGTTTTCTCTCTGGGCTAAAGTCAGTCCCTTGAGTGGAAGGAAGCACAGTAATCCAACCTTAGTGTATAGATAAACAAGTTGAGGCTTAGCAGTGGCAGAAGTCATAGCATAAACATGGCAGAGCAGAGACTAGAACTCAGATTGTTTGGTTCCTTTCATTGTTTTAGTTTCTGGCATAAGAATTCGTGTGTAGAAAATTGGTGAAAAAAGGACTTGTTAAACATACTCTGTTTCTTTATGAAATCTGCATTCTCTTGGAATTAAGTGTAATGTGCTAGACTCAGTTTGTTAGGCCATCAGCATGCATGAATGAGGTTGGAGGCAGTGGTATCCCAAAACTTGCAGCACAGGAAAGAATTTTAATCATTATATGCCATGGATTTTCAGGGCATTTTAAGCCTTTATAATGGTGTAACATGATTAAGATTTACACAGTCAAAATTGTTAGCTGGTATAATAGCTGAATAGTTAAGTATTTATTCTGGTTAGTTGCTTTAGCTTTGAAAAATCATTTTTCCTATCGGAGTTTCTTCACAATACTTTCAGTAAAATGTTTCTGAATAGTTCCTGCTATGTGGTAGACTGCTAATACTGTTTCTTGCTCTCTCTGTGGGGCTGATGCTGCAAGTCTGATTTAGAGTCAGCTATACTTCTGTTTTTTCCTTGACTTGACTAGGGGATGCATTGGGGGAAGATAAATTTTAGGGCAAGGGGACACTCAGGGTTGTGGGAGATGAACTGTCAAGGATACCTTTGGCTCACTATCCTCAAACTTGTTCGGCTGTAGTGACGGCATAACTGAGAAGAGGGATTGTGCTCTTGCTGGGGGAGGGACAGGAAGATATCTCAGGCCCTGTCAAGCTGGCCACAGCAGAGGACAAGCTACTCCCTGTGAGGCAAAACTGAAGAAAGGGGATTGAGGTGGCAGTTCTGGGGAAACTATATTTATTGGGTAAGACTAATGGGAATGGTAGAGTCTTGCTTGGGTTCTTTGTAGGTCTGTGGAAGAACAGCATGAGTGTAGACATGAAAAAATCTTTCTGCAATCCTTACTCCTTTGCAGTATCAGTCAGGGTTCAGTGCAGGAAACAGAAAGGGATGTAATGCAGGGAATTAGTTGCTTAGGGAATCTTTTGAAAGGGCTGGAGGGCTGGGCTCTAGGCTGAGCCTCTGAGAATGATTTTTTCCAGGACACCTTGAAACAGTCCACAGTGGGAGCTGCCACCTCTGCTACAGTCAGGAAAGTGGCCATCAGGAGGTTGCTACTGAAACAGTGGCAAGAAAATGCTACTGTAGCTGTGATCAAGGTGATCACAACAGCCACTGCTGTTAACATTGTAACTGCTGGAAGTCTGGAATGTAGCATCTGGCCATTGCTGTGACAGCTTCTCCTTGATGCCCCTGAACTGGTGACTAGATACTGTTATGATGAATCTGGTCTCTGCTGCCTCTGCCACTGTATATAAAATAATTAGAAAATGATTAATTCTGTTTTTAATATAATTTAACTGTAATTTTATACAACTAAATTCTTAATAGTGGCTGTGTTTGACAACTGATTTGTAAAATTCATAAAAATTTAATAATTGGCCTTGCAAGAGAATACAGCCAACTCCATTGCATCACTGTGAAACCTCCTAACTGATGCTTCTACTCCTTAATTGAAAATTCTTTCTTTTTTGTTTTAGTTCAAAGCTGGAGACTGGATACTGACATGTTCATGACCTTGTGTACAAGCTGAAAGCTGCTAAAAGCTACAGGCCAATGGGGCTTTGCTTTACTTCTGCCTTCCATATCTTGTGTCCTGCATCTTAATGGTGGAATCAGATTTGCATCCAGAATACTGGCTATAAAGGAATCTGGAAGATACAGTTTTTAGTTTTGCAACTTCTGCATTTCAGGAAGGCATACTACAAGGAGGAAGTCGCTGAGTGATAGCTGATCCTTTCCCAGGCACTCATCTTCTTAAACATAGTATTTTAATTACAATTTAGCCCATTCTTGATGACTCATTGTCATTTCTGTGAGCTTCTCTTTTCATAATGGCCTGTGGTTGGAGTGATCATAGGGCCAAGGGATTTTAACATCTGTAGTAACTTTTTGTCCTAGGTTAGCTTGTATCTCTCCCACCTCCCATATCTGCTGCTGAGACATCTGTTTGACATCATTTGGAGTCAACCTCCCCTGCAACCCACAGGCAGGGAGAGCACCTCACCCAAAGCAAGCAATTTATTGGCTGGTCAGCAACCTGTGATTTCTGTAGCTTAAAAAGATAAGTGGGGCTTATCTTTTGAACTAAGACAAAAAGGAAAGAATTTCCAATTAAGTGTGGGAGCTTCAACTGAGAGGTTTTGAAGTGAGTTGGCTGTATTCTTTTGCAAGACCAACTGTTAAATTTTCAAGAATTCTGCGAGTTGTCAAACAGCCATTTTTAAGAATTAAGTTGAATAACATTTTAATAAAAACAAAGATAATACTCAAAAGAAATTATTTCCTAATTTGCCCACATTTTAGAATTACCTATGCTCTTGAATTTCTTTATATCTTCTATATCTGTATGGTAGAAACACTATATAGTGGTTTGCTACTGTACATATCTTCCCAGCTCCCTTTTCACTGTTGTCACAGTTGACTGTGGTGATAGTTGTTGGCATTTCCTGAACACATCACACTGATTGTGGGGGCGGGGAGGGAGAGTCACAGTTGGAGACGCCATGAGAAACCATGTACAAACTAAAATTATGGGAGAGGAAACTATGAGAAAAAACTAATGCATGATGTAGAACTGAGTGGTGTTAATAGCAGAACACTGGAGGGAAGGGCCACAAACTCTTCATCCTAAGGTCTAGAATCATTCTAGAATCATCCTACAAGCCTACTTTTCATCAGATTCAGCCCTATTTTATTTCTTGCTCTTGGAATTATATGAAATTATGAATTTCTGTGTGTTGCTAGCTGTAATAGAATACCCTGGAATTTTATTTACTTTTAATTTTGTTTATTTATTTATACTTTTGTGCCACCTTCTCATGAAAAAGAGGCAGTATGTTGAAAGTTTGAGTTCAGATTTTCTGATGTAGATAAACAAGCTAAAGAAGGCAGGCAGAAGTATGATATATGAGAATTTCCAGAGCAGGGTATTTGTAACTTGTAAATATTTAGTTCATGTTCCCTCCTCTAACATGTTTTACACTAGAATAAGATTGAAAGGCTGGACGTCGTGGCTCACACCTATAATCACTTTGGGGGGCCAAGGCAGGTGGATTGCTTGAGCCCAGGAGTTTAAGACCAGCCTGGGCTACATGGCAAAACCCTATCTCTACAAAAAAAAAGGTAACTGGGCATGGTGGTGTGTGCCTGTATTCCCAGATACGTGGGAGGCTGAGATGGGAGGATCAGTTGAGCCCAGGGAGGTCGAGGCTGCAGTGAGCCGTGCTTGCACCTGAATACTGGCTGGGAGATAGAGTGAAACTCTGTCTCAAAAAAAAAGACTGAAAGCCCTGTTGAGGAATGCCGCTTATAAATACATTTTTAAAAATGCAGTAATATTTTTCATGTATAAACATTGTGGAGACTATTGTAGTTGCTTGTACAATACTGGGGCATAGGTGATATTTGTCTCTTTTCTATTATAGCTTCGGCCTACGCCTTTAGTAACTGCTAAGGTGCAGACTGTAGATCTGGACTGTCTGTGTCTGTAGTTCACAACCTCAGCTTCTCTGCTGCCTTTGATTTGCTCCCTCTGCAGTTTTGTTTGCTCTGTACTCTGATTGCTTCTCCCATGCTTCTCTGCTTTCCATAGAAAAAACTGACCGTGTATAGATCCTGTCAGCTGATTGCAATGCTCTTAACTTCTCCATTGTGGGTTGTTTAGTCTGAGGGGTTAGGTATAAACCCAGAGTGGTATTCTTTTTTCTGATGTGTTTGTTTTTGCTTACATATTCAGGAGCTGCTCTTTACCCCCAGAACATCAGTATATATGTTTTTTTCTGTTTCCAGATTTAAAAATATTCCAGAAGGCTGGCCTCAAGACAGATAATATTTTACTTTTAATTTGGTGCCCTTGTTTTAGAGATTTGAACTGGATCGCATTTAGTAAACCAAACCCCATCTTTTAAAAAATCGTCTTAAAAAAAAAAAATAGTGGGCTGGACATGATGGCTCACATCTGTAAATCCCAGTACTTTGGGAGACAGAGGTGGGAGGATTGCTTGAGCCCAGGAGTTTGAGGCTAGCCTGGGCAACATAGCGAGCCCTTGTCTCTACAGAAAAAAAAAAAAAAAAAAAAAATTAGCCAGGTGTGGTGGCATGTGCCTGTAGTTCCAGCTACTCAGGAGGCTGAGATAAGAGGATCACATGAGCCCAGGAATTGGAGGCTGCAGTAAATTCTGATCGCGCTGCTGCACTCCAGCCTGGGTGACAGAGCAAGACCCTATCTCTAAGAGAAAAAAAAGGAAAAAAATAGTGGTTGAAATTGGATTTTTCTCTTCTTTCATAAGATGATAAATGAAAAAATAAAAAGAAAAAGAAAATAGATTTTTGGAAAGCAAATAATCTCTTAGGATTTCTTATTAAAGAATAAAAAATTATCTAATTGAGGCATGTTAATCCAATGTTAAAGTATTAAAGGCTGGGTGTGGTAGCATAGGCCTATAGTCCCAGCTACTCATGAGATTTGAGACCAGGTGAACTGCTTGAGTTCAAGACCAGCCTGAGCAACATAGTGAGACCCTGTCTCGAAAAATAAGTACATAAAAGAAAATTTCCTCCGATTACAGGAGATAGGTAGAAAAAATGTATTACAGTGCAGATGAGAATTTCCTTAGCACTTTAATGTGAAGATTATTTAGACTGGGTGGCCAGGGAAAGCGTCTCTGAGGAGGGGACATGTCCACTGTGAGTTGAATGACTGGGAGGAAGGCATCTGCCCTCCGAAATTTTTCAGTCAGAGAGAATTGTAAAACACAAAGGCCTCAATCTGAGAACCTGGTTCGATATAGGAATAGAAAGGCTGATGTGGCTGGCACCAACTAAATGAGGGGTGAAAGTGAGAGGGAACCGATTGAAGAAGTAGACAGGGACCAGTGGGGGTCTGTTAGCCACAGTAAGGGGTTTGGGTTTTATTTATTGTTAATGCCACTGGAAAGCATAAAGTTGGGGAATGATTGGTATGTATTTCAAAAAGTCATTGTGATGTGGAAGGAGGGCCAGAGTGGAAGAAGGAAAATCCTTTAGTTTGGATGAAAATAAATGATGGCTTGGACTACTATAAGAATAGTGGCAGTGAAATGAAGTGGATAGAGATATGTTTTGAAAGAGGAACTAAGTAAGACTTACTGATTGATTACAGGTAAGGAAGGGAGCGGACTTCAGGAGAACCTCTAGGCTTTTGCTTTGAGTAACTGGTGGTGGTACTATTTCCAGGAATAGGAAGGACAGGAGATTGGGTGGAGTGATCAGATTTTTTGTGTGAAGGAGATATATCTACCACCAAGATTATTTTCTTTTTACTCTAGTTGCTTTATTATACATTAACCCATTCCTCCATCCATCAGTCTATCTTGTTTTCTATGCCTTTCAATGTAAATTGCAGTGCATTTCCACAAGAAAGGCTTTTAAATGCCCAGTTTTTCTCATTTTACAGATGAGAAAAGTAAAGCTTGGAGAAAAATATGTTCAAGGTCGTATAGCTAGTTACTGGTGAATCTAGGATCAGCATGCAGGTTACCATTAGTCCAGGACTCTAATTTGATTATATTTTAACTTGTTTTTTTTTTTTTTTTTTGAGACGGAGTCTCGCTATCACCCAGGCTGGAGTGCAGTGGCCGGATCTCAGCTCACCGCAAGCTCCGCCTCCCGGGTTCATGCCATTCTCCTGCCTCAGCCTCCGGAGTAGCTGGGACTACAGGCGCCCGCCACGTCGCCCGGCTAGTTTTTGTGTATTTTTTAGTAGAGACGGGGTTTCACCGTGTTAGCCAGGATGGTCTCGATCTCCTGACCTCGTGATCCACCCGTCTCGGCCTCCCAAAGTGCTGGGATTACAGGCTTGAGCCACCGCGCCCGGCCTTTATATTTTAACTTGTAAGAATAAAAGTGAATTTTAGAAATTGGACAAGTTTTCCCACCAACTTGTTGATGTGCTATAATCTCTTAGACCCAAATTTCTAAGACAAAAATGCAAAAGATGTAGTACTGCAGTTGCATTTGACTGGACTACAATGTTAGCACGGCACTTAGGACTTGTTGGAAAGTACCTTCTAATGTTGTAGAATTGGAACATTTTCAGATGTTTGGTTCAGAAAAGTAGGTTGGGATTCTTCCAAGCATTAATCCTCTTGTTGGCAAGGCATTTGCATTTTAATTAGCAAATGTGCCTTGCATACCTACTATGCACTAAGCCCCATGCAAGGCCCAGATACCATAAAAGGGAATGATTCAAGTTCCATACTTTCTTTACTTTTCTTTTCTTTTTTTTAAATTATACTTTAAGTTCTAGGGTACATGTGCACAATGTGCAGGTTTGTTACATATGTATACATGTGCCATGTTGGTGTGCTGCACCCATTAACTCATCGTTTACATTAGTATATCTCCTAATGCTATCCCCTCAACAGTAGGCCCTGGTGTGTGATGTTCCCCTTCCTGTGTCCAAGTGATCTCATTGTTCAGTTCTACCTATGAGTGAGAACATGCGGTGTTTGGTTTTCTGTTCTTGTGACAGTTTGCTGAGAATGATGGTTTCCAGCTGCATCCATGTCCCTACAAAGGACATGAACTCATCCTTTTTTATGGCTGCGTAGTATTCCATGGTGTGTATGTGCCACATTTTCTTAATCCAGTCTGTCACTGATGGACATTTGGATTGATTCCAAGTCATTGCTATTGTGAATAGTGCCTCAATAAACATACGTGTGCATGTGTCTTTATAGCAGCATGACTTATAATCCTTTAGGTATATCTCCAGTAATGGGATGGCTGGGTCAAATGGTATTTCTAGTTCTAGATCCTTGAGGAATCGCCACACTGTTTTCCACAATGGTTGAACTAGTTTACAGTCCCACCAACAGTGTAAAAGTGTTCCTATTTCTCCACATCCTCTCCAGCACCTGTTGTTTCCTGATTTTTTTAATGATTGCCATTCTAACTGGTGTGAGATGGTATCTCATTGTGGTTTTGATTTACATTTCTCTGATGGCAAGTGATGAGCATTTTTTCATGTATCTGTTGGCTGTATGAATGTCTTCTTTTGAGAAGTGTCTGTTCAAATCCTTTGCCTACTTTTTGATGGGGTTGTTTTTTTCTTGTAAATTTGATTGAGTTCTTTATAGGTTCTGGATATTAGCCCTTTGTCAGATGAGTAGATTGCAAAAATTTTCTCCCATTTTGTAGGTTGCCTGTTCACCCTGATGGTAGTTTCTTTTGCTGTGCAGAAGCTCTTTAGTTTAATTAGATCTCATTTGTCAATTTTGGCTTTTGTTGCTGTTGCTTTTGGTGTTTTAGACGTGAAGTCCTTGCCCATGCCTATGTCCTGAATGGTATTACCTAGGTTTGCTTCTAGGGTTTTTATGGTTTTAGGTCTAACATTTAAATCTCTAATCCATCTTGAATTAATTTTCATATAAGGAGTAAGGAAAGGATCCAGTTTCAGCTTTCTACTTATGGCTAGCCAATTTTCCCAGCACCATTTATTAAATGGGGAATCCTTTTCCCATTTCTTGTTTTTCTCAGGTTTGTCAAAGATCAGATGGCTGTAGATGTGTGGTATTATATCTGAGGGCTCTGTTCTGTTCCGTTGGTCTATATCTCTGTTTTGGCACCAGTACCATGCTGTTTTTGTTACTGTAGCCTTGTAGTATAGTTTGAAGTCAGGCAGTGTGATGCCTCCAGCTTTGTTCTTTTGGCTTAGGATTGTCTTGGCAATGCGGGCTCTTTTTTGGTTCCATATGAACTTTAAAGCAGTTTTTTCCAATTCTGTGAAGAAAGTCATTGGTAGCTTAATGGGGATGGCATTGAATCTATAAATTACCTTGGGCAGTTGGCCATTTTCACAATATTGATTCTTCCTGTCCATGAGCATGGTATGTTCTTCCATTTGTTTGTGTCCTCTTTTATTTCACTGAGCAGTGGTTTGTAGTTCTCCTTGAAGAGGTCCTTTACATCCCTTGTAAGTTGGATTCCTAGGTATTTTATTCTCTTTGAAGCAATTGTGAATGGAAGTTCATTCATGATTTGGCTCTCTGCTTGTCTGTTACTGGTGTATAAGAATGCCTGTGATTTTTGCACATTGATTTTGTATCCTGAGACTTTGCTGAAGTTGCTTATCAGCTTAAGGAGATTTTGGGCTGAGGCAATGGGGTTTTCTAAATATACAATCATGTCATCTGCAAACAGGGACAATTTGACTTCTTCTTTTCCTGACTGAATACCCTTTATTTCTTTCTCTTGCCTGATTGCCCTAGCCAGAACTCCCAACACTATATTGAATAGGAGTGGTGAGAGAGGGCATCCCTGTCTTGTGCCAGTTTTCAAAGGGAATGCTTTCAGTTTTTGCCCATTCAGTATGATATTAGCTGTGGGTTTGTCATAAATAGTTCTTATTATTTTGAGATACGTTCCATCAATACAGAATTTATTGAGAGTTTTTAGCATGAAGGGCTGTTGAATTTTGTCAAAGGCCTTTTCTGCATCTATTGAGATATTCATGTGGTTTTTGTCTTTGGTTCTGTTTCTATGCTGGATTACATTTATTGATTTGCGTGTGTTGAACCAGCCTTGCATCGCAGGGATGAAGCCCACTTGATCATGGTGGATAAGCTTTTTGATGTGCTGCTGGATTCAGTTTGCCAGTATTTTATTGAGGATTTTTGCATCGATGTTCATCAGGGATATTGGTCTAAAATTCTCTTTTTTTGTTGTATCTCTGTCAGGCTTTGGTATCAGGATGATGTTGGCCTTGTAAAATGAGTTAGGGAGGATTCCCTCTTTTTCTATTGATTGGAATAGCTTCAGAAGGAATGGTACCAACTCCTCCATGTACCTCTGGTAGAATTCAGCTGTGAATCCGTCTGGTCCTGAACTGTTTTTGGTTGGTAGGCTATTAATTATTGCCTCAATTTCAGAGCCTGCTATTGGTCTATTCAGGGATTCAACTTCTTCCTGGTTTAGTCTTGGGAGAGTATAAGTGTCCAGGAAATTATCCATTTCTTCTAGGTTTTCTAGTTTATTTGCGTAGAGGTGTTTATAATATTCTCTGATGGTAGCTTGTATTTCTGTGGGGTCGGTGGTGATATCCCCTTTATCATTTTTTATTGTGTCTATTTGATTCTTCTCTCTTTTCTTCTTTATTAGTCTTGCTAGTGGTCTATCAATTCTGTTGATCTTTTCAAAAAACCAGCTCCTGAATTCATTGATTTTTTTGGAGGGTTTTTAAGTTCCATACTTTCAAGGAATTCAGCCTTTGACTTCTGTGTCAGTTTTCTGAAATTTCTCTTTTTTTGCCATGTTTGTTTAAAAATATAATAAAAACTGAAGTTCAAAAAGATAGAGAAGCTTATTAAATCTAGGCAAAACTTCAGCCTCTTTGGTAAAATTATATGCATATGACTGACATAGGCTACAGAATTGAATCAACTGCTAGTAGTGTGAAGGGCAGATTTTTCATTTGCTTTGTGTAAGCACCTTATTTTCCAAGGAGTGAAAATATGCTATTTTAGTTTCTATCATATGCAATTAACTAGCTAGGTTATCAGTTAAGTCAGTATCCAACCTGGAAGTTAATAATGACTTAAGTTGGTACAGAAATGTGAGACATGTTTGTCTTTAAAAGTTAAACTGATTGTCTCATATTGATGTTATTTTTATGCTTTCTTGTAAAATAAACATTTTCACTATTGAGTTCTGAGAATTTGGATTTTAAGGAAATTAACCCAATAGAGCATTGTGTTGTTTCCTTGAAGTGGTCATTCTCTGTTCCAAAATTTAATATCCTCCAACAACTCTCTCAGCTCATATCTTCCCAAACTCATTTCCCATTAGTACCCAATATGAATACTCAGTTACAGCCAATGTATTTGTTACACATCTTCAAAATCCAGTCCTAAATTTATTTCCTTCAGAGATTTTTTCTAGGATTAATTTATTACTTTTTATTTCTGTATTTTTCAACCCCAGGATACCTGAATACTTCTTTACTTTGCCATATATTATTATTAACTTTGTAGCTATTTAGTGCAGTAATTTAGAACCACCCAGCAGACTATAGTGATAAAATTGGTCTATTTATTACTGATGCTGAAAAAAACGTATCAAATTTAAGTTAATCTGTAAACACTTTCTATACTGGAAGGCATCTTTATACGTTTGACAAGAAGAGTTTCTCTTTGGTGGAAAGTTTCAAGAGGAACACACATGGATTAAAAGAGGGATCTGTTCTTTTTTTTTTTCCAGTTCACTCTCCCAAATTTGACAAGGAAAAAGAGAAATGGAATGGAATTTAGTTCCTTGTTAGTAAGAATTAGAAAAGTATAGAGGGAGAGGAGACCAAAATTGACATTGATTTGAACTTATTTGGGATTTATCTTTCAACTGGAAGTTTACTTTTAAAAAAGTTTACTTTTTGGCGGGGTGTGGTGGTTCATACCTGTAATCCCAGCACTTTGGGAGGCAAGCAGGAGGATCACTTGAGTCCAGGAGTTCAATACTACCCTGGGCAACATGGTGAGACCTTATCTCTACAAAAAATAAAAAAATTAGCCGGGTGTGGTGGTGCATACCTGTGGTTTCAGCTACATGGGAGGCTGAGGCAAGAGAATCACTTGGGCCCAGGAGGTCAGTGCTCCAGTAAGTCATGTTTGACATAGGCAAGATTGTGAAGTGAGATTAACATTTGGTATCTTGTTACTTTTTTTCTCCTATCCCATTCTCATTTTTACTTCTTGGTATTACTTTTCTATGTCTGCACACTGTCTCCTGACTGTCTAGTCTCAGCACCCTTTCTTATTGGCACTCACTATCATTTGGCATTTTTCCATTGTGTAATAGGTAGGTGTCAGGAAAGTTATTTGATTAATCTGTTCTATACTATGTTATACTAAACTCATGTGAGGAATTATCACTGCTAAACCCACTCAGGAATATTTTCCTCTTAACTTCCTATGTGACCCCAGATAACAGAATTTCAAGCAAGGCCGTAGGAACTTTTCTGCAAGTCACGCCGTTAAATGTATTCTGCCTAATGTAACTGATTCTGGAAAGTATGAGGAAGATGTCTGTGGTTCCTAGCCCCCTCTTGTGTCATCACGTTTCTTCAGGCAGCTCCACTTCTCTTGCCTGCGGATGGTCTTTCTCCATGTGTTGTTTTTCTGTCTTCTTCTTATCAGAGTCCTCTGTAACAGTATTTTGTTGTTCAAAATAAATTAATTAAGGAGTACCCTACGTTTTGAGATTCTTTGTATGTACTGAAATGTAAGTCAGCTTCATCTTTTCTGAGTGACAATTCTTTTGGGGCATTGGGAAGCCTCTTATATTACAAGAAGGTCTAGAGCCTGGATTTTGGTTCTTAGTCCTAAATTTGAATCCTAGGTCTGCCACAGTTCTGTATTCAAAAGTTCCATAAAGAATCAGGACAAAAAATTTGCTACTAACCATTTACCACCCAGAAGCCATAATAATAATTAATTTTCTTTTTCTTTTACTATTTTAAATTATTTTGGCCATGACCATCCTAGATGTGTGATTACATGGTCAAAAATGTGAACTTTTTGGGAGATCTTGATAATGTTACATTGTATCTTTCTGGCTCTAGAGCTCATACATTTTTCATACTAAATTGTCCCAGTCTTTGAGGCTTTATTATTATTTTTTTATTAGGCAGTGTTAGATCTTGTAGCCAAAAAAAGATTTATTTTTCCTCTTTTGGTTCCAAATAGTCATCTGTTATTTTGGATTATTTGCTGGATTGTTAACTATACAGGAAACTTCCAGGCCTCATCTCACAGCAATGACTGTCATGTTGATAAACAATTATGATATCCCGGGTTATGTTAACCCTGCCTAAGTAGTTACATGGCAGAGTGAGGATGCCTGGTAGCTATTGGTGATTGTTTCCATTTTGTCTCCTACACCTAAAATTTTGTCATAGGTAACTGCTTTGATCAACATAGGATAGTGTCCTTTTATTCTGTATGTAAAAAAGTACTGTATGTAAAAAAGGAACTTAACTCCTCGCTACCCTGTTTCTGTCCTCTAGATAGCCAGATGGATCTTGTGTAAAAGTAGAAGTACTCTTGGCTATAGAACAAGAACTGTTGATATTTCCATTTTAAAAAGTTGAGTCAGTCTTAAGTTTGAGTTAGTAAGTAAAACAAAACCAAAACCAAACCTGGGATAAGCTACCAATAAGTTACCAAAGTATTTAAAAACTTGACAGATGTAAAACATTAATATATAATTTATTCTTAGCAACTTAATCTCTTTATTGAGTAGCAGTGTTTCAGTAATAAAGCTGAGCTATTTGGATACACTGACCTTAATCTAGTGGAAAACAGTAGGCTTTTAAATTGGCACGTACACAAATCATCTTAGTATCCATAAAATGCCTTGTTGTTAAATTACTGTTTTTAAGTCTTATGTTTTCTCTGACTACTTCTGATAGTATAAGTAGGCATCTCTTACTGTATCTTTTTTCAGAGGGCAAATTTAGGCTGTTTTTATAAGGTGAATATAGGCGGATTTTCATATATATTCTCGTATATTGGGAATTACTGCCACTGATTACTTCCCAGATAATCCATTCTAACCATCGAGTATCTAGAAATGATATGTTTTAAGTCACGATGACTCTTAAAAAAACTGCTGAATTAAATAAGCTACACATTTTGCTGGAAATTAAACAAAACTTACTTGCTTCTTTGAAGGGAATTGATTTATTCCTTGCATCTTCTCTGAATCTTGAATACAAGTTTTTTTTTTTCCTATAAAAGTCAACTTGGAGACCAGTATAGCACAATATAAAGCAAGGAAAGTTAAAATCAATTGAGAATGCTTTGTTTAAAAAGAGAGAAGACAGAAAATGTACAATTTGTTTGTGAAAGAATTCCATAGAAATAACTTATTTATTTATTTTATTATACTTTAAGTTCTAGGGTACATGTGCACAGTGTGCAGGTTTGATACATAGGTATAAATGTGCCATGTTGGTTTGCTGCACCCATCAACTCGTCATTTACATTAGTTATTTCTCCTAATGCTATCCCTCCCCCAGCCCCCCACCCCCTGACAGGCCCCGATATGTGATGTTCCCTGCTCTGTGTCCAAGTGATCTCATTGTTCAGTTCCCTCCTATGAGTGAGAACATGCAGTGTTTGGTTTTCTGTCCTTGTGATAGTTTGCTGAGAATGATAGTTTCCAGCTTCATCCATCTCCCTGCAAAGGCAATGCACTCATCCTTTTTTATGGCTGCATAGTATTCTGTGGTGTATATGCACCGCATTTTCTTAATTCAGTCTATCACTGATGGATTGGTTCCTAGTCTTTGCTATTGTGAGTAGTGCCACAATAAACATACATGTGCATGTGTCTTTATAGTAGCATGATTTATAATCCTTTGGGTACATACCCAGTAATGGGATTGCTGGGTCAAATGGTAATTCTAGTCCTAGATCCCTGAGGAATCGCCACACTGTTTTCCACAATGGTTGAACCAATTTACACTCCCACCAATATTGTAAAAGCGTTCCTATTTCTCCACATCCTCTCCAACATCTGTTTCCAGACTTTTTAATGATTGCCATTCTAACAGGCGTGAGATGGTATCTCATTGTGGTTTTGATTTGCATTTCTCTGATGACCAGTGATGATGAGCACTTTTTTCATGTGTCTGTTGGCTGCATAGATATCTTCTTTTGAGACTTGTCTGTTCATATCCTTTGCCCACTTTTTGGTGGGGTTTTTTTTTTTTTTCTTGTAAATTTGTTTGAGTTCTTTGTAGATTCTGGATATTAGCCGTTTGTCAGATGGATAGATTGCAAAAATGTTCTCCCATTCTGTAGGTTGCCTGTTCATTCTGATGGTAGTTTCTTTTGCCACGCAGAAACTCTTTAGTTTAATTAGATCCCATTTGTCTATTTTGTCTTTTGTTGCCATTGCTTTTGGTGTTTTAGTCATGAAGTCCTTACCCATGCCTATGTCCTGAATGGTACTGCCTAGGTTTTCTTCTAGGGTTTTTATGGTTTTAGGTCTAACATTTAAGTCTCTAATCCATCTTGAATTAAGTTTTGTATAAGGTGTCAGGAAGGGATACAGTTTCAACTTTCTACATATGGCTAGCCAGTTTTCCCGGCACCATTTATTACATAGAGAATCCCTTCCCCATTTCTTGTTTTTGTCAGGTTTGTCAAAGATCAGATAGTTGTGGATGTGCGGTGTTATTTCCGAGGCCTCTGTTCTGTTCCATTGGTCTATATATCTGTTTTGGTACCAGTACCATACTGTTTTGGTTACCATAGCCTTGTAGTATAGTTTGAAGTCAGGTAGCATGATGCCTCCAGTTTTGTTCTTTTTGCTTAGGATCGTCTTGGCAATGCGGGCTTTTTTATGGTTCTATATAAACTTTAAAGTAATTTTTTCCAATTCTGTGAACAAAGTCATTGGTAGCTTGATGGGGATGGCTTTGAATCTATAAATTACTTTGGGCAGTATGGCCATTTTCACAATATTGACTCTTCCTATCCATGAGCATGGGATATTCTTCCATTTGTTTGTGTCCTCTTTTATTTCCTTGAGCAGTGGTTTGTAGCTGTCCTGGAATAGGTCCTTCACATCCCTTGTAAGTTGGATTCCTAGGTATTTTGTTCCTTTGTAGCAATTGTGAATTGGAGTTCACTTATGATTTGGCTCTCTGTTTGTCTGTTAATGGTGTATAGGAACGCTTGTGATTTTTGCACATGGATTTTGTATCCTGAGACTTTACTGAAGTTGCTTATCAGCTTAAGGAGATTTTGGGCTGAAACGATGGGGTTTTCTAAATATACAATCATGTCATCTGCAAACGGGGACAATTTGACTTCCTCATTTCCTAATTGAATATGCTTTATTTCTTTCTCTTGCCTGATTGTCCTGGCCAGAACTTCCAACACTATGTTTAATAGATGTGGTGTGAGAGGGCATCCCTGTCTTATGCCAGTTTTCAAAGGGACGCTTCCAATTTTTACCCACTCAATATGATATTGTCTGTGGGTTTGTCATAAATAGCTTTTGTTATTTTGAGATACGTTCCATGAATACCTAGTTTTATTGAGAGTTTTTAGCATGAAGGCTGTTGCGTTTTGTCGAAGGCCTTTTCTGCATCTATTGAGATAATCATGTGGTTTTTGTTATTGGTTCTGTTTATGTGATGGATTATGTTTGCTGATTTGTGTATGTTGAACCAGCCTTGCATCCTGGGGATGAAGCTGACTTGATCGTGGTGCATAAGCTTTTTAATGTGCTGCTGGATTCGGTTTGCCAGTATTTTACTGAGGATTTTCATCGATGTTCATCAGGGATATTGGTCTAAAATTCTCTTTTTTTGTTGTATTGCTGCCAAGCTTTGGTGTCAGGATGATGTTGGCTTCATAAAATGAGTTAGGGAGGATTCTCTCTTTTTCTATTGATTGGAATAGTTTCAGAAGGAATGGTATCAGCTCCTCTTTGTACCTCTGGTAGAATTTGGCTGTGAATCCGTCTGGTCCTGAACTTTTTTTGGTTGGTAGGCTATTAATTATGGCCTCAATTTCAGAGTCTGTTATTGGTCTATTCAGAGATTCAACTTCTTCCTGGTTTAGTCTTGGGAGAGTGTATGTGTCCAGGAATTTATCTGTTTTTTCTAGATTTTCTAGTTTATTTGGATAGAGGTGTTTATAGTATTCTGTGATGGTAGTTTGGAATACAAATTAAGTTTTAAAGAATATTGAATCTTCTATTTTGTTTTATAAAAATTACAAAACATTATATGAAAATAAATAGTTACATTTACTATTTAGTATTAATAATAAAACTTTGGTGAGTTAGTTTATTTCAATCGAAGCTAACATATATTACTAAAGCAGATTTAAATAAATGTTGCTTATATGTAAGACACTGCTGGATATTATAAAAGACTTTAGAGTTCCTTTTATACCTATAATACTAATTCCAATTATTATGTGAAATTTGGTATATAATTTTCCTAATGAGATTATTATCATTGTAAGTTACACAGTATTTGTGTAAATGTGTTACTAGATGAAATAGTGTAAATCTGAGGCAAATCTTTGCATTTGTAGAAACTAGAGCAACTTTAAATCCCGGATCCTCTTCCCTATAATGTTTTTAGTAGCTTTCTTCTAAGTGCTTTGCCAGTAGGACCTTTAGTAGCAGAAGTAATGCTAATAAAGTAATCAATTATAGTTCAAGCAGTCTTTCTGCCAAAAGTTCATTCCCATTTAAAGGGAAGTAGGAATGTTGGGTGTTTTTGAATTGTCTATGCCATTGCTTTCCAGACTGATTAAAATTGGCAGAAATTACTCAGATACTGTGAGGATTAATTTTGTAACCATCCCCATTCCCCACACCCTATAGGACATCTAACACTAACTGGCTATTTTCAGAGGTTTGTGTATAACAGCAATAGTTGAGAATGAATAGTTTCTCCTTTTTTTCCTATCACTTTCTGCCTAGATTACTTTGTGATGGCTGTGATCTTCCTTTGCCTCTCTTTTCTGTTTCTCCCCTCCTATTACATCCCATACTCCAGCCCCAATAGGATTCTAGAGCATCACTTTTATTTTTTTCTTCAGATCCATGATGATGTCTCCTATTGCCATCTAAAATCTTCAGTTTAGCATGCAGATCTTACAAGTGTGGACTCAGCCTACTCTTCCAGCCTCACATGCAGTTATTCTCTACTGTACTAATGACATTGGTCTGTTTCTCACCAGAATATGCTTTGTACTTCTTTTTAAGCTTCAAAAGTTTTAGTATGTTATCTCCTTACCCCCTCTCCCAATAGCTGCACCTTTTGTAGTCTTTAAATGAGTGCATTTTATATTTATAAAGTCGTACTGTGTATATAGGATTAGGTCTGATTATGGAGGATTTGAAAGCTAGTCAGATAAGTTGGTATGTTATCCTAAAGCCAATGAAAGTAGCCAAATGTTTTTGAGCAGCGATATATATAATTAATAAAGGAATATATGATTAATCTGGCACTGATGTGTAAGAGACACTGGAAGAGTTAAGATTAGCATGGAAACTGTTTTAGAAAGAGTCAGATTTCCCAAGATAGGTAGAACTGATGCTTGGGGTGAGGCAGAGATATCAGGTATCAAAGTTAACAAATCTTGAGATACAGATAATGACAGAATAAGGGAGATTATAAAGGAGAGCTGGTTTTAAGGAGGAGTATGATTTAGATTTTAAATAGGTTTGGTTGCAATGATGATATAAATTTGGACGTCAGATTAGAACCTGAGCATTAAGACTTGCTTTTCAAATTCAGGATGGAATGTTTAGAGTTCTATTCAAATGAAAATGACAAAATTACATATTTATTAAGAAAGTATATGCTGCTGGCTAAAACTTGTTTTAGTTTTAAACAATCAAATTATTATAGAAGTGGGTTTTGGAGTATAGCCAGGTCTTAAATTGGGGACCACGTTTATTGATTTCTGATAGATTAATTTTTATTTTCAGAGACAGGGTCTTGCTTTGTCACCCAGGGTGGGGTGCAGTGGTGACATCACAGCTCACTGCGGTCTTGAACTCCTGGGCTCATGATAGCTGAATTTGAATTTGTTGTATTTAACTGAGCAATTTAAGAACGGGACTTAATGTAAATGTATACTTTTACTTTCCTGCTTACTGCTCCCCTGTCCTTTTTCCCATTTAATTTTCTTCCTAAAAGCAGTTTCTTCTCATAATCTCTGTGTTGGACTATGTATTCCTCCTATATGCATTTCTTCCCTCATTCATAGCATTTATCACACTATTATAACTGATAGTTACTTGTCTGTCCTGTTAGTCTGTAAGTCTCACTGAGGTGCTTCGTTGTCTTCATCATTATTTGATCCCTATCATCTAACTAAGTGATTGGCATAGTAGGTAATAAGTATTTTCTGAATGTGTTTTTCTTGTCACCTAGACTCAAATACTTTAGAATAATATTAGACTCTTTAAAGCCTCCTCCTAAAAGAGAGAAAACCTAGTTACCAAGTTGTATCAATTTTTCTTTCTTTATAATTTTTTTCATATCCTCATCCGTTCATTTTTATTTTCATATTCACTTCCTTGTCTGGGCTTTTCTGATCGAAGACCTGTGGTCCTTGGTTTCAATCTTTTGTTTTTGTTTTTTACCTTGTAAACTACTGCTATTTCAGTTTTGTGTAAATTGTTGTCTTATTCAGAAAGCTCAGTGGGTTCTGTGTTGTTTACCACAGCGAATGTAAACTTATGTGTCTAGTATTCAAGACCTTTATCATTTATTTAAAAGGTTTTAGCGTCTGATAGTATCAAATGCAATGTGATAGGTGATTTGTTAGGCTGTGTAATTTGTCCCCAACCCACTTTTCCTGTTATCTTTTTCTACTTCCCTACTTAAAATTCCCCGTAGTGTCTAATTTGGTTGCTTACTTTTCTCTGAACATGCTTTTGGCTTTCCAGCCATTACTTGTACTATTTCACTAATCTGGTATGTTCTACTTTTTCATTTCTTTCTGAGTCTTACCCAAATTGAGTCCTACCTTCAACATCTTTGACCATTCTAGTCCATAGTGCACTCCCTTTTGACCTTGTTTAGGGGATTTAACAATCTATGCTATTCATTTGTGATATTGCCTTGTATTACTCTTCTTTCTCTCTTTTTATTTATAAATATACCATCTTCTTACACAAGATAGAAAGCACATGGAATTTGAGGACCATTTCTTACATGTACTTGAATCTCCTGCTGTCTTTAACATAGGACTTGTGCCTAGTGGTGTTCAATAAATGTATATTTGATTAGAGTATTTAGACACCTGGTTGCACTTATGTATAGAAACTTAATGAGAGAATATGATAGTGAATCACTTTATATCTAATACAATTCAAAGATATAATGACTAGTACACTAAACGTTAGCATCTATGAACAGAAGTGTTACAGAACAACTTTAAAGATTTTAAAGTGAATTTTACAGGAACAATATATATTACAGTGCATTTGTCAAAAACTTATTTTTTTGCTACATCATTGTTTTGCTGGAAGAAATTTATGTTGGGAGATAAAGCTATTATATAACTAAATATTTTGTAAAAACATTTGGCTTAACTAATGTAGTACTTAATTGATTTTTGATTTTTATAATACTTACCATGTAAACTATTTACATGATAAGTAAAAGTAAATATAGAGTTTAGGGGGCCAATTTTTAGGAAATTTTAATCCTACACATTATATAGGGATTTTCTACTTTTATCTTCAATTTCCACATTAGCTTTATTAATTAAGGAGTCATGTGACAGAAAGTCTCAATTGAGAAGTCATTTATCGAATCTACATTCTGTACTCTTAAATCCTTATAAATGGGAAAAACCCGGGGACTCTACAGGTTAACTTATATTTTTATTACTCAGTTTGGGAAGAATAGAGGAATAAGGCCTTTTTATCTTTTAGAAGATCAGAACTGTTCAGAGTTCTGAACAGTTGTTTCACTTCAACTTGATATTGAGCAGTGAACTCAGTGATTATGCTTGGTAAGGGTAAGTGAACCAAATGGATAGGGCTTTAGGCATCTTTGTTGGAGAGAAAGTGTAAGAGGCTCTCTTGGGCCTGGGGTGTAGAGTGCAGGGTTAGGAGGAACGGAAAGCATGGAGTTTTAGAAAAAAGAAAGATTGGGAATATCCCAAGGGCAAGACCTGTATTTTTGGAGAGTAGTTGAAGACATCTTTTTCTTTTTGGTTTGCAAAGAGAATGATTGGTTTCCATTACTGCTGTAACAGATTCCCACAAATTTAATGGCATAAAAGAACGTAGATTTATTATCTAACAGTTCTGGAGCTGAGAAGTCTAAGTGGGTATGGAGGGCTGCATTCCTTCTGGAGGCACTAGGGAAGAATCCATTTTCTTGCCTTTTTTAGTTTCTAGAGCCTGCCTGCATTCCTTGGCTCATGGCCCCTTCTTTCATCTTCAGAGCATATCAATTGAGCCTCTGCTTCCGTGGTCACATGTCCTTCTCTCACTTTGACCTTCCTACTACCCTCCTTGAAGGATCTTTGTGAGGATACTGGGTGCATAGGGCTAATCCAGGCTAATCCCCTACCTCAAGACCCTTAATTTAATCACACCCACAAAGTCCCTTCTGCCATATAATATATAGATTCTGGGGATTAGGATGCGGACATCTTTAGGGGGATATTATTCAGCCTACCACAATGATTATGAGAGACTCAATAAGCATCTTCAAATATTTGAAGGAAGGGCTGACATGTGAAAGATGGAAGAAATTATTAGTCTTTTTTCTGTGCGGTCCAAAGGGATAGAATTAGAATTCGTGGGTGGAAATTACAGAGACAGATTTGTACTCACTGTAAGAGAGAACTTTCTAACCGTCAGCTGTAAGGATGGAGTGGGCAGTCTCAGAAAGCAGCAGCATGTCCTAGACAATGGCAGTGTTGAACAGAGGATGAACGACCTCTTCCCGAAATTGTTGTAGATAGGATCTATAAACATTGGCGAGTCTACATGAGCCTTAGACCCTTGCCAAACCTGAGATCAAGTGATTCTCTCAGTGCATTCTCACAGTGCATAGCTCAGTGCTATTATAATTTGGATATGAAACATAATCCCTGCCTTAAGGAATTCAACTTCTACTCCATTAGTTGCTGTATTGCTTTATTGTCCCCCTTTCAATACAGCAGTAAACATGAGGCCTAAAAGAAAGACTGAAAACAAGGGCTGTAGATTTAGGAACCTACTGCTTAGGTAGTGACCTACTTTTGTTTGTTGCAGTTCTTTTGGGTTAAATATATTTTCACTTGTTTGAAGGACTCATTCTTCCATTCAGGTGAAAAATACTCAGACTTTTTAACAATTTGAATGGATGGCATTCCTAAAAAGTTATGTGGAAACGAGTTTGAATATTTAATCTTAAATTTTTCCAAATAGGAGAAGTTTTTTTTTTTTGGAATTTAATAGGCCTATGTGAAGTCTTTAGGTAAGGAACATAGCATCTGTTCATCTGTTGAATATTTCATAGTTTTGATTATAACCAACCAATTTGAACCAATTTCAGTAGTTTTAGTTGAGAGATCTAATTAGTAGTTCACTTTCAGTCAGTATTCATTGACTACCAGGTATAAGCTGGTAGTCAATGAATATTGCATTGGGAGAGCTGAAAACGTTTTTGTACTTTCAGACATCTCATAATGTATTATGTAGCAAATTTATTTTCTCCATACATTTTTAATGACCTTATAGATTAAAAGTTTTTTTTTTTTTGAGAGGGCTAACTGTATATTTTTCTTGGAAGGTGTTTTTGGTGAAACAGAGTGAAATTGAACATACTTTCTAACCAGACTGGCATAGTGCAGCATCATGGTATTTACCTTTTTTCCCTGAGGCTGCTGTGCCTCATGTTTTCTATTTAAGTATGACTTACTAATGATACACAAAAAATTTCCATGGTTTCTGTAGCTTCTTCCTTATACTTCAAGCCTGTCCCATATGGTAAATATGCTTACGGGTCCTCTTAGATAAATCCAATGTCAAGCTAAAAATTTTGTGCTACTCATTTGACAGTGAAAAAGAGAGAGTCTCATTTGAGGATATGACCAGAATATAAATCATTAAGTAATAGTATTAGAAAGGGCTTTGACAAGTTTTCTCATCTAACCCTCTGCTTTAAAGAGACAAATGACTTAATTCATTAGTTTCCTCAAAATGCAGACTCTAAACCAAGGTTTCATAAAATTCAGGCTTTAGAGCCTTCAAGAACCCTCTGAAGCTGCATGCAAAATTTCTGTGGTTGTGTCTTTTTATGGAATGAGGGTCCATCAACTTTTATTTATTCATTCATGAATTATTCCCTCCCTTTCTTCAGTACTTTAATAAATGTTATGTGAAGGTTTTACCAGGTACTTGGGCCGTACTCTTAATATATGATTCTTCATAAACTTGATCTTTTGTTTTATCTACAGCCAATAGGAAGTAGCCAATCTTAAAACGAGGAACCAGATATAAGGGACTATGACTCTGTAATTACGTCTGTATTTGCTTTGAGGTGTATTTCTGGACTGCTCTTGGATTCTTGTTATACTGTAATGTCTGAAACCAGCTTGATTTTTTTTTTAAATCTATATGTGTTTGGATTTGGTTTTGCTTACTTATTGTCTGATGTGGAATTTGATGATCTGGATGCTGAACTGAGTGCTTTCTTAGAATTCATGTTGTTTTTGGAATTTCACCTCTCATCATTAGTATGAACTGACTCTAAAGCTGTGTGTAAAACATGCCCTGCCCATGTCTCTCTCTTTACCCTTTTATTGACTGTAAGGGAGTAAGCTTAGATAGCAATTCTTGTTTTTTATTTAATTGGAACTTTTATTGAGATAACTAGATTCACATGTAGTTATAAGAAATAATAGAAATCTTGTGTACCTTTCCCTTAGTTTGCACCAGTGGTAACATCTTACAAAACTACAGTATAATATCACAGTCAGGATATTGATATTGATACTACCAATCTTAACAGATTTCCCTAGTTTTACTTCTACTCATTTGTGCATGTGTCTGTGTCACAGCATCCTTAGGATGTTGCTTCACTGGCCGGAAACTTCTGTACCGGTAGCACCTCTACTTGAGTTTTGCTAACACCTGCTGGGCTCGTTCTGCCCACTTGGTCTGGCAGGCTGCGTTTGGCTCATGATGCCTGCCGGATCCCATGCCTGCCAAGGGTGAGCCAGGACAGAGCGGTGAGGGGCGTGTGAGTGAGCGAGTGCGGGGTCTGGCCACTGGGCACAGGCCTGCCAGTTGCTGTGGGGGTGGGGTGGGGTTGAGGGGGAAGGCAGCTCCAGGCGCTGGCACAGGCACCTGCTCCATGCAAGGGTGCATCTATACCAGACATACTGCAAGCAGCTTCTGCTGTGGGCACTACTGTCTGGATAAGGGAACGTGGTGGTGCCTGAAAGCTGGGAGATACCAGGAACAGCAGAACCCCATTGCCCACAGTGCAGTAAGTGTGGGAGGCATGTTTCTTGGGGCATGTTTTGACCCATTTGTGTTATAGCTCTTTCAGTCTCACTACTCAGCTCTGGCTTGTAGCTCCTGGGCTGGTCCGGCCCCACTGCTGCTTCCCATCGCATGTGGGGCTGCCTGGTGCTGGTGGAGGGTGGGAGGGCTATAGTGTTACAGAAACTCTGGCTTGGGGAATCCTGAGGTCTGGGCCCCCAGAAGGGTTGCCACCCTTCACTCCTGCAGTCTGAGAGTATGTCACTGCTCACAGCTTGGTGAGCCGACCTGGAATGTGTTACATGCCCCTTTAGCTCCTGCCATTCAGTAGGTCCTGAGTTCTTGTCCCACATCCAGGAAGAATGAGATTATGTGGACAACTGGAGGATGAGCAAGGCAGAGAAGAGCTTTATTGAGCAACAGAACAACTCTCAGTGGAGAAGAGACCCAAAGTGGGTAGTTCCTATCTGCAGGCAGGCTGTCCTGGCAAGTATCTGGGTTTTTTTTTTTTTTCTTTGAGACGTAGTCTTGCACTTTCACCCAGTCTGGGGTGCAGTGGCACAGTCTCAGCTCACTGCAAGTTCCACCTCCTGGGTTCACGCCATTCTCCTGCCTCAGCCTCCCCAGTAGTTGGGACTACAGGTGCCCGCCACCACTCCCAGCTAATTTTTTGTATTTTTAGTAGAGACGGTGTTTCACCGTGTTAGCCAGGGTGGTCTTGATCTCCTGACCTCGTAATCTGCCCTCCGCAGCCTCCCAAAGTGCTGGGATTATAGGCATGAGCCATTGGGCCCTGCCAAGTCTGGGGGTTTTTATAGGCATAGAAGGGAGGAAGTGTGTGCTGATCGGTCCATGCGCAGCCATGGGTAGGCCTGGAAAAAGCACCATCCCATTGGAAAAAGCACCATCCCATTAGCCAAAAGGCATCAAAGAAGTTGTCACTCCTAGTCCCGGACTCCACCTGGTACTGGCAGCCCGGCCTCCAGGCTTCAGGTCTTCCCTTGCTTGAAGGTGAGGTTTCACCAGGGACCGTCCCTTTCCCACTTGAGAATTTGTCTGCCAGGAGCCTCCCTGCTATGCTTGTTTGCACCCAAAGTTTCAGCCTCAGAAGTGGTTTCTGGAGGGGACTGAGGTGGCGAGTGGGGTAGGCGCAGGTCTGGTGTGTCAGTGCCACCTGAAGTGCTTACACACCCGGCCTAGTTGTGAGCCTGGGCAGGGAGAAGCCAGAGAGCAGGTGCAGGCACTTCTGGGCCTGCAGGGACAGGGGGCTTCCCTCCCCGCTAGAGTGCAAGGATACCCAGTCTGGAGCTGCTGCTGGGTGACTGCACCTGCACTCGAGAGTGCAGGCTCCCACTCCGCCAACTCAGTAGGGGGCGGGGCTCCTGCTGGGATCACCTGTTCCTAGCTTCTGCCAGCCCCGAGGAGTGTGCAGCTCCAGCCACCCCCCCACCCCCCTTCCTTCCCACCCTCTCCTCCCCCCCGCTGGAGCTGGTATCCTTGCAGTGACTACTCCACACGGGCCACCACTGACATCATATGTGTATTTAGTTCTATACAATGTTATCATTTTTGTAGGTTTGCATATCTAGCACCACAGACAAGATACAGAACGGTTTTATAACTGAAAGTATCTCTCTTACTGCTTTTTTAGAACCATACCCACCTCTTTGCCACCCCTCCTTCCTACCCCACATCCAGGAAGAATGAGATTATGTGGACAAGAGCAGTCCAGAAAGACACCTCAAAGCAAACACTAATCTGTTTTCTATTTCTATAATTTTGTCATTTCAAAACTTATCTCAATGGAATTATGTGATATATAACCTTTTGGGAATGGCATAATCTTGACATTCATCCAAGTTGTTGCATGTAGCAATTATACCAATTTTTCATTACTGAGTAGTAGTTTTGTTTAACTACTCACTTGTTGAAAGACATAGACTGATTCCAGTTTTTGGCTAGTATGAATAAAGTTGGTATGAGCATTCATATACAGGTTTTAATGTTACCATAAATTAAAAGGTAATATTGGCTCATAAGTTGGGAAATGTTCCCTCTTTTTCTATTTTCTAGAAGAGATGAGCACATTGTGTAAATCTGGGGCCAGGCGCGGTGCTCACGCCTGTAATCCCAGCACTTTGAGAGGCCGAAGCGGGTGGATCACCTGAGGTCAGGAGTTTAAGACCAGCCTGACCAACGTGGTGAAACCCTGTCTCTACTGAAAATGTAAATAAATAAATAAATAAATAAATAAATAAATAAATAAATAAATAAAATAAAGAGCCGGGTGTGGTGGCGTGTGCCTGTAATCCCAGCTACTTGGGAGGCTGAGGCAGGAGAATCACTTGAACCTGGGAGATGGAGGTTGCAGTGAGCAGAGATTGCTCCATTGCACCCCCAGCCTGGGCAACAAGAGCAAAACTCCATCTCAAAACAAAGAAACAAAAAACTGGTATTAATTTTTGTTTACATGTTTGGTAAAGTTATCCAGTGAAATAGTCTAGCCCTGGAGATTTCTTTTTTCAAAGCCTTTAAATTACAAATTCAATTTTTTTTTTTTTTTTTTGAGATGGAGGCTCGCTCTGTCACCCAGGCAGGCGGGAGTGCAGTGGCGTGACCTCGGCTCACTGCAAGCTTCACCTCCGGGTTCACGCCATTCTTCTGCCTCAGCCTCCCAAGTAGCTGGGACTACAGGCACCCGCCACCATGCCCGGCTAGTTTTTTTTGTATTTTTCAGTAGGGATGGGATTTCACCATTTTAGCCAGGATGGTCTTGATCTCCTGACCTCGTGATCTGCCCACCTCAGCCTCCCAAAGTGCTGGGATTACAGGTGTGAGCCACTGCGCGTGACCTACAATTTCAATTTTTAAAATGTTTATAGGACTATTCAGATTTTCTTCATCTTGGTTGAGTGGTTTTTGAGGAATTGTCCATTTCTTCAAAATTATTGAATTTATGAGTATAAAATTGTTCATAATATTCCCTTGTTATCCTTTAAATGGCTACGGAATCAGTAGTAATAGACCCTGTTTCATTCCTGACATTGGTGATTTGTATTTTCTTTATTTTTGTCTCTATTTAGTCTTCCTACATTTAGGTTACTAAATTTTAATGTTTTTAAAAACCTTCCAAAGAACCAGCTTTTTGTTTGATTTCCTTTTTTTATTTCTAATATCATTAATTTTGCTTTTATCTTTATTTTCTTTCTTATGCTTTTTGGGTTTATTTAGCTCTTCCTTTTCTAGTTTCTTGAGGTAATAACTTATTGATTTGAGACCTCTTCTTGTTTCTACTATAAATTTTTAGTGCTATAAATTTTCCTGTCAGCACTGCTTTAGCTACATTCCACATATTTTGATTTTATATTTTCATTTTCATTCAATTCTGTGTATTTTTAAATGTTCCTTTGAGACTTCCTGTTTGTCATATGGATTATTTACAAGTATGTTGATTAATTTTCATATGTTTAGAGATTATCCTATTATCTTTCTGTCACTGACTTTTATTTGGATTTCATTACGGTCAGAGAACACAATCTATGATTTCAATTTAAAAAAATTTGCTGAGGTTTGTTTTCAGGCCCAATGTATGGCCTTTCTTGATGACTTTTCTATTGGTGTTTAAAAAAAGGTATATTCTGCTGCTGTTGGGTGGGGTGTTCTATTTATGTCAATTAAATTGTTTGTTGATTTTGCTGTTCAAAATAACCTTGCTGATTTTCCTTCTAGTAGTTTTATCAGTTGATGAGTGCAGCATGTTGAAGTTCCCAACTATAATTGTGGACTTGTCTGTGTCTCCTTTCCAATCTGTCAGGTTTTGCTTCATGTATTTTGAGGCTTTGTTATTTGGTATATACACATTTAGAATTATTATGTTTTCCTAGTAGTTTGACCCTTTTATCACTGTGTAATATTCTTGTCTGTCTCTAATAATTTTCTTTGCTCTGAAATCTACTTTAGCAGATGTTGATATAGCTAATTCTGCTTTTTAAAATGTTTACATAGTATAACTTTTTTTTAATCCTTTCACTTTTAGCTTCCTTAATGTTGAATTTGGACCAAGTTCTTGTAGACAGCCTATAGTTTGGTCATGTATTTTGTATGCATGCTGCTAATTTTAGTCTTTTGATGAGTGTGTTTAGACTATTGACATTTAAGGTAATTATTAATATGTTAGAGCTTAACTCTGCCCTTTTATTACTCTCTCTCTCTCTATATGTGTGTGTATATATATGATCATATATATCTCTCTCTCCCTCCTCTCTTTATATATTTGTGTATGTATACATATATTACTTGTTACAGACAGTCGTCCTGTTTAGGTTTAGCATGAAATCCTGCCACATTTTGTGGGCTGTGATTTCAGTGATGGGTAAGTCCCAGAGTCTTTATGATGTTATTTTGATCTATGAAGTTTATCTGATACCACTGAGGCTCCCATGGTTCCCTCTTGGTACTGCCAGAGGAGGCAGAAGGGTTTTGCCCAGGCTGGGCCACCTCATGTTTCTGGGTGAAAAGGGAGTCTCAGGCCTTTGAGGAGGCCAAAGATGTATCTCAGGAGAGACACTTTTGAAGGAATCACTCTTGCCAGTGCCATCTGTGCCACTCTTGCCAGTGCCACTCTTGCCAGTGCCATCTCCTTTTGTGGGAGAAGAGAATCTCAGACCTTGTGGGAGAAGGAGATTGCTTCCCCTGGCTGCTGCTTATTAGCAAGCTTCCCAGTCATATACCCTCTTGCCTTTGGTTTGTCAGGTTTACCTGGTGTTGTCGAAAGTATTTCTGTTCAGGCCGGGCGTGGTGGTTCACGCCTGTAATCCCAGCACTTTGGGAGGCCGAGGTGGGCGGATCATGAGGTCAGGAGATCAAGATCATCCTGGCTAATACCATGAAACACCGTCTCTACTGAAAACACAAAAAAATTAGCTGGGCGTGGTGGCGGGTGCCTGTAGTCCCAGCTACTCGGGAGGCTGAGGCAGGAGAATGGCATGAACTCTGGAGGCGGATCTTGCAGTGAGTGGAGATCACGCCACAGCACTCCAGCCTGGGCAAGACTCCGTCTCAAAAAAAAAAAAAAGAAAGAAAAAGAAAGTATTCCTGTTCAATCCTGGGGAGAGATGAGCCTACCTGGACTGCCTTCTGTACCAAATTGAGGGCTGGGTCATGCTGAGACTGGCTGTCTTTCTTCTGTTGAGTAGAGGGCACATATAGTCCTGAAATCCCAAACAAGTTTGCTGTCCTCTTACTACTCTACCTTCCAAAGTTTTCTTTTGGCTGTCTCTTGCAGTATATCTTGGATTTATATATAGTTGTACATACAGGAGAAGAACAGAGAAATCAGTCTAAGCTAGCTTGTCAAGACTGAAAGTCTCAATCATGTTTTAAAGTATTTTATTAATTTTAATTTGAGGGTAACTTTTTCCAACACTGCCTTTGTTTTTTGAGGATAACTAAGCAACAAGAAATATATGTATATAACTGTTTAAAAAATGAATCAAAATTGGCTAAAATTTTGTTTCTTGAGTGGGTAAACTTAGTTACTTGAACTTTTTCTTAAGTGGAACATATTAATAGGAAAATAATAGTCAAATGTTGAGGCATTAAAGTATATACAATGAATGTGTTCTGTGTGTGTGTGTGTGTGTGTGGGTGTGTGTGTGTGTGTCCCCATTCCTCATATTCTCCCTTTTTTGTGCTTTCTCTGCTCTAATGGCTTTTCTCCCCACTCTGGCTTTCCTTTTCACTCTCTCAATGGTATCTTTTGATGAAGGGAAGTTCTTAATTTTAGTGTAGTTCAACTTATTAATTGTTAAAAATGATGAATACTTTCTGAATTCTGCTTAGAAATATTTGGCAAGCCCAAGGTAATGAAGATACTCTTTGTTTTCTTCTAACAGCTTTATTGCTTTGACTTGCACATTTAGATACACAGTCTATCTGGAATTGATTTTTATTTATTATGTGAGGGCTCAAGATTCATTTTTTTCCCCATATGGATTTTTAGTTCATTCAGCTCTATTATTGAAAAGACAACCTTTCCTCACCACATTTGCAGTATCGCCTTTCTTATAAATCAGGTCTCTGTATGTGGAACTGTTTCTGGACTCACTATATCAGTGGCAACTGGTCTAACTCTTTCTGGACCACTATGCTGTTCAGTAGGAATATAATGCAAGCCACAAATGTGAGCCATATGTGTAACTTTAAGTTTTCTGGTGACCATATCTTAAAAAGTAAAAAGAAATTTATGAATTTTATTTTAATATCATGTTTTATTGAACCCTATCTCTGAAAATATTATCTTAACATGTAATCAATAGGAAATTGTTAATGAGATATTTTACATTTTTTGGTACTGTGTCTTTGAAATTGGGCATAAATTTAGCGTGTGGCACATCTCAAGTTAGACTCTAAATTTTAATCAGAAATACTTGATCTGTATTTAGGTTTCATACAATTCACAGTTGAATAAGTAGGTTTACATGCCTAAGTTTGTCCAAATCATATGTCAGAGTTTTCCAATAACTGAATCACTTATCAGTTCTTGAATTTAAATTAATTAAAAATTTATAAGTTACAAATTCAGTTCCTTAATTACACTAGCTACATTTTAGGTGCTCAGCACTCACATGTGTCTTGTGGCTATTATATTGGACAGTGCAGCTCTATTCTATGCTATTGTCAGTCTTTAGAACATACTTTTGTAATTACTGTCACTTTATAATAAATCAGAGTGGTAGTATAAGTCCTCCGACTTTGTTTTTGGCTATTGCCTCAGCTATTACAAATCCTTTAAATTTTCATATAAATTTTAGAATCACCTTGTCAATGTCCACTAACATTTTTTCATCACAGTTTACTACTGTTTACATTGTTAGCTGCATATATGACAATAAGAAATCCAAAGTGATATTGAGCTATTGTTACCGGTGGAGGGTGCCCAGTAACATTTTGAACAAAGAATTGGGCAAAATGCACACACAAAGCAATGGAACAATGAAGCAACTAAAGCATATAGTTATTGAAATGAAAGTACACTCCACAGAGTGGGAGTGGGCTCTAGCCGACGGCTCAAGAGTCCCTGTTACAGAATTTTCTGGGGTTTAAATACTCTCTAGAGGTTTCCCATTGGTTACATTCCCATTATACCCTATGTAAATGAAGTAGTGGCCCACAATCTGATTGCTTGTGAAGGTGACCCATCAGAGGCTGAAGTGAGGTTACAAAGTTACACCCTATGCAAATGTGTGATTGGTTCTGGAAAGTGACCAGAGACTGAAGTGAAGTTACAGAGCTATACTTCTATGCAAATGAAGATTGGGCCTGTGACCAGTTTGGTTGCAGGAAAAGACCAGTCAGAGGTACTTTCGTTTTTCATCTGTAACTGCAGAAAAAGTGGGGGTATTAAAAAGGGAGTAGCCTCTGATCCCTTTGTTACTTGGATGTGGAGAGGTGGGGTGTTCTTTTTAATTCAGTTCTGGGAAGTCAGCATGAATTGGCCTTAGGTTGCCTGCCTCCAGACCCTATTCTCCTGCCTCGCCATGAAGGTTGGATAGTTGACTTGGTTCTTTTCCTAACTAAACAACTGGTTCTGAAACACGAGCCTTATTGTTCCTGCCATTCCTTTATCTGTACCTCTGCAAATAAACTTTTCCAGATCATTCTGAATATCAGTTATTCAGGCCACAAATGCAAACCACAGAGTAGGATTTTAACATATAATATAGAAATAAGGAGAAAAACGTGAATAAATAAATTTCTTTTTTTCTTCTTATTTTATCAGGGAGTGGAGTCTATGAAGGTGTTAGGACCAGAGAAGAGGTTGGAATAGCTGCTGATTTTGGAAATTATATACTGCTCTATAATTTCTAGCACTTAGCACAAGGCCTTGCACATACTAGGTATTCAAATCTTTGGCTAAATAAATGGAAGCATTATACTTAGCAGAACTCATTGATCAGATATGGAGGCATTGTTCTTGTAGTTCATGAGTGAGGCCCTCTGTTACTGTAAACTGAGACTTTTTGGCTGTAATATTATACAAAGTAATATATGGCATTTGGCATTGTGACTTTTTTTTAGAATGTAAAAAGAGGTGTTTGGGGACATAATTACAATAGAATTGCTGTATAATTTGGTATAACTCATGATGCATGATATATGACTAGAAAGTTAATTGTTCTGATATAAATAGAACACTATTGAAGTAAATCATGTCATGTTTTTAAAGTAGTTCTCAAAATGTATTCATACTAGAACAGTTATCTGGCTGATTGTTATAATAGAACTATCTCTACATTTAAATGTCTTCGGTTTCTTCATCAACCAAATGAACTGACTTATTAAATTCTTGTTCTAAAGGAATTTTCCTGTTGCAATAGACTATCCTAAAGTAACTTCTACAACAGTTGTTTTAAGCTAGGACATGTTCAAAAGCTTCATATGACTTACGGTATTAGGTTGAACAGTCAAGAAAGCATTACTTGGATTTATTTTTCTGATAATATGGCTCACTGAATCAGTTATAAAACATTTAAAACATATTTGAATTTTTAAAAAAGGCATGACAACCAAAGGTCATTTTAAATGAATACATAAGTCTACAAAAAGGAATGAGCAGGAGACTAGGAAAGTAAGAGCTTTGAAACCACTGGATAACCTGGGGACATACACAGTCCTAGTAGGTAACCTGGAACCTTGGAGTAAAAAGGGTCTGGGGACTGGGCAATGGAGTGGGCATCTCTAGAAAAAAGTTAAAAAAAAAATTAACTTGGTATGGTGGTGTATGCATGTAGTGCTAGCTACTCAGGAGACTGAAGCTGGAGCATTGCTTGAGCCCAAGAGTTCAAAGTTACGGTAAGCTATGTTCATGCCACTGTACTACAGCCTGGGTAACAGAGGAGACCTTTTTTTTTTAAAACAAACAAACAAAAAACGAGGATGCTTTCTTAACCTGTTGAAATCCACCAAAAACCTATAGCAAGCCTCATACTCAGTATGGAATAGTAGAAGCATCATTTTCTTAAAAAAAAAACAAAAACAAATCAGAGACATAGCAAGTATACTTGCCTTCACTGTTTCTATTTTATATTAGACATTAATATATAACTTATTTGTAAGTTATTTAAAATAAATTTTCATTTGGAAATTCTAGCCAGTGTAATGACACAGGACAGAGAGATGAAAGGTATAAGAGTTGGAAAGGAGGAAACAAGGTGGTATTATTTGTAGATGATACTATTGTCTACATAGAAAAGTCCAAGGAGTGTACAGAAAAATCAGTAGTTTGGCTTAGTTGTTGGATATAAGGTATTGATTAAAAATAAATAGTATTTAAGTAAACCTAAAACCAAAATCTATTTTAAAAAGGTAATATTTATAATTTCACAAAAGGATATCGAGATGTAAGTGTGAATAGACATGTGTTAGATCTTTTCAGAGAAGGTAAAAAGACTTTATTGTGTGAAAATTAAAAATCTTTAATGGAGAGAAAAATATTTTCAGATAGGGTGACTGAATATCATAATTATGTCATTTATTCACAGAATGATTTGTAAATTCATGCAATTTCATGCACAATTCCTATGGTTTTTAAAAATGAAATTTGGAAACTTATTTTAAAATTTGCAGAGGATAAGTTATCCTGGAAACTTGGAGAACAAGTTAGAGGGCACGCACTTGATCTACACTATGTAGTATTATATTACTGATACCAATAATTTATAATTTTATGGAATGGTAGCTTCAGAGATATCGATAAATAGACCAATGAAGCAGAATATAGGCACAGAAGCAGACCTTTATGGAAACTTAATGTATGTCAGAGTGACATTGCACATTTATGGAAAAAGAATAAACTATTCACTATATATTGCTGGGACAGTTGGTTATCTACATGGGAAATAATGAACTGGAATTTCTACCTCACACCCTATACAAAAATCCATTTCAGGCAAATTAAGGGCTTAATAAAAACAGCCAGCACTTATGCTGTGCATATCATATTATTGATGTTGTTCTAGCACTTTATATACATTTACTCTTTTTATCATGTCAGTTACCTTCATTTTTTAAAATAAGGAAAATTTTAAATTTTTCAGTTTTTTAAAATAAGGAAAATTTTAAATTTTTAATTTTCCAGTAGCAGAGCCACATTTTAACCAGGTACTTTGGCTCCAGTGTCTATGCTCTTAACCACTATGCTATGCTTCTTCACTTAAATGGGTGGAACAAAACTAAAATTTTCAATGTAAGGGCATTTGTTTATGACTGTAGGATAGGGAAGGGTTGTTTTTGTTTTTAAATTTTTGTTAATTTATTATTATTATTTTTTAAGAAATTGGGTCTTTATATGTTGCCCAGACAGGACTGAAACTCCCTGCCTTCAAGTCATTTTCCTAAGTAGCTGGGACTGTAGGCTGTTTCTTTTTTTAAGGGAAGAATTTTATGTTTATCATAAAGGAAAAAAATAAATTTGGCTAACTTAAAGAGCTTCTATTTATCAGGAGACACTATTAAAAAAAAAAAAGCAAATCAGAAATTTGGAGAAGATATTTTTAATACTTAGAATAAGACAGGATTGTACCCTGTAACCATAAATATATAGAATTTCTACCATATCAATAGGGTGTAAGTTTCTGTTGCTCCACATCATCTTGCACGGTTGGTATTTTAGACTTTTAAAATTCTTCTGCCAAGCACGGTGCCTCATGTCTGTAATCCTAGTGTTTTGGGAGGCCAAGGCAGGGGGATCACTTGAGTCCAGGAGTTCAAGACCAGCCTGGGGAACACAGTTGAGACTCCATCTCTGCAAATAATAATAATAATAATCACAATCATAATAATAATAATAAAAACATTATTATTGTTATTCTGATTCTGGTGGCCATAGAATGGTATATGTATGGTTTTAACTTGCATCGCTTGATTTTTAATGAGGGTAAGCATAATTTCCTCTATTAATGGCCATTTGTGATACTTTCTTCAGTGAAGAACCTGTAGGAGATGGAACATGGGGCTGACAGTTGGCACTATGTTGAACTTGTGAGAGGTGATGTGATTCTACCTTCAGGTTCTACTGGGTCTGTGCATTTTAGAATACCAGAGAAACAACTATGATCAGATCTCCTGCTCTGGCTGATTTTTTGTTTCTAGGAGATTATTCGTTCGTTTGTTTTCATTTAGAGCTGTGCTCCTGAGTCATTAAATAGAACACTATAAATTTGCTGGTGCAGTTCATAACATTTGAAAGGATTAACATTTGGTTTATTCTCTCTAAATCCATAGCTATTAGGAAATAACCTAAAACTTCAGGATTTACTTTGCAGAAATGATTTCCTTCTAATGTATGCTCTCTCAAAGGAATTCAGAATCCTGTTACATAAGAGGCTATACAACTTTAATCCCATTCATTGATATTTAGTGACCAGTTAAACTTCAAACATTTTTTATAAAATTTCCCTAGTTTAAAAAGTAATAATAATTGTGTGAAAAAATTGTGGAAAATACAAACTCATAGATGATAACAAACCATTTAGAGAACTGTGACTTAACACGCTATGTTCTCTTGTTGTCCTTTTTTTTTGTTACCTTTGTATACATAGTTGAGAATACCAGCCCCATTTTAAAAGAAGAGCTTTAAATTCTTATTATGCCCCATAAAAACCCCACAGGTAATCATAATTATTTAGAAATTTAATCACACAGAAGTTGAGTCACAATTTGTGATTTAATTTGATTATTTATGTACTTTCTTATTTTTATTCTTATTTCTTTCCTGGGTGTGATTTTTAAAAAGTTGTGGGCACTTTAAATTCTTTTGAGAAATGAAATGGGAGCATGTGCCAGTTACTGATTAATTGCCTCTCAGCTCCAAATTCATCCTTCATTGCCCTGATTTGTGATATTAGAGCTGTACCCTGGTAGCTGTACTGTGCCACCAGAAGATACCAGATTATCTTCTGACCACAAATGCATAAATGATCCCAGGCAAAACCAAAAGAACCATTCGCTGAATGGAGTACAAATTGTCAACATGAGCTACATGGTGTTTGTTGTTTGCCACTGCATTTGAGGGTTGTGAGTTAATCATTAAAAGTGCACTGATAAGCCAGGCAAGGTGGCCTGTAATCCCAACAGTTTGGGAGGCTAAGGTGGGAGGATGGCTTGAGCTCAGGAGTTTGAGATCAGCCTGGACAACATGGCGAGACCCTATTTCCACCACCACTACCAAAAAAAAAAAAAAAAAAAAGGCATGCTAGTTATACTATACTCTATTTTCAGTGCTTAGAACAACACCTGTTACTTAGTAGGCATTCACTAAATAATTAGTGAATAAAACAAATCAGGTCAGCCAAAATTCAAGGGATGGAATAAGACCATTCAGTTTTTACAGCTGCTTTCCTTAGTGAGAGAACCTCCTCTGTCCTCTGTGCCTCTCTATGCTTTATAACACACTATTATAGCACTGGTTAATGTTGAATTGTGATTAAAAATTTATCTCCTTAGTAAGGTGTTTGAAGACAAGGATCAGTTTCTTATTTATCTGTTGCTGTTCAACAAATATTTATTGTATGCCTACTGTTTCAGTCACTGTGCTGAAGTAAACAGAACAGACAAGGAAGGTTCTTGCATTCATGAAACTTACTGCAAGTGCAGTATTTTTAATCATACTGATTTTTAGCAAGTTTAGTATTGTTCTGCTTTTTAGCAAGGCCTTGTTTTTTCATTTTGGCCCCAAACCATTTTTATCCATGAGTCTTTTAATGTTATATTCTTGCAAAATTTTTATCTGTAGTAATCACTTTTGATTTTTATAGTTACTTATTTAGTTGTTATGCAATATGTAAGTTTTACATACCAAGTATGTTTAAGTTAATATACTGTTTTCCTGAGTAATTAACTCTTTTCTTGGTTATTCACTTTTGTCCACTGTTAGCAGTATGTCTTATATATTTTAAGATTCAGAGTTGAAATTCTAAATTCCTTTTATCAAGGGAAATTAGATTTTAGTGTTTCGTACAATGCCAAATACATAATGGACACTTAATAAGCGTTTGTTTGTAGTAATAGCCTCTTTGGTTTTCTATTGCATAGAATTTCACCAAAGATGATTATTTTTGACTGACTTTTAAATGGCTACATGAATTCTTGACCCTCAGCATAAGTAAATTTTTTCATTGTGGTTCACAATGATACCCACTTTCTCTTTTCCTTCTTCATTTTACTCTTAAAAATTATTAATGTGTAAATTTGGAAGTGTCAGTTTCACAATTGCTAACCTACTTGAAGTGTTTTGAAAAATGAAATCAAGGAAAACTTAGAGAAGTGATTTATTACCTTAAAATAATTAATAGTAAGATTCTTCTTAATATGTTATTTCATAGTCGTATTATTTATTTATTTACTCATTCATTCTTGGTTCAGCCAGTCATTCCAATTTAATAAACCTGTTTCAGTGCTTATCATATGTTCAAGGTGCCAGTATTATTGAAGAAGAGTTAAACATAGCTGATATGTGGAGGGATGTCTTTAATTTATATTTAAATCTCTGTGTAAGATTTGAAATATTACAGAAGGCTAGAATATAAATCAGGTGGAAAAAGGGACAGCAAAGAACTGCAAGGATCTTAACCTTTTCTAGCATCCAGCTTGACCATTCTATAAAATATATTTAGCAAATAATATTCTGATATTTTGGTTTGAAAGCATGAGGCTGTAGATCCTTCATAAATGAAAGATTTTTAGAGGTACTTACAGCATCTGCTTATTACTCTCAATCTTTGTGTCCTATATCATTGCAGTGAGTTTGTGAGGATTGAATTCAGTATTTAGAAGTAATGATTATTGAAAAACATGAATACAAACGTGCATCTTAGGAAAGTTATGTTAGATGAATTGGTTAATACCTGAATAGTTCAAAATGATGAATAATTGTTAGAATTATAGCATATTATAAATTATCTTGACTACAGATTTAGGGATGTTATAATTTGATAATTCAGAAAAGGGCTGAATAACAAGTCATTCTCCCATTAATCTCTTTACCTTTCCAGTGTGTTTTGTAAGAAATACTTTTCCATGAGTGGAATAATATAATTGCCTTCTCTCTCTCTCTCTATGTATATATATTTTGTATATAGATGACCAAATCAAGACATGAAAACATTAGTGAGGTAAAAAACAAAGATTTCTCTAATGGGCAGTTGGTTTGTAAAAATGATGGAGATGGTACATAGTAGCTCATATATTTACATGCCTAAGTGAATTTTATTCTGTGTTTTTATTTAAACATGAATAATAAATGAATCTGTAGATCAGCAAGGAGGTTTAAAGTATTCAAAAAGCAAAAATTAGGCCATTTGGGGTTTAATTTTTTCGTTTACTTAAAATGGAAAGGATATTATTTAACCAGTGAGCTGGGTAATGTTAATAGTTCACGGAGGACGCAAAATGATTCTTTTTTTCTCTTTTGGTGCTCCTTTAATGATTAAACATTTTTTTTATATATATATTGTTGAAGCACCTTGGAGAATGGAATTGTAGCTGCACAACTTGTATTAAAATGAAGATACTCTTACAATTGTTTTCTTTTTTTCCCCCAAATTTTATTTTAAAGACAGTCTTAACAAAGTCATTTATAAGATCTATTCCATTTTGCACTGCAGGGGTTCCTACATTCAAAACTATTCCTTGGAAAGCCAATAATTATGTATTGTTCTGCCTATTTACGTTTACTAGGTAAATTAGATTCTATGTTTTATATAGATTCTATTCCCAAAATAAAAGGCATATGTCTATATTTATCATAATGTGAAGAAAAGTAAATAGGTCCTCTTTTTACTCTCTAAAACATTCCAACTTTTACGAAGATACTAATAGAGTTGTTTTATTAACTCTATTAATAGAGTTGTTTGAACAGGACATTAATAGAGAAGATGTCAAGTAAGAACAAAATCAGTATTGTACCAAATTTTTTTTTTTGTACTATACTTTAAGTTCTAGGGTACATGTGCATAATGTGCAGGTTTGTTACATATGTATATATGTGCCATGTTGGTGTGCTGCACCCATCAACTCGTCAGCACCCATCAATTCATCATTTATATCAGGTATAACTCCCCAATGCAATCCCTCCCCCCTCCCCC